>NC_091832.1:32487862-32790892 GCF_037783145.1 Equus przewalskii | reverse complement strand
CCCGCCTCTGCCCGGGGGTGGTGGGGTGTCCTCTCCCTTCTCTGAACCCCATGTGCTCCCCCGCCCACTCCCCCCCTCACTCACCCACTCCTCCACCTGCCCGCATGCCTGTGCTCACTCCCTCATTCTGGACACACATCCTGACACCTGCTCTGGGCCAGACAATGTGCTGCGTGTTGGCATCAGAGTGGGGTGAGCCAGGCCTCCCCCACCTCAAAGCAAAGCCCCAGTGCCACCCGCCTGGACTGTCCCCTAGCTGTTCCCGGTGCTCCCTGGGCCTCACTGCCCAGACACTGAACCCTCCAGTGCTGAGGCCTTGTTTAGTCCATCCCTCTCCCTCCCTGTGGGTGGGTTGGCTGCCTTATGGCCCCAGGCCAGTCTGGGAGCAGAAGTCCCTGCTGGGACAAGGTAAAACCCCCTTGGAGAGGGACAAGGTCACCGTCTCTTAACCAAAGGTGACAAGGAGAGGCCCTGGCTCTGCCTCTAAATCGCTGTGTGCACAGGATTAGTCACCATAACCTAAGCAGTGTCCACTGAACACTGGGGCTCAGATTAGATGACGCCGAGGTCCGGCTCTGACATTCCCCAGGAGCGTGAATCGGGGAGCGAGACCCGGGAGCTGCGTTCACCAAAAACTGGCTGAGACCAGAATCCCGGAGGGCTTCCTCTGTGCCGCAGGGGCTGTGGAGGGGACCTGAAACTCCTCCAAGTTGCTTCTCTTCTCTGAGCCTCAGTTTTCTCATCTGCAGAATGGGATAGTAACACCACTTTGCAGAACTGTTGTGTAGAACAAATTAGATATTATATGTACAATCTGACTAGCCTAGAGGTGAGTATACAGTAGGTGTTCAATAAATTACAGGCTCCTTCCTGGAGAAGCAGTGTAACATCAGAGGTGTGGGCTCTGAAGCCAGACTGCCTGAGTTTGTATCCTAGCTCTGCCTCTTAACAGCTGTGTGACCTTGGGTAAGTTACTTAACCTCTCTGAGCCTCCATTTCCTCATCTCTAAAATGAGGACAACAGTGCCTGCCTCCAAAGGCTGTCATGAGGATTGAATGAGTTCATACATTGTAGGTAAACATGAACCCTGAGCATTGCCTGGCCTAAGCTTTCTCTCTTCCTTTCTTCCTTCTTTCCTTCCTCTGTAGGCTCCTGAGGACTGAGGCAGGACTCTAAGGTGAAAGTCATGAGAAGCGAGACTAAAGTACAACATAAACGGTGTGAGAAGCAGAGCCGGCAGAGAGTAAAACCGTCAGCCGTGCGAGGTAGTGAGCTCCCTGTCAGGCAAGGGCAGGCAGAGCCTCTCAGGGAAGGAGATTTGAAGGTGCGGGGACAAGAGGAGTAAAGGAGCACAGGGCTTGATTAGACGACCCCCCAGGCGCCTCCCATGTTTGGAATCTTTGCCTCTTGATGACTCTGGGGTCCCCGTGGCCAAGGGCAGAGGCAGCGGATAAATTCCCCTGATTCAGAGGAAATGGATTAGCTGGGTCTGCTGTGGACACACAGAGGGCTACGGCTTCTCCACAGGTGGTGGCCCCTCCTATTGAAGATGAAAACGTGCAGACTCCTTGCCCAGCAACTCCATTTCTAGGCATTTATTCTCCAGAAATACTTACACAAATGCACAAAAATAAATGAACAAAGGCCACTCGTGGCAGGAGGGTTTGTGACAGACACAACCTGGAAGCCATCCCAACATTCACCCCAGGAAGCTCCTTATGCCCATCAAGGCTCACACGGATGCAGAACACACGGCAGCGACAAGGAGGTCTCTGGTCCTGACGGAAAAGGGGTTTGAGGCCTACTGTTAAGTGAAAAAAGCAAACTGCACAGGAAAAATCTCACTTGTAAAAATAAAAAATTACGTGGCAAAGTTCACACGGGTTACCTCTGGGAAGACGGACCGCTCGGAACTTCTGCCTGTGACAGGAGGCATTTTTCTGTATTGTCTGGATTTTTATGATGACCACTTATTATTTTTGTAATGAGAAAAAAATGAAAGATTTTTCAAAACGGAGCACTTGCTATGAGACAGCTCTCGGGGGACCCGACTCCTTGACCTTTCCCAGTCATCTCGAGAAGGAGATATTCACCACTCCTTAGTCCAAGGAGGAGAAGCTGACACCAAGGGAGGTGAGACACCATGGCCGAAGTCCCCCGGCCAGGAGTGACAGAGCTGGGCTGTCCCCCCAGTCCTGGCTGGCTCTGAGGCCCATACTCTTTCCTCTACATTAGGCATTAGGAAACCTGCTCTGGGGTCACGGAGAGAAGAGGCCCAAGCAGCTGGGCACAGTGCTGTGCCCTGGGACCTCAGCTGTCACATCCTGGGAGCCAGGCCAGCAGGGGTTAGCCTGTGCGGGACAGGGCTGTCCGCCTCATTTGCAGAGGCAAACGCAGGCTCTGCTCCCAGCTTCAGCTCCGTGCCCTGAGCTGCTCTGGGCTGGCAGGCTGGCAGGTCCCCAGCCCCACCACTGCCACTACCCCCACAAGGCTGCAGGATCACGAGGCAGGTGGGCACACAGTGGGGCCCTAACTTTCCCTGTTGATCAACCTGTTTCTGGAAGACCGGTGCTGAGGGTCACTGGCCACCTTCTTGGTGAGAGCCAGGAAAGGCGGTGAGCACAGCTGCGTGTGCCTGAGTCTGGGGGGCCAGTGAACAGACCTAGAAGTCAGAGAGGCCTGAGTTCAAATCCCAGCTATGTCACGCTCTAGCTGTGTGGCCTGGGGCAGGACACTTCACCTCTCTGAGCCTCAGCGTCCTCAGCTGTAAAATGGTGACGGTAACTCTTCCCTGCAGGGTGGCTGTGTGAATTCAATGAGATAGGGGAGGTGAAAGCTCGCTATGCTAGAAGCCGCCTTCCGCGATCCTGCACGTGTGTGCACGGGGCATGTGCGCAAAATCAGCAGGCAGGCGGGACAGGTGCCGGATGCTTCTGCTGCCCGCTACACCGGCACTTCTGCAGCTCTGCCTGGTGGGGCGTGTGACTGGGGGTGAGGGTGTGCATGGGAGGCCCGGCAGCAACGTGAAATGTGGGTGGGAGAGAAGGCGCTCGTGTCTGGGGCATGCGTGGGTTTGTATGCGAGAGTGTTTGTGTCTGTCACGTCATCCGCCTGCCTAAAAGCCCGCATGGCTTCCCACGGCACGCAGGATCGAGCCTCCACTGCCTCACGCGGCCCAGAGGCCCTGTGTGTCTGCCCCACCTCTGGGCCTTTGCACACACTGGCCGCTCTACCCGTTACACTCTCCCTGCCGTCCATCAGCCCGCCTCACGGGCTGCCCTCTACAGCCTCGCTGGAGCCCCCTCGCCAGGCTGCCCCCACCCTGTCCGGCCTTCCCTGAAGCCTGTCCTGGGCCATCACGGACTTCTTGGTTTGGTTTACACGCGTCCTGGTGTGACTGTTAGGTCACTATCGGCTTCCCTCTTTCTAGCCTCCTCAGGTGGGGATTGGATCTGTTGGGGGCCTGGCACACGGTCGACGCCCAATTACGATCTGTGCACGAGTGAGTGTGTGTATCTAACTCTATGTTCATGACGAGGCCGTCTGCTGTGAGTAGGGAAACTGTGTGTGTGTGTGCGTGCGCACACGCACACATTGAGGGTCATCTCAAAGAACCCTGGGCCCCGTGGGCCGGCCAGATCTGGGGACAGCCGAGGCAATCTGTGGCCGGTGCCCAGGCCCAGGCTGGCTGGGGTGAGAGAGAAGCAGGTGCAAGTTCCCCTGCCCGCCCCGCCCCCCTCACAAACCCCCCCTGAAATAGTCAGGCCCAGGGTCTCTGTGCCAGACCCCAGAACACCTCTGGGCAGAGGGGCCGGCCAGGTGGGTGCCAGGCTGACCACCTGCCTGTACCCTGCAGTGAGCTCCACCCCGGCTGGCCAGAGGCCCAGCCTCCTGCCTGCACCTCCCATCTCACCCGAGGCCCAACCCAGCCTGGCCTCGCATGCCTGCACCCCATCCCGGGGGCCCGCCTCGTGAGCAGCAGTTCTGATCTGAGAGAAGGTGGGCACCCAACCCCCCGCCTGCTCAGCCACCTTCCCCCTGCTGCCAGGAGATGATCCGGAATGTTCCAGGTTTGGGGTGGGGGAAGGACCTTGTTCTCGCCTCAAGGCCTTTACACCTTCTCTGCCCTCTGCCTGGACTACCTTTCCCACAGCCGGCTCCTTCCCACTCAGGCCGCAGGGCCCTCCCTGGTGCCCCCAGCAAAGTCAGCCCCTGTCCTCACTACCCGTTACCCACCGGAAGTTACTTTGTCCGGTAGCTCATTTTGCATCTGTCTCCCACGCTGGAAGGTAACCTGCATGAGGCCAGACACCATGTCCGTCAGATTCGCTGCTGTATCCCCAATTCTTAGACACCACCTGGCACATGGTAGGGAGTCAAATATTTGTTGAGTGAACAAATGGCCAACAGAAGCCTTGAATGGATCCTGTGAGGTGAATATTGTCCCTGTTTACAGGTGTGGAATCTGAGGTTCAGAGAGGTTAAGTCTCTAGCCCAAGGTCACACAGCAAACAGACCAGGTCAGAATTAGGGACTATCTGACTCCGCTGGAACCCCAGCACATCAGAGTGTTTCATAGCCGATCTTCTCATTTTATAGGTAGGAAAACGAGCTTCAGAGAGCAAGAGCAATGTTTCTCCAGCTCCCCTGGGCTCAGAATGTTTCTTCTCTTCTGCAATACATGGCCTGGAAGGGCTGGGCCAGCCCTTTAAAGGCTCCTCCTCAGCCCTCTCGCTCACCCTGAGTGGGGACTGCTGACACCCCCACGGCACAAGGAAGAAACTGCGGCGCCGCAAGGGGAGGCACTGCCCAAGGCCGCCCAGCCAGGACTCCGTGCAGCCTGGCTCGCTGCAAAGCCAGCGTTCTCAGGCCCAGTGTCAAGGTCAGTGCCTGTGGCTGGGGAGCACGCTCATGGGTAGGCCAGTGTCCCTTCCCGGCAGGCGGTGAGATTCCAGAGGGCAGAGTCCACACACTGAGCAATCCTGCCCCCACTGCAGGCCCCGCACAGAAGGACAGCACGGCAATGACCGCGGTCGCTGGCATTGCCCCATGCCAGGCCCTGCTTGTCGGCCTTGGCACACATTCTCTCATTTAAACCCCACAACAACCTTCAAGGTAGGCGCTTTTATTTTCTCCATGTCACAGGCAAGGAAATGGAGACCCAGAGAAGTTAATCCACACCACACACAGCCCTGGGCCGACAGACGGCACGGAGCGGTCCCGGGGCAGGGAGGAGAGTGGGAGGGGGCCCTGGCAGGCCTGCACCTCACGGTGGCTCGGGGTTCACACCCTCGGGGCACCCACAGGAAGTCCCAACAGAGCGGGCCCTGGTGGCTGTCTCTCCCACCTGCAGCCGCTGGGTCCGGTTCTGTCCTGTGCCCAGCACGTGCCACCACACGCTTTTCTCCTCCACGCTGCTGACCTGCCGCCTCCTCTTCCTGGAATGTTCTCTTGGCACTGGCCCTCCGTCCCCACCCCAAAACACACACACAGATACACTGCTACTCGGCCCACTCCAACTTGTTCTTTGGGTTTCAGCTTCTGTGTCACCTCCTCCAGGAAGCCTCCCCTGGTTCCCGGGTGTGAGCTCTCAGAACATCTTCCCAATGAACACTCATCACCCTGATTAGGGCCACCTCCTCCTCATGTCCCCTCTGGACTGTGAGCTCCACGAGGGGAGTGGCCTCGTCTATCATCTCGTGTCCCCAGTGTCTGGCACAGGGTTTGGTTGGCTCTCAGAGGGCATCCCCACCCTAAATATCTGTTGAATTAATTTGCTGAATGAATGAATGACTGTCTCGGGGAAGAGCCTGGCTGAGGAAAGCCGTTATGGGATTTTAGAAAAGGCCATTTCTTAACCACTTCTCAACCAAACCACCTCAACAGTGCCTAAAACCCTCGTATTGGAGTCTCTCTTTGGTTTAACGGGTCTTTTCTCTCAATATGCAAAGGCTCAGAGAGAGGGAAAACATCCACTGAGCACACACACTGGACTCATTTCATGCTAAGACCCCCCTGGGGTAAGCAATTCAGTTCTCATTGCTATGCAGGCTCTAAGGTTCAGAGAGGCAAAGCGGCTTGGGCAAGGCCACAGAGCAAGAGAGAAAAGTTGAAGCTGCTATTTGAACACAGGTCTGCCTGAAGACAGAACCCAAATCTTTCCAGGCACCCCAACAGAGGGCCCTGAGTCTGAACACCGTGGGATGTGGAGGCAGGCAGGGCCAGCCACGCTGGGAACTGCGAGCTGCAAACCCTTAGTGACCATCTCTTCCTCTTTATTGTGCCGAAGGTGGGCCTGGGGAACTGCCCAGAGACGGGGCCTCACTTCCCAAGATCACACAGAAGAAGAGTGGCAGGCCCTGGACCAAACCCCATGCAGAGGGAATCTTCTCTTGTCTCCTTAAGCAGGAGGTGGCCTTTCCCGGAAGAGGGCATCTCCTGGCCCCAAAGGAAGACAGAGAGAGTCATCTAAAGGGGCTTCAAGGCCTGCAAGAGCCAAGCTGAATAAGGATGAAAAGGAGGGAGGGCTAAAAGGAGTGACCCTCAGACCAGAAAGAGCAGACCCGGAGGGACGTTGTCCCCATCCTTATCTCACTGAAGGGCCTCTGTGGGCATGGGAGACCCAGACGGTGCTTCCCGGCTCGGGCAGCGGGTTCTAAGGAAGAAGAACTTTTGCTATCCACCTGAACTCTCCAGCAATGGAATGGGCTCCTTCAAGGGCAGTGAGCCTCCCATCACCAGGAGTGAGCAAGGAAGGGCTAGTCAAGGAGCTGCTAAGAGGTCATGATGGTCTCAGCCAGGGAGAGCGGGCGTCAAGAGGTCCATGCAGTCGCCAAAAATAGAGGCGCATATTTCTCAGGAGGCCCCCAAACTCTTCCAATACTCAAGGGGGTGGTGAACCAAAGCAGGGGTTCCTTGCTAGAGAGGAAGGCCATAGAGGGTACCTCAAAGGTCTCTTCCATCTCCAAAGATTCTAGGAGGCCCAAATTCTCTGATTCTAAGATTGTACAAAGCCAGGAGTCTGGGATTCAGTGGTTCTGCATGTCAATCACTGACACTGTATACAAACTCTTACCCTGCCTGCAAGACCCTGCTTAATCTGGCCCCTCCTCTGTCTCCAAACACACCCCAGACCTCACTCTCCCTCATCCCTCCAGCCACACTGGCCTCCTCCCTGTTCCCAGGGCACATTAAGCTCGTTCCTGTCTCAGGACCTTTGCACCTGCTGTTCCCTCTGTCAGGACTGCCCCTTGCCAACTCTTCCCACTGACGGCTCTCTCAATCTTCAGGTTTTGGTCCAAATGCCACCTCCTCAAAAGGCCTTCCATGATTCCCTTTCTCCTTCATCCTCCAGCCCTACAGCCCAGGGTGATGTGCAAACTGGAGCCCCCTGCTTAGGTTTAAATCTCAGCTTTGCCAAGAGACCTTGAACAGGTCACCTACCCCCTCTATGCCTCAGTTCCCTAAACCGGGGATAATAACAGCACCTGCCTCCTGGGGTGGTCGTGAGGATTAAATCCATCAATATATGAAAGTGCTTTGGAACACAGCCCAGCATGCAGTAAGCTCCAGGGAAGGAGACCTTGTTAGAAGGTACCCTCGCTTTAAAATGCAAGGCAACCACCATGTTTGTTTTCTTGTCTATGTATAGACTGTCTCCCCTACTCCCCCCCATTTTTTTTTCTTTTGGTGAGGAAGATTGTTACTGAGCCAACATCTGTGCCCATCTTCCTCTATCTTGTATGTGGGATGCCACCTCAGCATGGCTTGATGAGCGCTGTGCAGGTCTGCGCCCAGGATCGGAACCCATGAACCCCGGGCCGCAGAAGCAGAGCACACAAACTTAACCACTACACCACCGGGCAGGCCTCCCTGCTTCCCATTTTACAGATGAGAAAATTGAGGCTCAAAGAGGTGAAGTACTGGCTGAGAATGGGGACTGGCCTGTCTCGTTTTCCAACGAATCTGCAGTCCCTAGAACTGTGCCTGGTATGCAGTAGGTGCTCAATAGTTACTTGTGGCTGAATGAATGAATGATGGACAAACAACCACAACTCCATCACTCTGGGGTTCTGTGCAGCCAGAAGCCTGCGCACCTAGGGTTCTGTCTCAGCCTTCCTCTGCCCCGTCTAGTCCCCGCTGACTCCTAACTCCCGGCTCCATCAAGGTTCCAGCCACTCTCAGAAGTGGCTGCTGGGACAGGCAGGCTAACACGGTGGGGACCAGCATCCATGCCCCTGTCCCCAGGGAGACCCCCTCCCCGACTGGGCCAGGGGCAGGAGGCAGGAGCTGCCTTGGCGCTCGCTTTGGGGGATCCCTGCCCAGAGGTCTGGTGGCAGGGGTGGGCTCAGGAAGCAGCTGCTCGCCCCCCCCATCCTGTGCTCTGCCAGCTGCCCGCCGGGGGCCTGCCCACCAAATGCATAATAGATGAGGGGGCCCAGCGGGCTGTGCCTGCCTGGCATTTCAGAGCCATTAATGAGGCCAGTCGTGCTTCCTGCAGCAGCACACAGGCCCCCCAGGTCCCCGCTCAGTGACTAGAGAGAGGAGCCACCTGCGGACAGGGGCCGCCCACCCAAGCCCCCTGCTCGGCACAGGCAGCATCCAGGAGAGCGAGGGCTAAAGGGACGGGCTCAGGCCGACCACGCTGCCAGTCATGGTTCACCACGCACTGACTGTGTGCCCCCGGGCCAGCCACGTCCCCTCTCTGAGCCTCAGTTTCCTCATCTGTAAAATGGGGGATGGATGGTAATAGTCTCTACTTTGTAGAGCTGGTATAAGGATGGAATGAAAGAATTCAGCTGAAATCCTCGGCCCAGGGCCCAAGAGCCAGGAAACGCTTCCTATACGGGAGCAACTGGGACCATTACTATCAAAGGGAGATATCTCAGCGACCAGATGGGCCTTCACGGGGGGACACCCGGGGCTGGGCAGTGACCCCTGTCTTGAAGGTATCCGGGGTCATCTCGCCCTCTCCCACTCCTCCCTCATTCCATAACCAGGATTTCCCTCATTCCTGTGGCTCCCTCATCTCTGGCCACGTCCTTTCCTTGGCAGGAGAAAAAGCTGGATTCAAACCCAGCCCTCGCCAGCTCTGTGACCTTGGGCCAGAGCCTTCACCATTCTCCGTCTTGCTCTGGCCTCTAAAATGGGGACCTAAGGTCAGCTTACAGGACCATTGTCATGACTTAATAAGACCACCATAGTAAAATGCCCAGCACACTGCTGGCACTTAATCCTTGCTGGGTCCTGCCTCCTCCTCCCAGGCTCCCAGCTTTAAGGTCAAAGTTGACTCTCCTCTTCCCAGGGTATTTCCAGAAGCCCCTCTTCCCTGACAACTCCACCTAGCCATGCCCCCATCCTGATCCACTCCTCCTCCTGCCTCCCCACACCATTTGAATCCACCTTAAACGTCCAGCCCCCAGTAGGGCTGCAGAACCAGAGTCACTCACTGTCACACTAGCTCCTAATTCTCCACTGGGCCTCATTCCTCTGACATTTGTACACTTGTTCTGAGCTCCTCCACTGCCAACAACCTGCTGATGAGGGGGACAGGGGAGGGGAATCCAGCCATGATCACATCTGGCCTCTCCCAGGCTTCACTGCTCCCCTGAGCCAAGCCCCAACCTTTTCATCCTTTTTTTAAAAAGGGGTGGGGAAAACCATGCCTCCTCCAGGAAGCCTGCCCAGCTTACTTGACAAGTTTCACCTGTTCCTCAATCTGGGCACATTCAATTCAATTCCATGAACATTCATTAAGCATTTATTGGGTTTGGGTAGCTGTGCAAGACTGTGTGGAGGTCAGAGATGAGAAGAGTACAGCCCAGCTTTCATGCGACTCATCCTGGAAAGTGAGGTCAACAGTAACTCAAGCAATCTCTGCTTCCCAGGACCTCAGGCGGCAGGGTTAAGTGGACGCGTTTGAGTCACGGCCGTCAACTTGCTGAAAGATCCAGTTCCACCAACACTGCCTGGGCACCCAGTGGGGCTCAGAGGGGGAAGTCACCTGCCCAAGGTCACACTACTAGTCTGTGGCAGAGGCAGATTCAAGTCCACATCTGTCAGACTCTGAAGGCCGTGCTCGTGGCACTCCCCCAGGAACGGGCACTAATGTCTGCTCTGCAGGCACGAGAACAGTGGGGGAGGCGTTCCAAAAAGAGGAAGATCGAGAGAGGGGATCAGGAGAGAAAACGCTCAACAAACAGTGACAGAGCTGGGCTGGAGGTGTGGCGAGGGCTTGGGGAAATGGGAGGGGAGGGTATGTTAAGGGGAGGAGACAACGTGAGCAAAAGCACGGAGGTGGTGCTCACAGGGCCACATTCCCATTGATCAGAAACGCGGGGCACGGGAGAAGTGGGTCCCAGGCTGGAAAGGGAGGTGGGGAAAGGCCTTGAATGTCAGGAAATCATAATTAATAGTCAAAATGACCCCCATTGAGCTCTAACTATATGCCAGGCACAGGCTCCTGGGGTAGGAAGGGAGGGCTTGGGGTTAGCACCTTGGACAGCAGCTCCAGCAAGGAGGGTGTGGGGCAAGGCATTGTGGGTAATGGGCATGTCCTGGAGATCCCAGAATCTCACTTTGTAGGTGTGTCAGCTGAGGCCCAGAGAGGGGAAGGGACTAGACCAAAGTGACACAGCCGGTTAGTTACTCTCAGTCCTGGCCCCTCATCTCTGACTCTTGGTACAGGGCTCCCTAGAGTGGGTTTTCTGGGTCACCCCTCCATCTTCAAGTCTTCCCTGCAGTGCATCCCTCATTCAGACCTGCCCTGTGGCCTGAAGGCCCTGGGACAGAGTGGGTGAGACTCTGGGCTCTGTACAGAGTCTGGAAGATCAGGATTCAAATCCCAGCTCTGCTACTCACTAGCTGTGTGCCCTCGGGCAAGTCACTTCCCCTGTCTGTGCATCAGTGTTCTCATCTGTAATTAGAGATAATAGTCCCGAACTCAGGGATGTGGCAAGGTTCTGTGAGATGACACAGTTCAAGCACCTAACAGTACTCAGTGCACAGCAGGTGCTTGACAAAGTGGCAGTTGTTAGGGTCTTGTTATTGATCTCGAAGGGAAGGATGGCATCTTCCTCACCTCCATCTCTATCTCCCCTCAACTTACCCCTGCTCCGGGCTTAGCAAAAAGTCTTGCACATAGTCGAGGCTCAGAGGCACAGCAGCAGGAGATAAAGCCCAGAGAGGGAGAGTAACTGGCCCCAGGTTGCACAGACAACATCAAAAGAAAATAAAAGGGCAGGCCCTGGAGCTCAGCCTGGGCACCCCGTGTGCCTCCTGCCCCAGGCATGGCTTCCCAGGGGCCTCTGGCAGCAGGTGGGAAACGGTGCCAGATAGAGTCATCTGGCAGCTGGAGGGGGCACACTGCAGGGCCTGGGGACCCCGGGAAGGCCTCAGTGGGGGCAGGAAGCAGAAGCCAGAGCCGTTGGAGGCTCTCCTGCTGGAGGTGAAGTGGCAGCAGGAGAAGCCAGCCGGGCCATGTGACACTGGTGCCAGAGAAGCCAGGAGGCATCCACCTGCTGGGTGGTGGGTGCTGTGAGTCCTGAGGTGAGGCCGCACCTCCACCCACCGCTCTCGGTGTTGGGGAAGCTGCCGACGCCGCTGCCTCCCTCCCTCCTGCTCCAGAGAGACGGCAGCCTCAGACAGGAAACGGGCTGCAGGAGGGGTTCTGAAGGCTGTGTGGAGTGGGCCTAGAGGGTTTGGAAGAAAAGGCTAAGGGCACCCCCAGCCGAGCCAGGAGCCACCAAAAGGTGGGAAGGAATAGGTCAGAGAAAAGGAAGAAAATGCTTTCAGGGAGGGCGTGCAATATGCCAGGGCCTGTTTTGACTGTTCGCTTGTTTATAACTTCATGCTCTGTTAAACAGGCATTTTAATCCCCATTTCACAGATGAGAACACTGAGGTTCAGAGAGGTTAGTGAATTGCTGAAGGTCACACAGACAGTGGCAGAGCTGAGATTTAACCTGACTTGCCTGACTCCCAGGGGAGTTCGAGAAAGAACTGTGGGGGAGAATATGTGGGGGCAGAACCGGTAAGAGGGTCTGCCCACCCGCTCGCCTGGAGGGGAAAGTAGGAAGGTTGGTGGGGTCTGGTCTGGCATTGTGGGGGGCGGCAATGGTTTGAGAGTGTCCTCCAGGTTCAGCCAAGCAGCCCAGCCCCTCCTGAGCCCCAGTACTCACCACACACTCCGGCGAGGGGCGAAGGACTTGTCTACCCTGAAACACAGCAAGAGGGGCAGCGGGTGAGAGGGCAGCCCCTTCTTATTATCCAGCCTTGCCCAGCCCACCAGGCCAACCCCGAGTCACCACCGCCCACCCTCCCAGAGGGGCCTGGAGGAGCACTGTTTCTAAGAGGCCTAATGTACTGTCACTGTCCTCCATGGGCTGCAGGGGCCCTGACGTCAGATTAAGGACATGGGAAGGTGTGAGGTGATGGAGTAAGGAAAAGAGGCAGGACTGGGGCGTGGAGGTAGGGGAGCAGGGCCCAGGGCCAGGCTATGGGGTGGCAGCAGGGGTGGGGGTCAGCGTGGGAGGTCTTGGAACAGGTGGAGCCGGACAGTGACTACAGCAGTTTGGGGTCAGAGCAAGGATGTAGGGGTGAGGCTGGGGCCAGCTTAGAGTGTTTCCAGACAGGATTGAGGGGTGTGCTGGGGGTTTACGGCTTACAGTGGGCAGGCAGACCTGCCCCCGAGTTCCTCGGTGGCCTGCCTCCATCCCAGAGCTGGAGTCCATTCGTATCCATCCAGGGGACCAATGCCTGGGAATCTGGGAGCAGGAGACCCACGAGGTGCCTCCCCCGCCACCCCCAGAGCAGAGCCAGAGGAAGAGCTCAAGCCCCCGGAGCTCAGGGGCTACCCCCAGGCCTTGTCTCCCCCTAGTCCCTCCAGGCCCGGCCTAGGGAGGGTGTGTGGGCAGCCCCCCTCCCAGATTCTCCCCCAGTACCCTCTGAGGCACCTTGGGGTCAGGGAGGGCTGGAGAGGGCGCCACCCTCCTGCCCAGCTGGGGCTGAGCAGCTGTTGGGGCAACAACCCACCCTTGCCTCCCGCCCAGAGGCCAGAGGCCCACGGGGGAGGGGCCCCAAACCGGACTCCGCCAGCTAGGGTGTGTCTTCTAGGGAGGCAGGGCTGGGGTCCCCAGAGGACCAGCTAATGTAGATTCTGCAGATGGGGAAAGTGAGGCCGGAGAGGCCAGGACTTGCCCAAGGTCACACAACAGGACGCAGCCCGACACCCTGGGCTGCCCCTCCGCGTCAGCTGACCAGGAATCTCAGGGCTCAACCCAGGCTCCTCGCGTCATCTGATGACTAGCAGGGACCAGACAGTGGGGGCGGCCCTCTTGTCTCCCATCCCACCCAGCCCCTTCGCCTGGGGCCCTGGAGGCTGGGGTCCAGACAGCAGGGGCGCCTTGGACACAATCCCCACGGCTCAACGAGCACCTGTTCTACACCAGCAGCGTCACGGGAGTGAGCCCCAATCGCTCCGCACCCCAAAGACGGGTCCTATGTGTCCCTCTGCCCACAGTGAGGCAGGGCCTGGTGGAGGTTATGCAACTACTTGGCCAGCTGGGCAAGAGGCTCTGGGCCCCGTCTGTCTGCCCAGTCTCCTTCCAATTCACCAAACCTCTGCCTAAGGCAAGAACCCTCCCAGCCCCCTCTGCACCCCTCTCACACAGGCACTTGGGGTCAGGATGGACAGTAACCCCAAGATGGTCAAGCCACCACTCTGATCCTCGCCCCGCCCCTCCCTCCCCCAGGTCTCCAGGCCCAGGCAGCCAGCAGCCCTGGAACGGGGGATTCCTGAAAGCCAAGCGGCATGGGACATGGGCAGCCCAGGTGCCCAGGGGTGGGGGTGGGAGCGGCCCTGCTCATGGCTTCCAGGTTCCCTTCTTGCAAAGCCTCACTCCAGGGCCCAGCAGCTTCAAAGGCCAAGCAGAGGCTCCCTCAGGGCTTCCCCCGTGGCCTGCCTCCTCCCACCTCCCCTACCTGCACATGCACCCAGGGGTGCACACACACAGGCCCAGCCTGCCTGCCCACACGCCAGTCACAGACACAAGCGCTGTCACGCCCTTAGACACAGAAATGCCCACCCGTGCATTCCTGTCCTGACACGTGCGCACGGACACCCAACCCGAACACACAGCAATACACACGCAAACACACAGACCTACCAACACGGCGCGCTACGCACTGACATCAAACCGCCCACCGCGCGCACGAGCACAAATGCC
This sequence comes from Equus przewalskii, assembly GCF_037783145.1. Lineage (NCBI taxonomy): Eukaryota > Metazoa > Chordata > Mammalia > Perissodactyla > Equidae > Equus > Equus przewalskii. Next base: position 32,776,667 of record NC_091832.1, on the reverse strand, counting down.
CAGCCACGGAGCCGCCCGGACCCCGGCGGGCCGCAGGCGGGCGCCCCGTGCCCCGCGCACCTACCCGCCGTAGGCCCCGAAGGTGAAGCTGCGCTTCCGGCCGCTCATGGTGCCGCCGCCGCCGCCGCCGCAGCCCGCCGAGCCCGCGCCGCCTGCCCCGCGCCCGGGTCACCTTGGCAACGCGGCCGCCCCGCCCCCGGCCACAAGCCCCGGGATTGTCCGCGCCCCCGCGGGCTGCGGTCCAGCTGCGGGGGGCGGCCGCGCGCAGAAAGGGCCGCTTGTTCGCGCCGCCCTCGGGCCGGGGGCCGGGGCTTCGCTGGACTTTCCGAGCTGGGGCGGGAGCAGGGGGGCAGGGGGACAAAAGAGGGGGGGCCAGGGGGCCCGGGCGGGGCCTCAGCGGCTCCAGCGCGGGGCGAGTAGGACGAAACCGACTCTCCACCCCCAGACCGGGGGCGTACGGGGCTGCAGACCCTCTTCCATTCCCCCTAGAGCCCTCGGGCTCTGTCGGCGGATCTGTCCCCCATCATCGCGGAGTGGGGTGCTCACAGCGGGCCGGGTCAAGAACTTGGAATCCAGGGTCCCAATGGGCTGCACTGTGGGCAAGTCCCTGCCCTCCGTGCACCCCGAATTGCTCCTCTGTGAAATGGAACTGATCCACACACTGGCCCAGGGCCTTTGCAGCGACGGAGTAACGCACGGGGAGGGCTCAGCCCGGGCCTGGCACACAGTAAATGCTCAGTTAATGCCAGTTGCGAGAGCCCCACTGCTGTCAGAAGCTCGGCTCCTCACACAAGTGACCGAGGGATGGAAGGAACCCAGGCTCCCACAGCCCCTCTGCTGCCCACTCTCATCCCCCTCTCCCAGGAGCCCCCCAGTGGCCCAGGTGAGAAGGACCAAAGCTGCAGGAGTAGAGATGCCCCACCCTCTTCTGAAAAATTCATCCAGCCTACTTCTCTCAGTCAGCAACCTTCCCAGGGGGAGCTGGCCTCTGAGTCCTAAGGCCGGTCACACATTCACTCAACAAACACTCTGAGCCCCTCCCCTGCGCCCAACTCAACCACAGCTCACAGTCCAGTGCTCTGCCCCACAGGAAGCTGTATCTCCTGTCCCAAGGAAAGATGTGTCAGGGGACAGGGGACACTGGCCCTGCCCCTAGGACTCACCCACCCCTCCCAGAATGCCCACTCTGCCCCCCAAAGAGGGAGGGATTATGCCTTGAGGTTTTCTATGGGGTTTTCTGTTTAAAGGGACTGCAGGGAACAGATGCAGTGAGGGGACGAGGGAGGAAGGACGGCCAAGGGCACAACGACAGGGCGGCAGGGATTCTTCAGAAGCCTTTCAGGAGCTATTCCGCCTGGGCCCTAGGCCAGGGCTCAGTTAGCTCCATCTTCCCCTGGGAAATGACAGGTCTGGGTACAGGGCTCCACAGTTTGCCTCACCCAGGCAGGTGGAGGTGGCACAGGAGTCTCCCCATGTCAGACATGAAGAAACTGAGACCTGACTCACAGCAGTTACTTCTCTCTTGGGGGCTCTGCCCCCTCCCCTCCCCCACGCTGGACCCCCTTCTCCTCTCTGCACACTCTGGGGGGCAGAGGAGCCCTTTAGAGGCCCTTGCAGACCTCAGAGCCTGGGCAGGGCAACCGTGACTTCTTTGCCTCTAGAACAAACCCTGGTTTGGTTCTCGGATGGAAGGCCTGGCTCCCTCTTGGCAGGGTGCTCTGCAGACAGGGCTGGGCCCCTTCTGCTCTGGACAGGGCTGCAGATTCTGGGTGGAGGGACCCCTGGGTGCAGGGCAGTGTGGGAAGCCCATCCCTCACAGGCAGTCAGGTAGGGCTCCCGAGGGGCAGGCCAGAGGCTGGCCTGAGGAGGGAGGAAGTCTTTCCTTCCATGGCAGCAGCAGCAGGGGCGCCCAGAGAGCTGGGGGGAGGGGGGACCAGGCGCCGGGCCTGGGCCACTGTGGGTGTGCACAGTGCCTGAGCTGGGACCCAGGACTCCAGCCCCTCCAGGCTGCTCCCTGCCTTGGCCATGGCCCTCAGCCTTGCCAGACTGTCCTTTCAGTGGGAATGATTCCTGAGTGGGCTCTGCATGTCCAGTTGGCATGGTGGCCAAGGGGCCTCCAATGTGCCAAGTTTCCCAGCCAGGCCTGGCCCCCGGGAGGCCCCACTGGTGCTGGGACAGTGGGCCCTTGAGAGGGACCATGGGGGCCGCAGGGTTCCCATCGAAGACAAAGAGTCCAGTGTGGGCTCCGGCTTCTTGGGCCCTGACCAGCTGCAGCTGCCTCGTTGGCAAGAGCTGGGGGTGGGGTGGGGGTGGGGGTCACGTTCCCTCCGCCAGGGGTGCTCAGGACACTCCCCGGCCAGCTCCTGGTCCCTCGGGCGACAGCACAATCTAAATGCACCTTCTTCACCTGCAAGACCACTTCTAAGAATGGACTCTGTACACTGCAGTAAGGGAGCCTGACGATGACTAGCCGAGGACAAGGGACAGGGAGGTACACCCGTACATCCTCATCCCCATGAACCATCCCAGGGATCAAATCCCAGCTCTTGCACTTGTCAGCTGTGTGACATTGGGCGAGTCACTGAATCTTTCCTTGCTTCAGTTTCTTCATCTGCAAAATGGGGCTGATGACGAAAACAACAGTACCTACTTCCGAGGGTTTTGCCAAGGATGAACTAAGTTAATACTTATGAAGCACTGAGAATAGTATTTGAATAGCATGTGTTTATTAAAACACTGGCTGCAGCATCATTTGCATTACGCTGAACTACATGAAATCACAATTTTCCTAGCTAGCAAAGATTTATTAGTAAGAGTTCTGAAACAAACTAATGGCCATCCAGAGGGAACCGGATAAAGAAACGCAGGTCCATCTATACCATGCAGCCCCATGCAGCTGTTGGAAAGAATAGAGCAGATCTACGTGTAGGCTCGTGGAACAGCTTCCAAGAAAGACACACACACACACACACACAGAGGCAGTGTAGTGAGGGCATAGGTGCTGGACCAGTCTCTGACACCTCCTAGCCGTGTGACCTCAGACACATCATTTAACACCCCCAAGACCACCAGCCTCCACCGGCCCCGGTGTCAGGGGACTCACCACTCTCAATCAGCACAAAGCCAGTGCTCGGCGACTGGCACTGGGAAGTCATTGCCATCTGGGGGTGGGACAGAGCTCCCTTCCTTTCCCTCCAGCCTCTCGCCGAGAAAGCAGAGCCAGGCTGCTCCCCAGGGTCCAGGCCCTCCCTCTAGGAGGAAGCCTCCTCTTCTGGGCCTCCTAGATTTGCACCCAAGTTATTCAAACAGGTGTCGGCCTGTGTGAAGGAGGAGGGAAGGGTGCAGGGGTGGAGGGCGGCAGAACTCCCTTTCCAAGTTCACCCCTGGTTGAACTTGGAGAGTTCCACCCACCCGCCTCCAGCTCCCCCTTCCCACCCCTCGGCAGGGAAATGTAAGGGCGCAGGGAGGGCAGACTCCTGGGAGGGTCTCAGGCCTGGCTCCAGATGCGGCTGGGGGGCTCAATTCTTGCCAGGGTCCCCAGCACCCTCCTCCTGGTCTTTTCCATTCAGGATATCTGCCTGGGGCCTCTGGGGTAGGAGACAGGGTGGTCCTGGGCTTCCTGCCTGGCCAGGCAGCCTCCTGTGTGGCTCTTCACTAATCAGTTTTCCTTCCTGGGCCTCAGTTTGCTCATCTATTAAACACCCACTCTCACTTTGCTGGGTTAGAGACATAATAATGGAAAAATGCATTTGCCTTAAGAGAATCCTGTGGGCTCAAAGAATCGTTATCCTTAGCCCATGGCCTTTCTAGTCAAGCCACACCCACCCAATCCCAAGATGCTGCAAATCCTGAACTCCTGGAGGAGGAGTCTCCTAGGGGGGTCCCCAGACCCTGGGAAAGAGAAGGAGGAGTGGGTGTGGCTTGGTTCACACCCTGGCTCCAAGCAGTTGCCCAGTGAGGTTACTGACCCAGCCATTCCTTGTCCTGGCTCTGAGACCCCTACCCCATTCAATGGGTTCCTGAGACCCCTGCCTACACAAAGTGTCCCTGTCAGGGACCAGGACAATCTGGCCTGGCCAGAATGGCCAGAATAAATGCCCCCACTCTGCCCCTGACCCCTGAGCATGTGTCTCTGGTTGCCATATGGACCATAGGCCTTGAGGGCCCCTGAGAGCAAAGCCCTTTGGAAACACAGACACACGTGAGGGCACGTCTTCCTTCCTTCAATCATTCAACAAATACACACTGAGCACCTGCTGTGTGCCTGACGCTGTTCGGGCACTAGTGATAGAGGATGAACGAGAGAGACAAGGTCTGTGTGGACCGGCGTGCACTCCCGCACAGAACTTTCACCAGGGCACAAGTGCACTTGCCCTCGTACTGTGCACAGAGGCCCCTACCTCAAGCCTACAGAGATCGTATCAAGATCAAGTCCATGCAGACATGCTCACATGAACGGCAGCCCCTGCACTGCAAACCCACGTGCACACACACATGCACAAGTCAGATCAAGCTCACCCCGACTGGTCCCACATCAGTGTGTGCTCCCCTACTGAGATGGCTGGCTTTGTACACACATGTGAACACACACTAATGACAACAGATTCATGCACAGAAATCACAGGTCCTTATATTATATCATGCTCACATAATATACACACACAGACACATGTGCACACACACACAATGGACAGCTAACTATTGGGAAGAAATAAAGGTAGGAGAGAGGATGGCCCTTTGGGGGTTGAGAAATGTGCAGCAGCTGCATCCCCAAGGAGAGGGAGGCCAAGTCCCCTCTCACACATTATAGGCTGGAATCCAGCCAAACCCCCTCTCCTCCCCCCTGCTGAGGGCATGGCCCTGTCCGCCCATTTTCAGGGGCAGGAAGGCTGAGCTGGAAGGGAGACTACTTGATGCCCAGACTTCACTCAGGGCAGTTGCGCTGACCAAGCCCTGTACCGGGGGGCAGGAGACCTGGGTTGTGGCCCCTGGCTCTGCAGGTCACTCGTGTTTCCTGGCACAAGCCCCTTCCCACTTGAGGCCTCTGCTGGTCCAACTGTAAGATGGGGGACAGGATGCCCTGACAATTCCTTAAGGTGACACCCTCCCACTCAGCCAGTCTGGGCTTCTGTGGGGCCCTCTTCACCAACCCAAGGCCTCCATTTTGGCAGTGGCTCTCAACGTGAGTGGTTCTGCCCCCTAGAGGGCATTAGGGAAATACGTCAGGGTGGTTTGGTCCTCAGCAAGTACTGGGACCACCATTGTCTTTCAGGGGGTGGGAGCCAGGAAAGCAATGCCAAGGAGAATCCCACCCAAGGAAGACTGTCATGCATCAAATATCTCCCCCCCCACACATTTACATGGGTGAAATGCTGTTTATCCCATTCTAGAACCTAACTCTGGTTTACATATAAGTATTTTTAGTGTCGCTTTAATACATACTGAGTCTCCCAAAGACGCAACTACTGGAGTCATTCTGAACTATAAGTCCGGCACAGTGGTAAGATTTTTCTGCCCTTGAGTCTAAAGGTCTGTATATAAACAGGTGCAAGCATTTGGTTACTTCATTAGGTCCTGTGGTGAGAGCACACCAAAGTATTCATCTAGGGAAGTACAGGGCTCTTACCTCCCTTAGGGCAGTATATCGTGTGGCTTTTGAAATTAGGTGTGTAGGTAGGCTTATTATGTAGGGATGCCATTACAGGAAAACAAAGAATGCTCTTTAAAAACATGTTTTGGGGGCCAGCCCCGGGGCCGAGTGGTTAAGTTCACACACTCTGCTACGGCGGCCCAGGGTTTCGCAGGTTCCAATCCTGGGCGCGGACGTGGCACCGCTCATCAGGCCATGCTGAAGCGGCGTCCCACATGCCAGAACTAGAAGGACCCACAACTAAGAATATACAACTATGTACCGGGGTAGGGGTGGGGGAGCTTTGGGAGAAAAAAGAAAAAAAAATTTTTTTTTTAAGTGTTCTGAAATGGGCCTGGGGAGTCCGCCGCGGTTCCGGGCGCCCTCAACTGGCCACCATCGGAACTGCAGGTCAAAGGCCCGGAGGACTCCAGGACCAGGGACAGCGCCCCGGGCCAGCGCCCCAGGCGGCTCTGCCGGGGAGGGTGGGGACCCTCGAGGGCGCCCGGAGGAAGCGCCCTGCGTCCCGGCCGCGCGCTCGCCACCCCTCCGAGCTCCCTCCTTCTCTTGCCCCAGAGCCTGCCCTCTCCCTTCTCCCCGGAGCGAACTGCCGCGCCTCTCCCGGCCCACGATGGCACACCTGCGCGCGCCACAATGGCGGCCCCCGTTTCACCGCCCACCTTGTTCCCGCCGCCCCCTCTCCCCCGGGACTCATTCCTTCGGCGTGCAGATCACGGAGCCGCACCTACGCGCCGGGGACCTCTGTGATCCCCACAACAGCCCCGTGAGGCAGATCGTGCAAGAGTTACATGTCAGCCATGACTGACGAGGCCACTGAAGCTTGCAGAGTAGATCCGTCTCTTCTGACGCCCGCTCAAGATATCAGCCCCCATCACACACGCGCCCCAGCTCAGTAAGAGCAGCTACTAGTTCCCGAGGCCCTGTGCCAAGCACTCTCGTCGGTTCAGTCCTTCTGACCACCCTGTAAATTAGGTGTTATCATCCCCAGTTCACAGATCAGGAAACTGAGGCCACTGAGGGGCTAAGAGGCTTGCCTGAGGGTCAGTGGAAGTAGTGTGGCTGTGAAGACCCTCTGAAGTCTTAACTCTGCCCGGAGTCACTCTCAGGGACACTCCTGCTGACAAGAAAGCTCTTCAAACAGCACACGCTGCCCTGCCCTGACACCCCTGGGGGCCCAAACACTTCCTCCGCCTCAGGGCTTGGGTGCAGTGGTTGCTCAGGGACCCATATCCCTCACAGAGGACCCTCTATCGCCCCATCCTCACAAGCTTTAGCCTAACACAGCACTTCCCCAAAGGCACACAGTAGGTGCTTAATAAATACTTTCTGCCTTCCAGGAACCAGGATTCTGAATGCATAAATACAGAGCCTGGGCACAGAGAGGGCAGAGAGAGCCTCGGGGTGAGGGCACAGGCGCGGGAGCCAGATGAGTGCTTTCCAACCCAGTCCTGAGCTGTGCGGCTCTGAGCCTCAGTTCCCTCATCTGGAAAATGGAGGTGCACGAGCTCCTGGCTCACAGGGTGATGGTGAGCATTAGACGAGGTGACACAGAGAGAGAGGACCTAGCGCAGTGCTTTGTGCCCACGAAGGGCTGGCATGGCGGTGACACACACAGAGGGAGGACCCAGCACAGTGCCTTGTGCCCGCGAAGGGCTGGCATGGCGGTGGTTGCTAATGCCATTGCTAGTAGAGTCCTCTTTGAAGTGTACAAAACCCAGAAGCCCCTGCTGAGTCATGCCCCCATTTCACACAAGGGTAAGTCGGGCTACATCATGGGCAAGCATGCCGGGCAGAGAAAGAGGCTGCAAAGGCACAGCCTTTGGCTGGGTTGGGGACAGAAGGAGTGGGAGGAACAGCCACCCTTGGTGAGCCAGAGAGTTTAGGAGGGTCTGGAGACCTGCTACCTCACTGCCTAATCTCTGACCCTCAACCCCAGCCTCTGACTCCAGATCAGCTCCCTGGTCTTCAGCATAGTAGGCATTCCATGAATGTTCAATGAATGAATGAATGATCTCCTAGGTTGGCTATGAATGAAAAAGAAGATCAAATCAATTTTATTCCTATCGTAGTACATAGAGGGGTTGACATCAGCCTGGGTTTGGAGTCAGATGGACCTGTGTTTGAATCCTTGCCTCTGTGGCTTCTTGGTGTGTGACTTTGGGCCATTTTCATAACCTGTCAAAGCCTCAGTTTCTTCATCTGTAAAAGGGGATGGTAATGATAATAGTACTCATAGGGTTGTTCTTAGGATTCAGTGTAAAATGCTTGGCCCTGGCACACGGTTGACATCAGTAAGTGGGGACTGTCCTTAGTTCTGTTACCAGACACGTGCAGCGTAGCCACACACTGAGTCAGGAGACCTGGGTCCTAGGCCCAGTTCTGCCGTCGGCCCAGCGTGACCATGGCAGGTCCCTACCCCTCCAGGCCCGTTTCTTCTCTGTATAATGAGGGCTCTCCCAGCGCCTTCTCAGGCTGGTTTTCTGGGGCAGCCTGGCCCCCACGGGCATAGGGGGTGGGGAGGCCTCCAGGGAAGGGCTCTGCCCCTCAGTCTGTCACAGCCGGCTCGGAGAAGGGGAGTGTGTTCCCAGGACAGGGAGGGAGGCGGGCATGACTGCGAGTCCCAGAGCTTCACCTGATACCTGCCCTGTTCCCACGCAGACCTCTCAGAACCAGGCCCCCAGACACTGCCGCCGCGCCCTGCCCCAGCGCAGGATGCAGTTCCGAGCCACATCACATGGGCTCGGGGCCTCAGGGGACCCAGGATGGTGCAATGGGCTCAGGGGGAAGAGAGATCTGGGTTTGGAGCCCAGTACCAAGGCCAGCTGTGTGCCCCGAGGCCCATCTCTTCACCTCTCTGAACCTTGGTTTCCTCAGACGCAAAGGGGAGAAGAGAGTAACAACCACGACGTGAGTTCCGCCAGCCCCAAGGGCTTGGCACGCATCGGAGACAACCCAGATGTGAATTGCTACCATTGGGCATAATCATAATAATTACTATCTGTAAAACGAGGGGGTTGGACCAGCTGATCTCCGTGGGCTCCTCTCCAGCTCTGATGCTGAGGATTTCTTGGTTTCCGAGCTGGGAGTTCATGCAGACAGAGGGAGCCGGGAGAAGCCAGGGCCTGTGGGATTGTAAGTCCCTGGAAACCTCTGCGAACAAGCCTCCCCACTCATCCTCTTCCTCCAACTCAGCCAAGCAGCTGAGCCCCAGGGACAGGCCACCGGGAAGGGAAAAGGGAGGGATGAGGAGCCGGGAGGTTCAGGGCCAGGTCCTGGGTGTGGGGACAGCCCCAGAGTTGGAGCCCCACCCTCGCCCCTGCCCAGAACTACCCCATTCCTAGGGCACAGCCCACTCCTGTCTATTGTGCCCTCCCCTCCCCCATCTAATTCTGCATTCAGTACACCCAAGTGGTTAAAAGTGGAGTCAGACAGCCCGGAATTCAAATCTCATCTCCAGCCATGCACTAGCTGGGTGACCCTGGGCAGGCTACTTAACCTCTCTGAGCCTAATAACGGTTGCTCTGAGGATTAAATGAAGCAGATTCATGGAAAGTGCTTAGCACAGGGTCAGCATACTGTCAGTACTCAATTAATGCCCTACCTACGTTCAATCACTCAGCCTCCATTCTGCTTCTCCCCTGCCAGAATCCTCCTGGAGTCCCTGAGCCAGCTAGCCCATTCCCACCTGGCTGACATAGGCCCCGATGGCATAGTGAGTGGCCAAGGGCAGGGGGCAGGTCCCAGGTTTCTCTGTCTCTCAGAGGACCACAGAGGGCCACACTTCTCCAGGCAGGGAGGTCTGGGGGCCTGCCCAGTGACTGGGACAGGTGAGGGTTCTGGCCCAGGGGCTCTGTCCAGTCCTGTTTCTGGGGTCTTGAAACCCTGGGGGAGGGATCACAAAGGCACTTCTATGCACCTGGAAAAGCTCCCATATCTCGGGTGGAGGCGGGTGGTGAACGGGCTGAGCCTGGAGCCCACCTACCAGAGCCTTCGGCTGTGCAGAAGCCACAGCCTGCTGCCCCAGCTGGCACGAGGCTTGTGGCAGTCTGCCAGGGTGGACAGCCTCCCTCCGGACCTCCAGGGTCAGGAAGAGGCAGCAGGGTCGAGGGCTTGCCCACCATCAGCCTGGGCCTCGGCCTGGCAGCCCCTTGCGAGTCAGTGACACGCCCTACTTTTGAGACTGGGGGGCAGTCTGCCACTGAGCTGGCAGCAGAGAGAACTTCCCAAGGTCACTCTCTATCAGCCACCTCCACCCCAGCCCGAAAGCCCTGACTCAGAGGAGCCTTGGAGAGGGCTGTCCTCCGAGCCGGGGATGGGGGTGTCTTCCCCTTGCAGACTTGGGGCCGAGATCCCAGGAGCAGAGCAGAGGGCTGGGCCCACATGCTCACCCCTCCACTCCCCGCAGCAGCCTGGCTGCAGCCGGCATGCAGCTCCTGTGGCCTCCAGAAGGTCACAGCCTCTCTGGCGCCTCAGAGTCTGTCCTCACTCGCTGTTCCCCCAAATCCCAGCAGCCCCCAATTCTCAGGGGAGCCTGGGGAACAGGTAGTTGCAAGAAACAACACGATTGCCCCCGAGACACAAACAGCTGAGGCTCGTGCAGCACTTGCACAGCTCAGGCCCATGGGAGTCACACCACAAAGATGGAAACTGCATCCTCCCATTCCACAGATGGGAAGGGAGGCTGGAAGACACGGGTGACTTGCCCAAAATCACCCAGCTAGCGGGGTGGGGTCAGAGGGGAACCCGGGTCTCCTGTATTTCAGCACAGATGACAGCCCCCTAGCTCCTGACCGGTCGGTGCCTTGCTCCTCTCGCTTGCCCAGAGGATGGAAGATGCTGGAGTCCTCTCCTTTGCATACATGGGGAAAACGAGACTCAGAGAAACAGGCCGTGGAGCCATGCTTACACAGCAGGGGCAGGGAAGAGAATTGGGCCAGGCTAGCTCCCCATTTCTGGCTGGTGAGCCTGGCCAGGTACCCAAGGCCTGCCCTCAGAAGGCCCAGCCCGTCACTCCGATGGTTTCCCCACTGGCTTCAGGGAAATGCAAACTCCTCAGCCTGGCATTCAAGGCCCTTAATAAACTGCCTCCAGCTCATCCCTACATGCCCCTCCTGTTGAAGCCACACCAGTGTCCCATGAACAGCCACTACTGCCATTTACTGACCACCTACTATGTGCCAGGCACTGACTCCTCAAGGCAAAAACTACCCATCACACATGGGGATAGCAATGCCACCTGCCTTGGAAATATGAAGTTAGGGAAAAAATTCCCGCTACGCCCAAACAGTGAAGACAAGGCTTATTTTTTCTGGCTCTAACAAAATATTTGAAGTTTTTACAAAAAATTTTTCTCCATATTTTCCTCTTGTTTGTTTTTCCTTCTGTGCGTTCATGTCTCTGAGGGAAGCTCTGTTTTCCGAAGCAGCTCCCAGCCACCATGTCTGGTCTGCACAAACAACACTCCCAGGTAGACAGGCAAACAAGGGCTCTGTTCTATGGAGGAGGAAATGAGGCACAGAGAGAGTAGGAGACCTCTCCAAAGTCACACAGCAAATGAGGCACAGCGAGAGTAAGTGACTGGTCCAAAGTTGCATAGCAGAGACTGGACTTCGATTCCCGACGACTCTCAGCCCATCTCCCCAACCAATGCCCATCATGCGCTGGGCACTGCCCTGGGCATTTTCCTGCATTAGCCTTCTTAACCATTGAAACAACTCCATCAGGTACATAAAGTGGGTGATCCCCACTTTACAGATAAAGAAACAGAGGCTCAGAGAGATGGAGTAACTTGCCCTAAGTTGTGCGGTTAGTCAGTGGCAACTCAGAATTTGAATTCAGCTTTTCTTCTTCCAAAAGGGGGCCCGAGGGACAGTGGCCCACCGTGGCAGGGCTATTTACTAGCGGAGTGGGCAGGTCACTTCACCTCTTTGAACCTAACCTCCTAATCTGAGACAAGGTCACAGTAACACCACACTGGGTCTGGTAGGGCCTGAAGGATGCCACACCCAGTTCACAAGTGTGTCCTTGGTGCCTGCCGCACTTCCCAGGACACACTACATGGTCAATAAACGCTTAGCTAGTGTGCAAACGAGGTCCCCACCGTTGTGCCAGCACACGGCAGGCACGTCACAGGTTTGGCTCCTTTTTCCCAGTGAGTAAGGCTGGTATCCCAGTGGGATCTCCCTGTTTTGGGGTGTCTCCCCACCAGCAACCCCTTTGCCTTTTCTCCCTTCCTCCTCTCTGACTCACCACCTGCAAGTACTAGTCTTCAGCCTTAAAAATAGAGCATATTTTGGGGCATAAAAATATCCATACTTGTAAACCACAGCTGCAGCCTCCTGTCCTCAGGTCCCGCTCTGTGGACCCCAGGCTGGCTGCTCCAGGAAGTCCCAGGACCGGCAACCCCTGCTTGACCTAGAGTTTTCATCCTGCCAGGAGTCCTTTGCCAGGGGCCCCCTCTTGCCCCACGCTGCCCAGCAGAGCCAAACTTCCTCTCCTCACTGGCACAGGGCTGTCATCTCACACCTCACTCAGCCAGGCTGAGCTGCCTCCCAGAGCTGGAGATGAGCCCAGAGAGGGGAAATGATTTGCCTAGGTCACACAGCCAGCAAGGAGCAGGGCCAGGCCTGGACATGGAGCCAGCATTCTGGCAAACCTAGGGTGGGTGCCCAAGTGAGAATGGCAGAGCCCAGAGCCCCTCGCTGCCCCCCACCTAGCACCAGTCTGCCCTGGAGACTTCATCTGAGCCCACAGAAGCATCTCTCAGCAGCTGCCTCCCAGCAATGCCAGCGTCTCATGGGCACAGCCAGGGTACCAGTGCCAAGGAGGTAAGCAGAGGACTCAGAGCGTTCCCCTCCCTACACACCTGCTGGCCCCCAGCCTTGCTGGAAGGGCAGAGCAGAAACCAGGGCTTGGCAAGGCCTCCCAGTAAAAGTGGCAAAGGAGAGGGAACCCCAGGGCTGCTTGGAGCACAGCTGGGCGGGGGTGGGGTGGGCAGTTCTGTCCTGGGCGGGGCCCGTGGAGTGGCACCTTCAGGGGCAGCAAAGGGGGCAGCCTTGGGGAGAGGCTCCTCTGGCATCTGGTAGGCATGGAGGCGGGCAGGAAAGGAGGGTCCATTGAACGGGAAACGCTGGCAGTTTCCCAAAGTTTAGGGCTAGCCAAGCTGGGTTCACACGAAGCAGAAAAGAGGGAAGAAGGTGAGGCTTTGCTGGAGGCGATCAGAGGGGCCTCTGCCACCCCCTCCCTGGGGTGAGGAGTTCACGTCCCCCACGCAGGAAGCTGATGCAATGCACGCGTGTGTGCACCCACGGTGGCCTGGGCATGGGTGGGTGCATGCGTGTATCTGCCGGGTTCATTATTCAGGGCTGTGTGGGGCTTCCCTGTGCTCTTTCCTGTGTGTCCTGTGTGCGCCCTGGAGGAGATGATGGAAGCAGGTGTCAGGGCCTCCGAGGAGGGCATTCTTGCTGACGACAACCTCCATCTGTGTGTACACATCTGGATGGTGTGTCTCTCCGGGTCAGAGTTGGAAGCAGGGGTCTCGGCCTGGGTGTGCCTGTGTCTGGGTCTCAGGGTACTTGTGAATCAAACCGTGTTTGTGTCTGTGTCTGGCTGTGTGCAGGTCTCAGTTGTTTGCACAGCACGTGTGGCTGCTCAGCAGCCTCTGACAGCCAGGACAAAGGCTCCACAGACAGACAGGTGGTGTGGAAGGCAGACCTGCCCGGGAGTCCTCAAAGGGCCTCTCGGCTCCGGAACACACAGCCGGGCAGGGGCGGGGCCTTGGGACAGGCAGGTGCGCAGGGTCTCAGGGCTCCTGCGCCCCAGGCCTGTGCAGACTGCTGGGGCCTGAGGCTGGAGTAGCAGGAACCCCCGAGCCAAAGAGGGGACCTTCCGCATTTCAGGAGGCCAAAGGAAGAATCCTTTTTGTCTCCTAGCGGGTGGAGGGTGGTTAGAGCCAGGGAGGGACCTCCTGAGACCCCTGCCAGGCTGGCGCCCTGGGGAGGAGAGGAGGGGAGAGGGCTTTGCCCAAGGAGGGCTGTGAGCTGGGAAGGTCCCAGGGTGGGAACAGCATCGTGGCTGCGGCAAGGGACAGCAAGGCAGGCACTAGGCTCTGGGAGAGGGAGGAGGTCTGAGTTCTGGATCGTGAAAGGTAGAGGGCTTCTCCTCAACCTGATCCAGCTTCCCTGCCTCCATCCAGAGGCACCCCCCCAACCCCCACAGCACAGGGGAGCAGGTGCACTGTGGACCACTCCACCTCATTAGGAGTTAGAGAACTGATTCTAGCCCAGGCAGGAGGCGACTCTGTGACCTTGGGCAGCTTATTGAGCCTCTCTGAGCCTCAGTTTCTTCATCTGTGCAATGGAGATCCCAGCCCCCCACCTTGAACCATTGCTGTGGATGGGCAAGGCGCTCCCGCCACCTGAGGATTAATTATTACCCTGGGACGCTTTCCAAGGCCATTAAGGCACCTTCCACATCCCCAGACCCTTCAGCTGCGAGGGGGATCTGAGGGAGGCTGAGGCCCTGGGTAGAAGAGTGGGGGGACCCTCCGGGCCAGCTGGGCGTGACCACCACCTCCCCCACTCAGCTGCTGCCCTCTCCCCGTTCAGGGGCACCTTTGGCTGATGTTCCCTCTCATTAGCTGGGAATCTCAGGCCCCCCTTCTTCTTCCAGACACTCTCGGGAAGGAGGGACCGCTGCCCTGAGGCAGTGGGTGCCAGGAGCCCGGGACCTAGCTCCTTTTTGGGAGGAAACATACCTCCTTCCTTCATTTCCCCTCTGCCTCTTTCTCCTGCTCTGTCCTGACCCAGCTTCTCTCAGTGCCCCCCTCCTGCTGGTCTCTGACTGGCGAGGGAGGGAAATGCAGCACGGGGACAGATGCCAGCGTGCCATGTGTGAGGGGTGGGGTGTCCTTCTTGATTCTACCCCCAGGCCTGTGGTATGACCCCAACAAGGACTGGGGGAGGGGCTGTCACGCACAGGTCGGGGTCTGACTACCGTGAAGGGAGGGTGCGCACCCCCTGAGCTGATGTATGTCTGTGTACACACAAGGTGTCTTCCCCAAGCCCAGGCACCCCACAGCTGGCACCAAAGCCCCTGGGGGCGCAGGGACCGCCCTGTGGATTCCGAGTCCTCAGATCCTGCGGAGCCAGGGGAGGCGACGAGGGGGCGCCCGGCTGCGTGACGCGGGGGCCCTGCTCCGTGGCAGGTCAGGGACAGGGGCGGGGGCAATGAGCTCTGTCCCTGGGGAGGCAAGGACGTCACCACCCTCACAGCTCAGGGTCGCTGGACCTGAGGACCCTCACTTCCCTCCTGTGAGGACCGGAGCGCCTCCTCCTGGGGGCTGTTAGGGCCGACCCCTCCCCAGGGATCCAGGGGACGCACCCACTTCTCCGCTTCCTCCTCTGAACCCAAGGCGCCCCCTCCTCGGGGGGCGCGGGGGCGGGACCCGAGCCCCCCAGCTGCGGCCTGGACCGACCCCCGCAGGCGGGGGGCTCCGCCGGCTCAGCCCAGGCCTGGCCCCTCACCCCGCCGGCCCAGCCGCCGCCAACCCAGCCCGCCCGCTCCCCGCCGACCCTAGGGACCCGGTCCCGGCCGCGGGAGCCTGGGCCGCCGCCGTCCCTCCCCCGTCCCAGGGCCGCACCCCGGGCGGGCGCACTCACCCGCGGGCCCGGCCCGGCGGCCTGGGCTGGCTCTCCGGCGCCCGCGGCGGCCGCTGCAGCTCTGCCCGGACGCCGCTCGCGCTCGCCGCCGCCGCCGCCGCAGTTCGGGGAGGGGGCGTCACGTGACCGCGAGCGCCGTTCCCCGCGCCGCTCCCCCCTCGCTGCGGAGCCGGCCCCCGCGACAGGGCCCCCGCGACGGGGCCCGGAGGCCGGCGCTCTGCGCCCCCATTTCACAGGCGGGGAGACTGAGAACCAGAGAGGGCAAGGGCCGGCTCAAGGCTGCACGGCCCGACTGTGGCAGGGAGAGCCCCACGGTCCAGCCCGCAGCCCATGCTCCAAGGGGACAGGGACAACCTCTGGGGCAAGTGGGGGCGACGGGAAAGGTGAGGGACACGCCCCGGGCCCCCGCGGGCTCCGCAGCCGCAGGGGCAGGGGAAGGAGGGGTGCACGGGGTCAGCCGGGCGGGGAGGCTGCGCCGCGGACTCCGCACAGAGGCCCGCGGCGACCTCCCCCCCGCCCCCGCTCCGCGGCTCTCGGACGGCCCCCTGGCCCGGGCGGCTCGCTCCCACTCCCGCCTAACCGGGGGACGGGGGAGCCGCGGGCCGCGCTCTAAAGGGCAGGTGGCGGCAGGAGGAAGGTGGGGTCGCGACAAGAGATGAAAACCCAGGCAGGAAGGGGCCGCAGAGATCACCTTAGTCTGATCTCTGAGGCTCAGAGAGGGGAAGAGACTTGCCCAAGGTCACATGCAAGCGAGCAGCAGGAGCAGCGCAGCGACGCCGTGGACACCTGAGCGGTTCCTGGGCCCCACTCCGCACTGAGGGGAACCCCGGTTGTTACACAGCTCTCTCTGTTCTCTCCTGGGCTCCCCTCCGAGGGGCAACCCTAGATGAATGGAGGAGAAGGCCAGAGCTGTGGGCGACAATGGGTGAGGGTATGCTTGGTGGCCTCAAGATCATGCCTGGAGTTGCACAGAACATCACTGTTAGAGGGGATCTTTGAGATCCCTGGGTCTCACCCCCTTGCTCTAATAACTGGGGAAACTGAAGCCAAAAAACGGGCAGAGACAAACCTGCATCTCATCAATCATTTAGAATTAGTGGGTCCAGCCCACAGGACCCTCCAAGGTCAGTGAGTCCAAGAGGCCCACTTCACAGATGGGACTTAGGGAGGACTCATCTTGTATTCATTTAACATATTTATTGAGCACCTGCTGTGTGCCTAACAAGTGATTGTCAGTCCCATCCTGTACCCGCCCCCCCAACTCGCCCCCCCTCTTTCCCAGCCACAGGGACCGAATTTCATTAAGGAAAAGACCTGGGGCCTTCAGCAATCCTTACATCAGCCTCTGGATCATATGAGACATGCAGGTCCCTGAGTTCTCAGTCCCACGGGGGCTGGGACCAGGGCCATGTTTCCCCACTGAGACTCTCTTCCCAAGCAAGAAGAGGGACTAAGCAGGGCATGCCCCACCCTCACCCCACCCCCCACAAATGTGGAAAGGCGGGGGAAGTGGGTGTGGGGCACTAATTCTTTGCAGTCCCTCTGGTCAAGTTCTCCCTCCTGCAAGCTCCCTCAGGCGGGGCGGGGAGGCGAGGACCTGGCCCAGGGCTTCTCAAACTTCTGAGAGCATGAGAGGCCTGAAGCTGATGCAGATCCTGGTTCAGTGGGTCTGGGGCCCGGGCTCCTGCATCGCTAACAAAGCTTCGCAGCACTGCTGGTGCTACTGGGCCAGAGACGACGTTCTGAGTGGCGCTGGTAGAACACGGGAAGTTGTCAGGGCAGGAAGACAACTACGAGGGCTGAGGAGGGGCTCCTGGAGCACCCCTGGCTCACTCTGGGCCCATCCCACCCCTGGGGGGCCTTTGATTTCCTGCCTAGCATCAGGCCTGGATGCGTCTCAGGATGCACCAGGGCTATACAGTTGGTTCAAAGCTGTGATAAGAGGGCAGCTGAACGAGCTTGGCCGAGGCGGTTCCGGGGATGGTACAGAAGGGATTTTGTGGTGTAGCAACTGCCACAGAGAAGTATGTTCTACAGGGCACTGGTCCTGGGAGATGCCTGGGGAAATAAAATCCTATTCGGGAAATGCTGCCTGAAAGCCTAAAGACGGTTCAGGGCAGCATGCACTGGGTGGACGGGCCGGCAGCAGGGCGGGCTCGCACTTCTCAGGCAGGGCACCCCAGATCCAGCGTTCTCTGAAGCGCATCTCCTCCCATCCTTCGGCTTTTGTGTGTGCTGGGCTGGACGGATCCTTGAGTTCAATTCCAATCTCAATCCCAGGGCCTCTTCCTGCTTCTCCAGATGCCCTTCCCCACAAGAGCCCCCTCCCCTCCCTACTGTGAGCCAAGAGACCGAGAACTGGGCCAGGAAGGCAGTGCTGATGGAACCTTCCAGACTGTGATGGGAGACAAGTGTCCCACCTGAGCCAGAGAAAGGGGGCTCACAGAGGCAGTGTAGTGCTGAAAGGCACTATGTGAGGAGTTGCAGGCATGGCCTTTCCCGGTCTGGACTGTCAAACTCCAAGGCCCCCAGGGCCTAACGTCCTACTGGCACTGGGGGAGTGAATGTGCCCGAACCTGGCTGCGTAGGCCAAAGAATTAAGGCGCTTCTGTGCCAGGCCTATTTCTTCTTTATAATCAAGGAGCTTTTCAATTACAGCAGTTTCTTCTTTCCAGAAAACCTCAATGCAAGAGGCATATAATCTCTAGTGTGTCCTGGGGGCATCGTGCTGAGACTGTCCGGGTCCCTGGGGAGACGGCAGCACGTGCCATGGGGGCTGGGCACATGGCCTGGCATGGAGCCCGGGTACCCAGGGGAGGTTGGACAAAGGCCCCAGAGCTCTGCTTTCCCTGCCCTATTTCAATCCAAACCACTCAGGACTGACCACTCACGCATGGCTGCCTCTGGGCGCAAGCCTTTTCTTTGTCAAACACTTAATACACTGTGACCTAGCCACCACTCCTGCCCTCCCAGTTGCTGATAAGTGAAAGTTGGCTTTAAAAAACCTGACATCCAAGAAGGATGGAGAATGAAAACGTGGGTGGCACAACAGTAAACTTGGAATACTGCACGAGGGAGTCCTCAAGTGGGAATGATGCCTCTGGGAAACAACTGTCCTCTCTCTGCGCACCCCCGCCCCGGCCAGATCAAAGGGGAGAAGATGGGGATAGGGGCTACCCAGCAGAAAAAGCAGGGGCAGAAAACTCCAGAGCAGAGGGTCCCCCAAGTGTGTTGCCTTCGGTGCACTGAGTAAGGTCTAGGAGGGGCTGGAAAAGAGGATGGGCTGCAGGGGTGGCTGGGAGAAGAGGACAGTTCCACTCCAGTGAGAACCAGACAGGAGGAGGAGTGGGAGTCGGCGCCAGGGCACATCTGTCAGGGAAGGACACATCCGTCAGGGAAGGACTCACTGTCTGGGAGGGAGGCTGCCACGCTGACGCCGGGGACGTGGTGGAGGATGCAACCCTGGGGGACCCACTCTTGGGTTACAGAAGCCTTTGGATCACAAATGTGAACAGAGCCAGAAAGTCCCTGTTTTGAGGTGGGGACAGCCTGGTCATACCAAAGTGACAGAAAGCTCCCTCCCAGGGGTCTTGCTGTCACAGAACAGCTTCTAGTGGACTCCAAAGAGTTCATTCATTTTTCTTTGCTGGGGACGTATTATGTGGCACACCATGGGCTACCGTGATGACCACCATGGTCAGAGCCCCTGCCCTCAGGGAGCTAGAACAGTCTAGGACTAATTAGGTTGATTCATTTTCTGGGATCAGAGTGGTTTTAAGTACAGACATAAGATCCAGCCCAGCCCTAACTCTAGCTCCCAGTAAGACAAAAATAAACAATTCGCTCTAGTTCCAGAATTCTAGACAGTCTAGCACGGCTGGGAGCCTCTTGCATCCAGAGGACCAGAGCATGCTACAGATGGGAAAGAAGATGCAGCAAAAACTCCAGAAACAAACCACCCAGAGAGGAAACTCACACTGATCAAACAAGAGAAGTCCTCAGAGGCCGTCCAGGTGGGCGACTTTCCAAGCGCACTCCCTGAGCTTCCTCCAAGCAGTGGGTGGGTGTGGGAGCAGAGCTGAAGGGCTGAGGCCCCGCTGTCTCCCTCCACCTAGCTTCTCTTTGACAACCACACACCCAACTTCCTTTTAGAGAGAACACCGAGGTCGAAAGGGGAACACACTTGTCCAGGATCATAAAAAGAGTTGGTAGCATTTGGTGTTCCCTCAGTTACAAGTGCACCAGAGAATAATGGGGGAAACGGAGGGAGACACCAAGACACATGTGTACACAGGCTAATGTGCCACCCGGCAACGATACCACCCAGGCCGAGGCTGCCTAGGCCTTCTGGCTTCCCTGGGGTGTGTCCCCCACTTCCTGTGGCCCAGGGCCTGCCTTGCCTGGCAGCACTAACACAGATCTGGAATTCACGCTGCCCTTCCAGCTGCTGTTATAAGGCTGGCTCCCTCCCTGACCGAGAGCAATTTCACTTCAAAGGCGCTGGCTTACGCAGTCTTAGCCGAGTCCTTGAAAGCAGGGTTTTTGTTTTTTTCTTTAAGCACAGTGGAGGGAGACAGATGATGCCCTCTATTTGAGATCAATACAGTAATTATGTTGGACAAGCTCTTAGGACTAACTTCAGGGGGAATTCAGACAGCCCCCGAATGAGAAAGTGTGCAGCACAGTGTGAGAAGAGCCACAGGATCCGATTCTTCGGGAATCAGGTCTTGCTCTGCCTGGTGGGACACAGCAAAGGCTTGGTCTAGTAATGAGCTGGTGCAGGTCCCAATTCTAAAGGCAGACCAGTGTCATCTAGAAGAGGTTACACAACTCCTGGCAAGTCAGAGAGATGAATTCTGCAACCTCCTTCTTCCTAAAATCTAATGAGGTGCAGAAAAGATACTTAAATCTCACCATATGAAGAAATGTCACCAACTTGTCGGAAATGTATGCATTAAAACAAAGCGATGAATGTGATATGGCTGGCAGTATGCTGTGTTAATTTGATAAAGCTGGTCCTGTGGGTTTTTTTCTTGGGGAAGGGGAAGCACAAGAAATACCTGTGCCATGTACTCTACTCTTGAATGATATTATTCACTGAGTCTCAGGAGGTAAATAAAGAATGAAAAGCACACGCTTCTGAGATCAGGAAGCAGCCTATAAGCCCTGGCCGGTCTCCCGCATTGCCTTGCGCTCCTGGTGCCTGCAGAGCCCTGCTTCCGAGGCTCGGGGCACCTGGTCCCGATGTTCTTGGCAATGACAATCAAAACACTGAAAGCGGCCCCTCTGGGACAGGATCTGCCCATCACAAAGACATAAGTCTTCAAAACGCATTCTCAACGTGTTTCGAATACCTTTCAACATGACCCTGCAAATAAACGTAGAATCAAGGCGGCTTACTGTGGTTATTAGCTTTCTTTTCCTTACCAGCCAGGAGGAAAGATTTATATAACAGGATGACTACACACCTGTCCAGTCATCGCTTTAGCTCTAAGGGCTTCCAGCATGAGGTACGGACTCAAGTTCTCAGAGAAGGGCTTCCAGGTAGCTTGGCTACGTGCTTTCAAGACCTCTTTTTGAAGATTTGCAGAAAAGAAGGTCCCATAGCATTTCCTCACAAAGGCTAGTGTTTCTACTTACAAAGAATAACACAAAGCATTTTACCCCAATATTTATTATGGCTTCATCCTCAGTGTGGGAGTAAACAAGGCAGCAACACTGCCCTCTTCTAAGAGAGAAGGAGACAAAGACAAAGCAGAGCTAAGCAACTTTTCTTAGGTAAATGGTGAAATTATCTGGAACACAGGTGACCCAACTTCTCAAACTTGCCTCCACACGTATGAGCTATCTCAACAGCCAGCAGACTCCTTAGCCCAACTGACTCAACAGCCAGACTCGAGAAAACCACAAAGGTAGGGGATGCATGAGGAAGAGGGGTTGTTTTCTGTGTCTCCTACTAGACTCTTTCCCCGGCACGCAGGACTCGGCACAAAGCTGTCGCTCAGTGAAATATCTATCAAACAAAGTGGTACCACTTTATACGTTTGTAACTTGTATTTTAAGGAATAAAAGATCCCAATAATGTTGATAATCAGATCCCCAGCTAAGACTGGTGTTCATAAAACATAGAACATCTGCGGGTTTGGGCTGGTTAACTGCTAGCCTTCAGAATGAGAAATGCAGCTGGTGACAATAGCCTGCACCTCATGATGGGGGACGGGTGATGCTGGCAGAGGGGTGAGAATCTTCTGAAAATGAAAATGCTGGCTTATCATCGGACTGAACTCTGTTCACAGTCCCCTGTAACACTGAACGTTAAAATGCCAGAGAAAGGATGTGATGCTCCTCCGTGGTTCTGTAACAGGAAAGACAGGCTTTGATGCTCGTTTCACTTCAGCAGTTTGTTTAGACAGAGACAAATCATCTCTTGGGTATTTAAAACAGGTTATTCAATCTCAGCATTAGCTTCAAATATTAACCAGGGTCTGACGAACAAGTTCATGACCCCGCAGACCAACCAACTGGACCTTTTGAAAGCAACAAAAAAATTCACTCTGCATTAGATCCCACCTAAAGAAAGGGACACTCATCTCTTTTTAATTTGGCACAAAGATAACAGTAACTCTAAACAACAAGGTTCATCAACACACAGAAAGATACTTATTCCCCCAAGGAACGCAGACGTCCCAACGGCAACCCGTATTTCAGCTAATGGCAACAGCTCGTACCAGCAGATGCTGTACACACTCATTCAGGACTAAGGAATGGTCAGAAATATTCGGGGGGGCGGGGGGGGGGGGCCCTGAAGCTTCATAATACCTTCCACAGAGGACCGATCTAAAATTAAAAAGGACACATGCATGACGCAAAAAACCCAATGGAAAGAGTCTCTGCACTTCAATGTGGTCACAGCCCAGAAGATAATTGGTCTCTGTCCATTTCTAAAACCAGACAAAACAAGAATCAGGCTTGAGGTTCCGCTTTGTGCCTGTTTTCTCTGTACAAAGATGAGAATGGCGAGGCCAGGCCACTTTATGCACGTAGACATATCTGTGGCCTTGTAACCAGCCCAGGGCTTCTCAAACTTTGAAGAGCATGAGGCCTGATCCTGATGCGGATCCTGGTTCAGTGGGTCTGGGCCTGAGCTCCTGCACTGCTAACATAGCTGTGCAGCGCTGCTGGTGCTACTGGGCCACAGTCGACCTTGTGAGCGGTGCTGGTGGGACAAGGGAAGTTGTCAGGGCAGGAAGACAATTGCTGGGGCTCTCGACAGACTCCTGGAGCATCACCTGGGGCGCACTCCACCAACCCTGGGCAGAGTTATTAAGGAGCCAGTGCTGAGTCTGGACATCAGCCTGACTTACACAAGGCTGTTCTTTTGTAGCACTGCATAAAGAAAAAAGACTCAAGTAACAAATTTGAAAACTGTTATGAACAGCAAATTGGGAAAAAATATACGAGATTTCTGGGGGCTATTGATGTATTTACGTCAATCCCTGGAAGGAACCTGCTCTGGCCACACGGCTTCTTTGCAGGAAAAGGAAGCTTCTGCATCAAGTGCTACCTGAACCTGCACACGAGCCTTTCCCCTGGGAAAGAGTTAAGTCGCTCAGCATGTCATTACTTTCATGCTCCAGTTTCCTTTCTCTGGGGCGAAGTAAAAGACTGAGATGTGAAACTCCGGATGAGCTATCCGTGATCTCAACTTGGAGTCCTTTCCACAGGCCAGCCTCCAGGTGGGCACCGCTGGCTCCCAGGACGATTCCTGAGGGTCCCGTGAGTAGCTCTCGCCCCCAACACGGGCTCATTAGACATGCCCTTGCCTCCCCGGGAGCAGAGACGGAAGACATGGCAAACACAGAGGGGAAACACAAGCAAGAAGTTATAATTTTACCAAACAGCCATAATTATTCTGATAAAAAGAGCTATTCAAAAAGGATGCTGCCAAGGTTACTGGTCCTCAAATTGAAACCTGCCTCCTCCATCCCTCATTTGAGTTTAAATTTTCAGAAAAGGGGAGTGGGAGGGAGAAAACCCTAGCACAAGCCCCAGGCTAAAAAAAGTGTTAATGAGAGAGATGCCTGAGTGAGTGTCTCTGCTCCAAACACATGCATACAAAGTGGACAGAAAACAGCGACACAAACTCCAGTCCTAAGTCCCATTTAAAATCCCTTCAATCGTCTTAAGAATATTGCTTTGGTTATGTGTTGCTAATAACAATAATCCTGAGTTGGATAAAACGGCACACCCCATCTGTACACTTTTGTTTTTCCTTTTGTAAACCAAGTGATCTAAAACACTCTTTCTGGGCACTTCAGAAGGATGCTTTCAAGAAGGGAAGCGAGATCCACGAAACGGCGCACTTGGAGGACCGGAAGACAAATCCTAGAAAAACCTTGTGGTATTCAAACGCGGTATTCAAATTTACCCTTCTGGTAAGGTGCTCAGGTTTTTCAAAAGTGCAAGGTGTATCTGATTTCCCATTTTTGAATGAGCAAACCTGGAGGAAGATGCTATTGCCTGTAATAAACATTTGCCATCCCTGAGATGCCTGAAAGCAAAAAGCCCTTGAAGCCCAAAGCGAGACACAATGCCCTGCTCACTGAGGGACACAGGCAGCGCCCCGTGGTTCCCCCAACACTACGGGACAGACCTCTGGGCTGGGTGTGAGGTGGGCGCACTGCAGGCGACACGGAGAGGAGTCTAATCTGAAGACACTTTTCCACAATTACGGCAAGTTCTTCACTTTCATGCTTTATTGAAAGTAAAATATGAATCAAAGACAGGTATTGGTAAGCAGATTATGTCTCTAAAGAATTACTTTTAGTTCAGAGCAGAATGTTGTCCCCTCTACTGTGATACAAATCCTTTATGGACCAATGCATCTGGTATGAAACTCAAGCAAGGAAATATAACAGGACTTTATTCCCTCCTGTGACTATAAATCTCATATGTAAACATGATTTACTGTTACTGCTACTAAACTTGTTCGATCTTTACTTGCCCCCTCCCTCCCACCCCCCTTCCCCTTAAATATAAAATTTGAAACATTTCCTTCAAGTCTGATGTCCTTCAGTGCAATCTGCTTTATTTGACATAAGGCATTTGGGACAGTCACTTTTGAATGGTTTTCTGCCTTTTGGAAGAGTCATATAATGGTTTAATTTTTAAATCCACCTTTTCTTTAATGCCCTAACATGTCAAACTCCTCTTCCCTTCTGGTCATTTCTTAGCAGTCGGTAAGTGTTGAGAAGATTAATGTCCAAGTAGACCAGTACCTGGGAAAAGAAACACACGTGGAGGTACAGTTGTGAACTGAAAATTAAGAGTTCATGTATTCCATTTGCCAAGAAAGCATCATCAACAGGGATTATCCAATTAAATACATGAGCACAGCAGCCCCTTGATGTTGAAGGATAAAAAAAAAAAATAGCAGACTCCAGGCTTTCAGCTAAATCACATTTCTGTTGAAAGCCATGTGTTCCTATGTGTAATCTTCACACAAGTTGATCAGATTTTATTGATGCTTTCGTCGGATGGCCATTTTTCACAAGGAAATTTTTTGCTTTGTCTGACCACACCAGGAGTTTCTTTGTAGTAGTAACGACAAAGTGTAGTAGTATAGACAAACAAAGTGGTGGAGACAACAAGCCGCTTGGAGAGGACGGCTTTACTGAGGTCAGCAGCTTCGCTCACTCATTTGCTTTAGCAAAGAGCCCCTGGTATTTGATTCAAACTCATTCCTTGGCAAATCACACAACCTGCCATGGACCTCTGGAGTAGGCCGCAAAGAGTCCCAGTGGCAACAGATAAATCTGTAAATGTCAAAGGTCTGTCTTTGATGAATAATGAATATTATTGGTGTACACACTATAGTGGCCAAGATGTAGGACAAGGCACCACCGTGTCTCCATCTAAAGTAATAATCCAAGAAATGCCTTAATTCTAAACAGATTAATGAAACTTTTTTACTGAGCCTGATACAATTCGGCAAATTCTTCTCCTTTAATTCTTATCAGTTACACACAAATTGTTCTGCTCTAAGATAGGACTGATGGGAGGAACTGGAAAAAGGTTGAATATAAATCTCGAAATGCCACTAGCTAATTTCCCAACCTTCCCCTTGAAATGAGAAAGAAAGCAGAATGGACATCTGGCAGCAGATACCGCTAACACACAGGCCCTATCCGAGGCCTGAGTGCTGAAAGAGATAATGAAGAAGCTTGAATAAAAAATGCACTTAACTAAAATTAATTTCAGTCATGAGACTCAGATTGAATTAAATTTTAAAATCAAATTATAGCCTTCACTTTAATAGAAAATTACAGTATGACTCTGACATTCATGAACAAAACATGACAAATGTAACTTACCTTTAAACCCTTCTTCTGGCATACACACTGGGAAAGAAAAAAAAAATTCCAAATTGAAAAAACTGTTGTAGCCGACAGTAATAAGATCACTTCAATGCCTAAAAAAAGTTTAAGATAACTTTTAACTACCTTACTCACCCATCATGATTACTTTTGAAGTTATGGATGATGATAATCAGATGACAGTTTTTCTCTTTGTTTTTGTTTTTATGAAAGCAATATATACGCATCATTTTAAAAGTCAAATACTGGCGGAGCAAGGGTTGTAACTGGAGCCGACGTTCTGCATGACTGCAGGGCAGGCCTGGAGAACCCACACACCTCCCCCTCCTCCTTCCATTCCCACACTCTAGAAGGAACCACTTTTGACTTCTGTAGCCACGTCTTCGGGTATTTAACCTCTTTATTTCTAAATAACACACATATCGCTATTTCACACCTTCAGGTAATGTCTACTAATTCCCTCAATGAAAGCTAACAATTGAGCTCTTCTACCACCTCCTACACACCTCCTGCCCCCAACCTGTCCTCCTGACATCCAGTTTTTTGTTGTTAAGCCAAACTCCAGTGTTTACATTGTTTTTACTCCATTAATAGCGATCACGGTGAAGCCCTTGGTGTACCTTGGCTATATTTCTTGTCTGGCATGACTCTCTTCTTTCTGGGGTTGGTAACTGCTATGCGTTATTTATGTTTCCTTTTTTCTGCACCATCTCCACTTAAAATATAAACCCTTCAAAGACTTGTAAATCTCAAGACAGTCATCTAGCACCTCCACTTTTCCCTGTGGACATCCTTTGCCAAAGCCTGCCTCCCTCCGCTCCAGTGGGCACCGGGTGTGCTCAGAGCCTGCCGCAGCGCTCCTGTTCCGGAACTGCCCTTCCCCGTCTTGTAGGGCTCATCTTTTCCTGCGGTGGAGCCCTGTTTTCTGGATCCTGTTGCTTCCTTCTCGATTTACTCTCTCGTTTAAGAAGAGCACACCCTCCCACAGTCTCTTGGCAAACAGTGCATGAGAGAGACATTTTTTGAGGCCTTCTATGTGTTCAGATCAAGTGCGAGGGGAGAACAAAGTCTGTCTAGTTAGAGAATTCTAGATTACACTCACTTCTCCTCAGAATCTTGTGGGCACTGCTCCATGACTCTGTCTTTCTGACTCTTCATCCTACGAACGTGATGGGCTTTCCTTCCATACCTCTAAAATCTTTTAGGATTCTCTTTCTTTAGATTTTCACGTACTGTGTCGGGCCCTTGGTGCAATTGTTTTTCATTTTCATGAATTCTTTCTGTTCTGCAAGTGTTCCTTTCATACAGGCCCCTAGCTATTGTTTGCTCTTTCTCTCTGTACTATTTACAGTTAACTTTTAAGCTTTCTTATGCTTCCTGCATCATCTGTTTCCTCTGGGTTCCTTTTTTTCCGCCTGTTGACTGGCATCGTTCAGTTCCATGCTGTCAGCCCTCAACCGTCTGGTGATCTCTGGCTGCTTTCTACCTATTTACCTGTGAAGGACTAAAACGATGCCTGAAAGCTCTGTCCGGTGGGCACTGGTGGGCTTCACTGAAGGGTGCCTAGGAGACTAACTTTTTTTTTTTTTATATATCTCCAGGTTATTATCTTGAATTGGTCAGTTTTCCCAGAGCGGAATCCCCTCCCTCCTGTGTGGGAGGTAAGAGATGCGCTGCCAGCACTTGAACAAAGAGCTAGGGGTGGTCTCCCTATTTGTACGTAACAGGCCTCGTTCTCACCTTTCCAGTGTAATTTCTTCCAAGAGCTGAAACATACTGTAGTTGCCCTTCTGAAGTGCACGTGGGAAACAGGCCGTGATGGATATAAAGGAGGGGCTGTGAGCATCCGCAGGGCACTGAGTTGTCCAACTACTTCTTATAGTTTTCCAGCCAAGTTTCTGCTTTTAGGCTCATGTCTTGCTCCTACTTTCAGAGCAGGAGTTCCCGTGCGCCTGTCTGAAGCTCTGTGATGTGAACTAGCTCTGCTTCTCGTTGACCTCTTCCACCTGCAGGCTGACGTTTATTTTGGTTTCCTCAGCTCAGCTAAATAATCACTACTCTCCTCTCTGCTTTCCATTTTCCAAATTTTTGTAGATACCTTTCTCCCTCTTTCTATGATCGTTTAGGATAAACAACGTAAGATTCTACCTTAACAACATGTAGAAGCTTTTCTCAAGGTTAAAAGTAAACGCATGGTAGACTAAAGCGTCAACATCCGATCAATATCAATATCGTCTTTACCTTGCATGACATCATCCATTGCAGCATAATCTGCAATTGGTTCATCAGCCTGGAAAACAAATGAAGACAATTCAAAACCACGAGGGAATGGGAGCCAGGAGGAAGAGGATGTCAGAGCCTCGTCACTGAAATCTGGCCCACAAGTTGGCTACTGTACCGCTACGCAACACAAGTATGAACACTGTCCAGCACAGAATCGGATTCAAGGCGCAGCCATGATGTCCAGGATTAACAAATGACGCCCCGCCAACAATGGGTCTAGGCTCATCACCCTCAAAACTGCACACGGTATGAGGCATTGTTTTCTTGCTCCTAAAAACACCTTTGGATGTGGAAATTTTCAGATTCCCTGAGGTGACTAAATGTAGACTTATTAACGAGAATTAAGATGCTATGGTGGCACATGACTTAGGTAGAAAGAAAAAGTCAGACTGGTCCTCTGAAATACCGATTAGGTTAAGAACACATTTTTGTCCCTCCTCACCATCAAGAACAAAATACCCAATATCCTTTTTAAGGTGGAAGCCAGCACTGAGTCTGAGCTTAGGGTGGGATTATCGGCAAGAGGCCAAAGACCCGTACGGACTCCAGTTGCTCATGTGAAGCGCAGACTTTTTAATAATACAGGCTGCTTCTAGAATTTTAGACAGAGTCCTTAGGCTCCAGCAACTCAACAGGTTTTCAAAATAATTCCACAGAACCTACAGTTCCAAGAAAAGCAAAAAGCAAGCAGAGGGAGGAGCAGGTGGCAGGATGGCGGGCGTGTGTGTGTGGAGGGGTAGATATGGGTCCGCTTCATCGTTTCCAGGGCCTAACTTTATCTCACAGCATTGAAGCTCTGGGGTAGGAAGAGCGTAACTTGACAACTATCCTACCCCATGATGCAGCGGCGTCTGGCACAGTGGGAATGCTTCTGGCCACCAGGAAACAAAAGAGGCAAAGGAAAGTGATGAAATGAGGCCCTTAGGGAGGGGGGACGGGGCTAATGAGGCTGCTTCAAGCATTCTCTTCTTCGACAACTTCTCAGAAGCCCCTACTTTCTAAAACACCGTCCACCTCCTCTAAATCCATTCTACCCAAAGCCAATTTCCACACCCCATTAAGCCAACCAAAAGTATTCTGACTGCTGTGGCCAAGCCTCGTGTCTTGTGTTTGTGTCCTAGCTTGACTGGCTGGTACTTTTGAGCCAAGAGGAAAGGAGGGGATGTTTTAACAGTAGAAGCATGGTTAAGTAAGTCTGCTGATGCAGAAGTTAGGGAGGAGGCTAAATCTAGATCTATTATTTTAAACAAAAATTAACAAAACCCCATGAGACCCAATGATGTCCTGACCTAAGTTTCTGTCCCGTCCTAAGCTTTTTGTGGCTTAGTCAGAGCTGGGGAATCCAGAGGCCAGCAAAAACTCACAGCAGTCGCTTATTACCACACAAGGTTGCTGAGAACCCAAGGCAACCTTAACCACCTTCTCACATAATTTACGTATGGGTGTGTATCATGAAAACCTTCTAGAGTTCCTCAGGTAAAGAGCTGTTACCTACCTTTAACAAAATGACAGATTCAGGAATGACGCCAAGGGTGCCGAGGGTGGCACAGTCATCACTTAAAATCTTTCCATCAATTGACAGATTCTGGTCAAAAGGAGCAACTGAAAATGCATGCATGATCTGTAGCAATATAAAAGAACAAGGTCTGTATAAGGCAAAATACTGAGCCGTACACCCTATTTGAAAAAATAATACATGGATTAAAAAAAAAAAAAAGACTTCAGAGTACAAAAGATATTCCTGTTTGCAGTCAGCCTACTTGCTACATTCCTACTGAGACCATAAACCCAATATATCTGGGAACATCCTTGGGAGGCCTAAGAGAATTAGGGAACAATTATACCCACAGATCCTTTTGTTCTGCACCTTACCACCTCTCCAAGGATGGGGGTGTGGGGAGATCAAAGGAGCAAGGCTGAGGTGGGCTGACAGCTCCTCTGCTACAAGGCCTGGGCAAGGCCATCACTGCCGCCCCCATCATGGCCAGGTCCCACGTCCTTTTAATAATTGAGTCAAGTCCAAATTCCTTCATAAGACCATCTTTAAATTAACCGGGGGGGGCCAGCTCCATGGCCAAGTGGTTAAGTTCGCGTGCTCCACTTCGGTGGCCCAGGGTTTCGCTGGTTCGAGTCCTGGGCACAGACACGGCATTGCTCATCAAGCCATGATGAGGTGGTGTCCCACATGGCACAACCAGAAGGACCCACAACTAAAAATATACTACTATGTACCGGGGGTCTTTGGGGAGAAAAAGGAAAAATAAAATCTTTAAATTAACCAGCACGTAATTTGGACTCTTCTTTCTTGTGTTCTGATTCCAGCCAGCAAGCAGCCTGGAGTACGTAATTCAGCCTGTGGGACTGTCATATATTCTTAGACTGACTCTTGCCTCTAGGAACCAAAATATGAGTTCCTTAAGAGTAGAGACCATATACCTCACCCCAGTTCTAGCCAAGTGTTAAAAATTCAATATATTCAGAGAGACTATTATGCATAATACTTAAACGCTTTTTCGAATTCAAAAAATTTATTGTTATCATTCCTGGGGGGGGTCAAGGAGGAGGTGGGCTCGGAGAAGCACACATAGGTACCTTCAGTCATATGTTCTAACTCCTAACTTCGAGGATGAATTCAAGAGTGTTCATTTTAGTATGCTTCATAACTTACAGACTCATTGAATGTATTCTATTACATGTATCTTTTATGACACCAATATCCATGATGTTATGGGAAAATATTCTATCTTTTTATGTACTCTCCTCCTCTACTCTATGAATCTGGAAAGACAAAATGGGCCTAGCAAAGCAGCCGTGAACCAACTGTGTATATAATGGGGCTCCAGAGCCTTCTAAGCTGGGAAGACTGTGACGAGAAAAGTGATCTGAATAATGGCACGCAGATAAACAAGAACAAGGACAACAACACTGGCCTCGTCCCTAACTGCTGGGCCAGGATCTTAACTGGACTTCTCAAAAGGACATCAGCCCCTGAGAAGTAAGCAGAGACTGATTAAACAGGGCGCGCTAACATCATCAATGATCTGCCTATGAAGCAATAAGCCTCTTTCTGGTGAGTGACAAGTACTGACAGGAGAGTTCTACCAGAGCCAGCCCAGCTCACGGGCATCAGGCAGAGCAAGCAGCCCTGGGTATTAAAGGGGACCGTGAAGAATGCACAGCCCAGAGGCGGGGTCTGATGCCAACTCAACGTGCGCCACGTCACAGCTGCTGGGCTGCAGGAGCGCTTGTCCACACCCGTAAATGCTGAGTGTCTGTGCAGCACCCTGAGGTCGGACACACAGGCATCACCTCCGGCCACCTGTACCATCACTGAGGGGCTGAGGCACATACTTTATGCCTTGAGCACGCAGACAAGGACATTTAAATTCACTTAACAACGAATGAAGCATTTATTATGAAGCTACCATGTGGCAAGTACTGTGCTAGGTGCTGGAAAAATGAAAGCGAGCAAACCCGCCCCAGAGAGTTCACGGGAGTGAGGGCAAAACAAAGTGGTGAAGAAGGGGGCTTCTAGCGGGCGCAGGGAGGATCTCGGGGAGCACGAAGGCAGAAAGAGTCAGCTCTACGACGAAACCAGAGGCCGAGACAGGTTTCACAGAAGAGGTGCTACGGAAGACCAGCAAGCGCTCACTAGTGAGGAGGGACTACTCCAGGAGGGCACAGGCTGGGCACAGGCACGGGGCCTTTGGTACAATAATTCAGAAACCCCAAGTGCTAGGAGAATGCCTGAGAATAATTAACGTCATGTAGGTCTGTTTAACAAGTAGCGCAGCATTCCTGATCTACAGAGCAGAACAGGAACAATGAAAACTGTTCCTAAGGGTGGGCAGCTCCATGCTGCTTGCTATGGTGTGTGTGCACGCGTGTGTGTGTGTGTGTGTGTGTGTGTGTGTGTGAGAAATAAGGAAATGCAGGAGCAAGGGCTTCAGCTGCCAGCCATTTAACCTCTGTGCCAAAATTCGCCCCTTTCTAAGGCAGGCCATACCACCCACTCAAACTCTATCCTCTGGAAAATGAAATAATGCAATTAGACATTGAGCATCTTCTAGGAAAGGAGATGAATAAGTTGTACTTCCTTTACTTTATGGGATCAAAGGTGGATGAATTAATAATCAGACAAAGTAAGTTTCTTAAGGTTCCAAGCAATAGCAAATGGGCATGTCTAGAATAAAGCACTCACAGTTTTACAAAGGTCGTCATCGTCTTAACGTAGAAATGTAGTATCACTTAGAGGAAACGCTCCACCAAACAGAAAACGCACATTACAGGCTTTTTAAAAAATGCCCCACAGCTACCAACTGAGTGAGGATCACACACATGCCCACCACCAACGCCAACGCTGCCCAGGCTGCCGGGGAAAGTCCTGTTTGCTGGAGCTCTCAAGGCTGCCCCCGCTGAGCAGTGAGTGGAAATCACATCTCGGTGCCCTGTCTTTTGACTCTGTTTAGATCACAGTGGTCTTTGAAGTGAGAGTGGGAGATGAGAGGAAGGACACGGCAAAGGAGCCGTCCGAGAAGGGCACGTCTGGGGCTTTCATTTGAACAGCTGCTGCCGCCTTCTAACAACGCATTTGTGCAGGTAACATGCTGCCCGATAGAGGTTATTTCTGCTGACTCGATTTATTCTTTAAAAACGGCAGTCTGTAATAAAAGCCACACAGCCTTTGTTGAATGTCTTTATCCACAGGGGCTCTTCTTGTAATTTACAGGTTTTGAATGTTCGAGGTTTACCACTGACAAGCAGAAAGCCAGTGACAGAAACAAGCTTTTTCAGATGGAGAAAGTACAATAACAGAGTAAAGATATTATGCCAATACATTTCTTTTCAGAGCCGTGGGTTCAACCAAGGGAAATATTGTTCCCAGGACAATCTGGAACACATGACACTCTCAAAGAAAGCCTGTACTTTTGCCTCAATTATAATGATAAATATCGGCAGCAAGAAAAAATGCACAACCCGTAAACTACGCGACATCAAAGCAGCAAAGAGGGAAATTTGGTCAACTTTTTGGATATGTATCAGTGACTGAAACAGATTAGGGGCCAGATTTTTTTCATGGACATCTTGAATTTATCAGCCACATTTGCCTAGGTTTTGAGATATACCATTGGCACACTCATTTATATTCCTTTAGGATTGATACCAAGAAATAACAATATCACGAAGCATTTTCATGATGCCTACATTGCATTCAATGAATTGATTTGCAAAGCAATTCATGCTTTTGCGGAGGCCGAGAGGGAACAATCCAGAATGAACCTTTAAAAAACAATTTGGAAAGCACCATACACAAAGAGAGGTAAAGGTAACTTTAAAATTCTATTACATAGACTCATCCAACACCAAAAATAGTGTGATAAAAAGAAGTTCTGACTCATCCAAGGGAATGATGATTAAGCAGCTGCCTTTTACCTCCCCTTAAATTCCACAGCAGAGCCTGGTAATCGGCTCCAGTATCTATGCAGTGGTCAAAGAGCAGGCAGCACAATAAAGGGAGAGAATGACTATTCTGGAGCAACCTCGACATGTCACAAATCAAATGCTCTCGCTGCTTCTCATCATTGGAAAGCAGCTCAGAACTGGCTCAAGTTTTCAGAATCCAAAAAACACTTTCATCTTCACAGAAAGATTCTTGGCCATCTTGAAAACCTTAAGTCTTTTTAAAGAAAGAATTATTTTTAATTTAGGGGCCCTATCGACACCATTCTGAAACCAAAAAAGCCTTCTCTCAATGGCTTAAAACTATGAGCAGATAGAGCTTTAAAAGGTCAACCCTGAAAAAAGCCACAGACACATATGTAAACATAGGTGGAAAGGTCCCCTAAGTCCAGAGCATACTGAAACAAATGTTATATTTTCCTCACCTGAATTTTCAATTCTTTTAACGTTTGATTAGCAGAAACAAGAAGTGCTTTCTCACCACGAACTTTTCTATGTCGCATACTCCGCCGAATAACTTGCTTTTGATAGGCTATATAATTCTGATGGGATATCTTTTGCCGCTTTGTTCCTCCATTGCTCTAAAATAAAGATGCGAAACAAAGAAAACAACAAAATTATCCACAGTGTGGCCCATGCTTGTGAAGTTCATCAGGCGAGAGCAGTTTACTTAGTCCCTCAACCATTTGAAATGCAATGTCAACAATGAGTGGAAACTCGTCAGAGGTTCTCAGCGGGCTCACATCAAACTGGAAAAAGAAAAGGATGCATGAGACACATCTCTAACTGCATGTAAGCTCCAGGATTTGAAAAATTATTATAAAAAGGGCATTTAAAAGCAAAATGATAAGTTCGACCTTAAATCAGAAAACCACGTGATAAACTGAAAAACTTTAAGATTACTAAATTTAATTCCTAAACAACCTGAATCCTAATTTGTTTGTATGAAACATTTTCTTCTCTTTTTAAGAATGACACAGAAGCTAAGCATAAACTGCTGAGGACTTGAAAATGAAAGATAGTACCTTAAATCAAGACATCAAACCTACTTTGACTAAAAACTGGACAAGACATTGTGCCTCTTGACATGATCACGAAATACATAGCTCTGCCTATGAAATATTCTTGCAAAAAACATTAAACCTGAATTTAATTAAATATTTATAGCCAACTTCCAATTTACAGAAAATTCAGGGAATAGAGAAATAAGTTAAAATCACTAACATAAGCAGGCGATCAGCTGAATGCAGAATGTGGGACATTCTATAAGAAAGTGAAAATGTGACTACATCAAACTAAAAAGCTTCCGCATAGCAAAGGAAACCATCAACAAAACAAAAAGACAACCTACTGATTGGGAAAAGATATTTGCAAATCATATATCCGACAAGGGGCTAAAATCCAAAATATTTAAATAACTCAACAACAACAAAAAACAAACAACCCAATTAAAACATGGGCAGAGGGATCTGAACAGACATTTTCCCAAAGATAAAGAGATGGCCAATGGGCACATGAAAAGATGTTCAACATCGCTAATTATTACAGAAATGCAAATCAAAACCATAATGAGATACCACCTCCTGCTCATTAGAATGGCTATTATCAAAAAGTGAAGAAATGATAAGCATTGGAGAGGATGTGGAGAAAATGGAACGCTTGTACACTGCTTGTGAAAATTTAAATTGGTGCAGCCACAATGGAAAACAGTATGGAGATTCCTCAAAAAAATTAAAAATAGAACTACCATAGGATCCAGCTATTCCACTTCTGGGTATTTATCCAAAGAACATGAAAACAGTAACTCAAAAAGATATATGCACCCCTATGTTCACTGCAGCATTATTTACAATAAACAAGACTTAGAAGCAACCTAAGTGCCCACCAACAGATGAATGGATAAAGAAGCTGTGGTACAGAAATACAATGGAATACTACTTAGCCATAAAAGAAAGATGAAATCTTGCCATTTGTAACAACATGGATGGATCTTGAGGGTTCACCCATTATCCTAACCGAAATAAGTCAGACAGAGAAAGATAAATATTGTATTATTTCACTCATAATGTGGAAGATAAAAACAGTAACAAACCCAACATAGATACTGCGAACAGATTGGTAGTTACCAGAGGGAAAGCAGCGGGGTGTGGTGGCGGAGGGCAAAAGGGGTAAAGGGGTACATTTGTATGGTGACAGATGGAAACTAGATTTTTGGTGCTGTAGTCTACACAGAAGTCAAAATATAATGATGTACACATGAAATGTATATAATGTTATAAACCAATGTTACCTCAATTAAAAAAAATTTGACCTGGTCTCTTGTAAACGTCAAAGAGGGAAGAGAAAGGGGGTGGGAAGGGAGGTTAAGCGTTCTAGGTAACAGTGTAAAGCAATAACCAACAGGGCATACCTTGAATGCACACTAATTTGAAGGGAAAAGAATTAAGACATACTTGCAACAGCTGGAGAAATTTGAGAATGGGTAACAGGCATTGTCTCTCTCTACTTTTATGTTGTTTTAAGTATTCTGAGGTGAAATGTCATGATGGACAAGATTTACCCGAAGATATTTCAGCAAAATGTACAGGCATACGTATGGGAACATAATATATACTATACTAGTCTTAAGAAAATATAACAGATAAGAACCAAATGCCTTTCCACAATACTCCTATAAATGCCTCATCAAAAGGTTAACAAACAGTCAAGATTCTTCTGCTAACCAGGCCAGGGAATGGAAGAAACAAGATTTTTTTAAAAATCTTTTCTCCCTGATTTAATTAAATCTGGATGAGGTAACCCCGCACCCCCCCACCGCTGGCTCTGGTTTCTATAGTCGTCACTGAGTGTCAGCTGTGCATAAGCAGAGCGGTTTTAGGAGTCATTATGGGTGCAGATGCCACATGTTCGTTCCCAATGGAGCCCCAGGGATTTACAAAGCAGAAGAGGATCAGGACGCAACCCCCCAGAGCATTTGCTCAGGGTGAGGCCCGCTGGCTCGGCACTGCACAAGGCCGGGGCAGCTCCAGCCCTGAGCCGAGACAGATACACGGGCGACTCTAACACTCAGAGAAAAAGTTACGTGAATGTGTAAGTTCAAAACATCACAGTCGAGGAAACATTTTTCTCAATCTCGACTGTTCAAGGAAAAGCTGAAACTGGACCTAACCTCCACAATTACGAACATAAGGAAAAACACCTACAGGAACACAGCACTTTACTTCAGAATACAAAACACAACCAAATGATAAGGCCCTGAGCATTAAGCATGATATTTTTAACGACTCTGATTTTAAATGGGCCTAAAAGCTTTTCCCAGAATTATTCTTTCAAAAAAATCCATAGAATTTAAATCCAACTTATCTGACAAAAACCCTCCGATGGGTTTTAGAAGGCTTTCAATTACCTAAGTGATATCCAGTACTGGGTGCATTATTAACCTAAATCGTAGATAAGGTCAAAGTCAAAGGAACCAGGTTGATCTGGCTTAGAGAAAAGAGGAGAAGGAAGTCATTCATCTCCATGAAGGACCAGTAGAAATGCAGCATTTCCTGTTACAGGGGTTTAAAACAGTAATGACAGAAGCCATCTACGTGCTGAGATGCTGTAAGGGATTACAAAGAAAAGGTTTGGGCAGCTGACATTCTGAAGAGGCTGGACATTCTTCTGGGACCACCCACTCTTTTCTAAAGAAGGAAGGTTCCACTTGAGATTTTTTATGGGACAAAAAACATTTAAAACATTCTAGAGTATTACAACATCCAAACAGGGAGAAGGAAGACAGAAGAAAATGATAAAGTATAAAAAACAATTACAGCATAAAAACAAATGTTTCCCAACATTCTCCATCCTATTTGCAGATGCGAAACCTGTCGTCATCCACAACTGAGGCGAGTAATTTCATATCCACTTTTTAAAAATTGCTGTGGTTGTGACCACAACGAGTAAAACTACACATTCAAAAAAGTTAGCTTCCCAAAAATCTAAATCACTTGAAAATGTAGAGTTTTCTAAACAACTCTTAGGCCGAAAAGCAAAGCTTAAAATAACAAACTAAGGACAATAAGTGCATGCATATCAAGCTTTATAATAGAAAATGAATTGGTGACAACAGCCAATAAAAGATCTGAAAAAAGATGGATTCCCAACCGCTGACTAAAACCACGCTCCCGAGGGATAGTAATTAACACAGTATGGTACCGCCAGCCAAGCAACGAAAGAGAATGGAGTCCTAAATCAGGATGGATATGTACACACACACACACATTTTCAATATATCAACTAAAAAAGCAAACAAACTGGTTTGTAGATCTGTGACTTGGAAGATGGATCGTATGACGAGAGGCGACATGAAAAAGAGTCGACAGCAAACAGGTCAGAAGGCAGCAAAGACATGCCTGCCTGCAAACTCCTATTAAGAGACATATTGTCTGACTCAGTAATCTCCAAACCCATCCCAGGGGACGGAAGACACATGTACATTAAATCCACAGATTTTAATGAGGGCATTATTTACTGTAAAAAAATATCCCCTCAAAACTGAAAACCTGCATTCCTATAAAACGGATCGATTTGGTCAGCACGGCAGCAAAGGGGCCTTCCAATGCTGACCGACTACGAAATGCCAACCTGGTAGGGCAGCTTTCACAAAAGCACGGCCGCCTGCCGTCAGCAGGGTGGTGCCCAAAAGGGCATGCTTTTGTTCTTTCGTGAGTGTTTTAAATTTAACATTTTATGAGATCCAAAGAGCCATGGAAAACAAATGCTGA
This sequence comes from Equus przewalskii, assembly GCF_037783145.1. Classification (NCBI taxonomy): domain Eukaryota; kingdom Metazoa; phylum Chordata; class Mammalia; order Perissodactyla; family Equidae; genus Equus; species Equus przewalskii. Next base: position 32,738,470 of record NC_091832.1, on the reverse strand, counting down.
CATATCTGTACACCAGTTGGGAAACTACAAGCAACATTTACCTCGGAGAGACCAAGATTCAAGTCAAGAGGGCTTTTCAGACTTTCTTAATCAATGCTGAAAATGAAGTAACAGTATCAGTGTGTAGAGACAGGCCAACACGCCCAGCTAGCTCTGCTCTGCAACAGAGGCAGCAGATGGCCATTCTAACACTTGCGTTCCCTCAGGAAGAACCATAATTCGACTACACTGTATTTTAGCAGGAAAGAAGGAAAATAAATATCTCATCTGTTAAAACTAAACTCTAACTAGTGTAGAAATTCCACGAATTTACGGTATCTACAGAATATCCTGGAACATCGTGGTCAGACTTGTTGAGAAGCTGAAACTTATCTACACGATACATCAACCAAACATATTCTCACATTATTTCCTGTCCTTAAGACAATTTCCTCCAATACCACTATGAACATGCAGGATATAATCAAGCAACCAAGTAAAGGGGTAGAAAATGGTAACAGAATACACAGAAAACAGGCAATTTTAATAGAAGAATTTTAAGTTCAACACAATGAAAAAGGAAAGACTAATGCTGATGTGGTCATCTGACCAACACCTTAATGAGAGACCCGAAAATCTTATCCATAAACTCCATTATTAAAGCTATTGTTTATTTTGCTTGTAATGAGGGAATGTGAGTTAAATAATTTTTTCATATTGAAGATCCCATGATTAAGTAATAAGCCAAGATATGGGTCTTGTTTATCTTCTTTTCCAGCTAAAAATTTAATCATTAGATTATATTTTAGTCTTTCTTACTTAATAGCAATAAATATATTAATTCTGGAACAATGTAGTTCATGGCTTTTCATGAGAAACCAGGACACCAAAACTAAGGAGAGGGAAAACAAGGAAGGGAGCTAAGAGCCAATATCACACACACTGAGAGAGGTCCTGGGGCATGGAGCGGCTGCCCTTTGTAACAACGAAACACAGCTTCCACACGTACTTGATTAAAATCTGGATCTTTTTCTCCATCTGGTTTAGCTTCTTCCTTATCCTCCTCTGTTTCGGAACTGCTCACATTCAGCTCCGGAGCCGAATCCTTCATCACCTGAAGCCACAGGACAACAGAGAGAGAAGCAGGTGAGACCCTAGGAAGGCACGCTATGGAGGGTGGGGGGCTCTGACGAGCCATCTTTATCAAGAGGAGGGACATCTTTCTCGATTGTGGGATAAGAGACCAGACAGAGGATCAAGACTCAAGGACTCTCTGTTTTCTCTTCTTTAATACATTAGTTTTTATCCTACGATTTATTCTGATAGTTAATGTGGTCACCATAAATGTAACTGGTCTCTGCACAACAGTTATCATGATCAGGCTTTTACAATGATGTTATTTTGCAGAAGTTCAAAGATGCTCCACGTTTTTCCGAGGACATTTACCGACAGGCCTTTTCAAGTTCTCAAACAGCGCAGACAGGAGTCCCACGCTCCTTAAGACTGAGAAAATGGACGATGGAAGAAGTGCTCTTCTGCACTATGAAATCCTGCTATCAAACTTTAGCTAAACTGGATACTATTTTATACTGGATAGCAACATGTACAAAAGATTTAAGAAAATTTTAACAGAAAAATTAAGACATTTATACTCATTAACCTCATTTTGTCAGCAAATTACGAAATGAAGGCCTTAGTGCAACTTGTGAAGCAGAACCCTACACGTTTAGAGTATAATTTGTAAGTTATCTTTCTAAAACAACATCTGGTAACTATCATCAAAACGTGTTCTATTTTGTCTTTAATTCCCAAAACCGTGGAATGAAATTAATGAGATGCCCAGAGAGCTGGGTCAGGATCTACTTACGAGCCTTCCCAGTACAATAAAAATGCTCCAAATCCAATCCACAGCCAGTGTTGGCGTCCCTGCGCCCACAACACACCCACATCTGGCTACTTCGCCTACCCCTCAGATCAAGGCGAGAGGCTCTAAACCGGCCTTCCTCATTCCTGTTACGCCCTCACCCATTCCAAAAACAATGGCCAGAGGGATCTTTCCAAAGCATCAATCAGATCACACCATGACCTTGCTCGAAACTCTCCGGTGGCTTCCATCTACACTTAGAATGAAATCCCAAATCCTTGGTGCGATGTATATAATTCGTCAGAATTTGGTTCCTCACTCCGTATCACTAACCTCCCTGGAAGGAACTTCACTCTAGGTCCGTGCTCCCCACTATGGTAGCCACTGGCACGTGCACGTACTTAAATTTAAATGAATCAACAATTCAGTTCCTCAGCCAGCCTAGCCACATTTCATGCGCTCCAGTCATGTGTGTCTAGTGGAATCACAGGGACAGTGCAGACAGAGAACACTTCTGTCACTGCAGAAAGTTCTCCTGGACAGTGCTGCCCTAGACACGATTTCGCTCTATTGCTTGAACACATTAGGCTGATGCCTTTGGCCTGTGTCCTCTTTGCTTGGAATACGTTTCCCAGGCTGGATCTCTCTGACAGTTCTCGCTCAGGTAAGACAATACCCCCTTGTAAGAAATCTTTCCTGTTTACTCCCTAACACTGTCACCTCCACCTCCATCAGTCTCTCACTTTACCCTGCTAAGTTTCCCTCCAAACATTCCTCCCTAGGTGAAATCAAATTAATTTATGAATTATGGGTTCTTTTTTTTGTTTGTTTGTTTTAAAGATTGGCACCTGAGCTAACACCTGTTGCCAATCTTTTTTGTTGTTGTTTTTTTGCTTTTTCGCCCCAAATCCCCCCAGTACATAGTTGTATATTTTAGTTGTGGCATGTGGGACGCCACCTCAGCGTGGCCTGATGAGTGGTGCCATGTCCCCGCCTAGAATCCGAACCAGCGAAGCCCTAGGCTGCCGCAGCAGAGCGAGAACTTAACCACTTGGCCACAGGGCCAGCCCCTGGGTTTATTCTTCATCTTCCTCATTAGATACAAATATTCTTGAAGGCAAGTCCCTTGTCTGTCTTCTTCACTGTATCCCCAGGAGCAAGACCATTCCTGGCACAAAGTTGATATTCAATAAATATCTGTGTATCAAATTAATAATTGACTAGGGGGCAGGCCCCATGGCCAAAGGGTTAAGTTCACGCGCTTCACTTCGGCAGCCCAGGGTTTCGCTGGTTCAGATCCTGGGCACAGACATGGCACTGCTCACCAGGTCATGTTGAGGTGGCATCGCATGTGCCACAACTAGAAGGACCCACAACTAAAATATACAACTGTATACTGGGGGTATTTGGGGAGAAAAAGCAATTGAAAAAAAAAAAGATATTGAAAAAAAAAAGATAACAGTTGTTAGCTCAAGTTCCAGTCTTTAAAAAAAAAAATTAATAATTGACTAAATTCACATATAATCACATAACTATGCATTTTCTTTCTTGTTTTTCCCTGATTTTTCTCCCCAAATCTCCCCAGTACGTAGCTGTATATTTTAGCTGTGGGTCCTTCTAGCTGTGGCATGTGGGACGCCACCACAATGTGGCCTGATGAGCGGTGCCATGTCCACACCCAGGATCCAAACCAGCAAAACCCTGGGCCACCGAAGCAGAGCGCGCAAACTTAACCACTTGGCCATGGGGCCAGCCCCAGCTATTTATTCATTTTCAATTCTTGTCCAATTTAAATTCTTATGCCAAATAGCTCCAAGGAAACAAAAATGTGATCTCAGGGAGTCCTCAGTGAAAATCCAACAGCAAGTCAAAAGGCAAGCTTGGTCATTACTGGTCACAGCCACAAGAGGGATTGGTAGCTTTTTTTCTAACTTTTTTTTGGTGAGGAAGATTGGCCCTGAGCTGACATCTTTGTCAGTGTTCCTCTATTTTGTATGTGGGACGCCGCCACAGCATGGTTTGATGAGTGGTGTGTAGGTCTGCACCTTGGATCTGAACTCAAAAAGCCTGGGCCGCCAAAGCAGAGCATGTGAACTTCATTACTTTGCTACCGGCCCAGCCCTGAGGGATTGGTACCTTTTTATTATCCACAACTTTATGGACATAGATGGTGGCTTGAGTGTATTCACGCAGGTCCCTCTGTTGCTGACACAATAAGCCTTCTCTGCATTCTGGACAAAGTTCTAAAAAATAGTAAAATAGAAGTGGCTATAGAATTACTGTCAAGCAACCAAAGATCTAAAAGAATATATTAATGTTACCGGTGAGTATTCATTAAACTACTACTCGTATTTTCTATTAACTGTTGTATTCTGTTATATGCAAATAATAATAATAAGGAAATCCATTTTACTGCCAACACATAAACATACAAACAATGAGATGACTAAATGATAGTTCCCACCTGGGAAGCATTAGTTTCAGAATGCCACATGATCTTTAATTTTAAGCAAAGAACACAATATTAACAAACTCTTTTCTTCCCCCTTAAAATAACTACACGAACCAAGAGCACTATAAAAACTTACTAGGCTCAGAAATATATTGTGCTTCTGAAGGGTTTGCATCTCCCACTTCAGTTCTCGTGATTTTAATTACATGATCCACGACAAAGAGCTTTTGTATCATCTGCCACTCACTGGGCCATATGAGAGCTATACTGTGCAAGAAAAACACAACATGCTTTAAGACACATGGAAATTAAGAAAACCAACACAATCCATTAGTCTCCTGAACCAAAATCATCAAAAGCAGTATTTAATACAAAGGAATCAGAGGGGGAAGATACATCCTCGTCCACAAGCAATGGTAGTTTTTTCATACAAAGGAATGTTACGACAGCTGCGAAACTAAAGAGACTGGAGTTACACAAATCAACAGTTAAATCCCAAAAACCTAAGTTGAGCAGAAGTTAGTTGCAGAAGAACAAAGATAGTATGATGTCATTTAGACAAAAAACTTCAAAATATACAAAACATTACTCTGTGTGTGAGGTGTTTTTTTTTAACAGGGATATTTTGTGAGACTGATAACCCTCAAATTCAGGACAGAGGTTACTGTGAGAGAGGAAGGGAGGGAGAGACAAAAGGAGGAACGAAAGAAAGAATAACCACTGAGGCATCTTCAATTATATCTGAATTGTTTAACTTTTAAGCTGGCTGGTGGCATATACTTATTTGTTTTGTTATTATAGGCATTTTCCCACATGTCTGACATTTACAACCACCACCAAAAAAAAAAAAAAGGAAAAAAGAGCTGGGGGGAGAATCTAGAAAATATATATTAATTCTAAACTTCCTTATTGATGTTAACATATTGATATACAAATAATGAACTCCCTAACCGTAGCTTCGTCCCAAGGGAATTTTTATTTATGTGTTTCAATTTTCTCTTTAAGGTTTACAGAAAAGGTCAGAGGCATTCTACCTTCTTTTACATGGTTATTTAAAAATTATTTATTTCAAAAGATAAAATGGTAACAGGGGTGAATTTCATAGATGAGTCCTTTTGGAAGCTCTTGAGGAGTGGATCAAAATTTTGATTTTGAGACCCTAGAATTCCAGATGACCAGCTTGGTAGCTTTGCTCTGGTGCCGCACTGCCTTCCTCTTGCTCTGTTTTCTGAAGCCTGGTGATTTCTGAAGGCCCACTGACAATGTAACTATGGAAAAGAGTTCCACCCAGAGATACTGTCCTGGTGACCAGCAGCTTGTAAGGAGAAAGCAGGGCTCCAGGAAGAGAAGGAAGAAACATCAAGAGCAAGATGGCCTCGGGGAGCCTCTTGCCTCTTATGGAGAAGTCTTTGTTTTTTTAAAAAAGACAAGTGCTCACTCTAGTAGAGCATATAAAAAAGGGGAAAAAACGCACAATTCAGCAAAGGACTAAATTCTTAAAATAGATTGCTTATGTCACATGAAAAATTTCCTAAACACATTTTATTAATCATTAGAAACAGAAAGATCACATGAAGAGAGGAAACTCACAGTTTAGAATCTTCTTTGGTCATGGAAGCAAATGTGAACATGAGGCCCCCGTGCGGACAGAGGAGGGCGTGGTTCCCGACCGCCGACACGGGGCTGCACCGCGCAGGCTTTCTGCTCAAAGAGACAAGGAGGATCAATACTCGTCACTACTGCATGACTGAAAACAAGAGTTTTAAGATAATTATGTAAAATTAAAGATATACTTAAAAGGCTATTAGTAATTAAATGTGTTTCTCAGGATTATTCATTTAACTTAAACGAAAGCTTTCAGCATACGCCAATAAAAGTAACCGGGAAGGGTACCAGGATCAGAACCCATCAATTTTTTAAAATAAAATCAGCAACAATTAAAAAAAGGAAATAGAAAATTTTTGGTTTCTACCTAACAAATTTCCGCCATTCTTCTACAAAAAACTGTGACACAATGTAGAGGACATCCGTGTCCTGGAATAGAAAAATCACATGAGAGCAGCCATTAATTCACTGCATTCTTAACTAAATCCTTTAGGGAAGATGTTTTCCCATATACTGTGGTTTTTCTTTTCCGAGTTCTATAAATAAGATGGCAACATAACCCTCTACCAAGAAACAGCAAACTAGAGTAAATCCCCGATTAGCTAACTAAACAAATGAGGACTAGAGCAGCTCTGGGTTGTTCTCAAACAGCCCACCAGGAATTTGGCAAAAAAGGTAGGACGAATTCTACCCTCTGTGGGAATCATCATACCTCTGGCCAGTTACTGAGACATGGTCTGTTTTTGTCCTGGAACAAATTCGGAAGAGAAGTCTTTTGCTCGTTTGCGATCATCTTATGTAAGGCTTCATTTTCTTCCCCTTCCCTTTCTAAAATCTGAAAGAGAATGAAGGATTCAACATCTCCTGCTGACAGCACGGGACGTGCCTTCCCCTGCACCCCCATTAAAGCACAGTGTTCACTGTCCCGGGGACTCAGTGCAGGGAGGAGGCACGCGAGCTCCCCGCCGTCGGCACAGCGCTCAGTACCTTGCACTGCGAACAGCATTCTTTGTAACTTGGGAACTCGGGAGCCTTTGGAAAGTACTGCTGCAGTTTGCTCCAAGCCTCTTTAGAGACAAGCCGCCTTTCATTTTCAGATATGCATAACTCCCCTGCATTAAAACAAAAAAATTATATTTGAACAAAAAAGTCAGTATTAAAAAAACAACAAATGTTGGAGAGGCTGTGGAGATAAGGGAACCCTCATCCACTGCTGGTGGGAATGCAAGCTGGTGCAGCCACTGTGGAAAACAGTAAGGAGATTCCTCAAAAAATTAAAAATAGAAATAGCCTATGACCCAGCTATCCCACGACTCAGTATTTATCCAAAGAACTTGAAAGCAACAATTCAAAGAAACTTATGCACCTCTATATTCATTACAGCATCATTCACAATAGCCAAGACATGGAAGCAACTCAAGTGCCCAAGGACTGATGATTGGAAAAAGATGATGTGACATACATATACAATGGAATACTACTCAGCTGGGAAAAACGACAGAACTGTCCCATTCCCAACCACATGGATGGACTTTGAGGGCATTATGTTAAGCGAAATAAGCCAGATAGAGAACGACAGGTGCCATACGATTTCACTCATATGTGGAACATAAACAAACTTACGGACAAGGACGACAATTTAGTGGTTACCAGCAGGAAAGAGGGCGGAGGGTGGGCACAAGGAGTGCAGGGGCACACCTACATGGTGTATGACAAATATTGATATACAACTGAAATTTCACAATGTTCTAAGCTATTAGGACCTCAATTTAAAAAAAGCCAATATATAGCCTCCAAAACTCTATTTCCTATTTCTCAAACTTAAGAATTTCTAGGTGCTCTTTTCCTTCTTTTCTAAGGTACTCTAATTCTCTCTCTCTTTCCTTAGTTTCAAAAACCTCCAAATTTTTAATTTCATCTAATTCTAAGGAGCCAGCCGTTCCTTTACAACCTTAATCTAGGTCTGCAGTTGAAAATCCGGAGATAAAAGCACACGGAGGGGCCGGCCCTGTGGCTGAGTGTTAAGCTCGAGAGCTGTGCTTTGGCGGCCCAGGGTTTCACTGGTTTGGATTCTGGATGCAGACACGACATTGCTTGTCAGGCCATGCTGAGGGGGCGTCCCACATGCCACAACTAGAAGGACCTACAACTGGAAAGTACAACTATGTACTGGGGGTCTTTGGGGATAAGAAGAAGAAAAAGAAGAAAAAAAAAAGGAAGATTGGCAACAGATGTTAGCTCAGGTGGCAATCTTTAGAAAAAGAAGCACACAGAGCCGGGAGCCATGCATTTCCTATCTCCCCGCCAGCGAGGGCAGCAGGAAAACGGCTTCTAGGGACCCTGGCGTCTCTGTGCCACGGCTGGGGTTGTTCGAAAGCATTTCAGCCACGCCCACAATCAAATGTCACAATTTCCTGCAGACTTTATTTCCTCCCCATTGACTGTGTTGCTTTACTGAAACCATCCCGAACTGAAATGGTATTTTCAAGGCTGTGTCCAAACTTCTCAGGTCCATTCTCTTAAGTTACCAACTCAAAGTTAAGCAGTAAAGCAATCTGCTGTTCACTTGGAAAACGATCTCTGGTCAAGATCCAATTGGTTTGCTGTTACTACTGTCATCACCCCTGTGCCCGTGAATCTTTAAAAATCCCAGAAGAGAACAAGAGTACTACTCGTCACCACCGCCATTCCTCTTCCCAGGAGATCCCAGGAGACCCAGACAGCAGCACGCTGCAATCTCAGCAGCCCCTCCGAGGTTCACTGTTTACACACTCCATCCCTAGTTCTATTTTCTATTGTTTCAGTTGTCCCCAACTGATAAACTAGTGAACTGCACTTATGTAACATCTCTAAGTCATCACCCAGAAAACCATCTGCAAATTTCCAAAGCCGTGCATTTGTTTCCACCCCCCGGGCAAGGCACCTCCATGTTTATTAAGAGTAATAAAGCCAGGGGCTTTCTAAACACAGTATCACCATTCTCTGCTTTACGCGCTTTACATAAAACTGAGGATCAGAGAAATTAACATCCCCAGGGTCAACACAGCTGGTGAATAATGAAGCTGAGCTATTTCTAATACCCCAAAATGCATCTTCTTAACTTCCACCTTTCACCTCTTACTGAGCTTTGAATAATCCCCGAAAAAGATTACTTTGCTTTAAAAAAACTTACTACCAGAGAAAATAGGTCACAATGTAAAAATTAACTTTCTTTCTGAGTAAGCTGTTAACTTAAATTTCCTGAGGCTATGAAAATTTATTCCAACATGTCTACACTCAGACACAATTACAGAATTTATTTTTTAAAGGTTAATTAGATTATCCAATCCTAATTTAGTACATCTTTATAGTGAAATATAATGCAGCCATAAAAAAGATTAAGAGAGACTTTCATGACCTGATTTAGAAAAAGCTCCAAGGCAACTATAATTTTAAATCAGTTTCCTTTTTTAATTTTTTTTTTAAAGGACTCTTCCTCTGTATGTACGTGGTATAATCCAATTTGGTTCAGAAAAGGAAAGAGAATGAAAGAAACAACAATATAAACACACACGTTTTAACAGGATTCTACAGACACTATGGATGCGCTGCCTGGTTTTGACGTGGGGGTACTTTTACTTAGCAACTGGCTTTGACGTTGGATATGTATTACTCATATGATTAGAAAAGAACAACCCAAATTTATTTCTGAAATCAGAAAGGCATTTTAGTAAGTCATTTTACTGCAGTCTAATTGGTAAAAAATACAAGGCCCTCCCTCCACTTTATTTCCTAGCCATGTTTCTATTTAGTTTCATATTATTTAAATAACTACCATGATTTAATATATCTGAATATTGTTTATGACCTCACAATAATTAACTTTTACTTGTGACATGAATTTTTTTAAATTAGACCTGTATCCTGCAATAAAGAACATTGTTTCTTAAATTCAAAAAGAGAAAGCCAATCAACTGAATTCACCCTGTGAGCAACATCTCCCAATACAAGACCAAACCAGCCAAGAGAGGTTTAACTCACCAAACATAAGAGGATAATCTAACCCCCAAAGAGTGTTCCGGTAAAACAGAAATCTAGTTAACGATGGGTTTACACTGAATAAACACCCTCCCACCCTGAAATCTAGTTCCAACTCTAATAATGTGGGCCACAAAACATCTGCAGAAGTTGCAAAAACAAAAAATGAAAGACTGCTCAACTGCTAAGCAAACTAAGTGTAACAAACAAGGTAGATTATAGGAAGGTTACCCACTTAAATGAAGATAAAATGAAGTGCATGAGAAAGCCTGATGCATACATAACACCTGCAATAAATGCTGAGCTCTACGGTAGCAGTAAATCTTCTAATGGGATGTAATCCAGTCATTAATGCACATAAAATCTGTGACATAATAAATCTATACAAGGCTTTAGAAATACATTCAGATTTTGTTATAAAAATATGAAAATTCAAAACAAGGACTTCCAGATAAAAATGTTTTAAAACTGCATTGACTTTCAAGCGCCTCCTGAAACACCATTAGACCACAGGAAAGTGATTTTTTTTAAAAGATATAAAACCATAATGATGGATAAAGAGAACAGAGAGGGACAATAGTAACAAAAATTTTAGAAGCTTAAAAGCAGAGGGAGGAGACACAAGAAAAACAAATTATAAATTGGCAAAAGTCAAGAAGTAACCAGATTTACTACACTGCAGAACTGCCACCCAGGCCCAGGAATCGGGGGCACCCGGAAGTGTAGGTAGGGTTTTAAAAAATAGGGGAATGGACTAAAAGTCTACTTAAGAGGCAGTTAAAATTCTCAGTCCCCTCCTCTCCACCCTACCAATAACTGCCCCCTCTGCTCACAGAAGACCACAAGGTTCTCCGACAACACAAAACCGAAGCCCTCTGTGCTGGGGACACACGGCAGAGACAAATGAGGTAATGAGCTGAGATCGTGACAAGTCACTGTTTGCACACAGAATGTGGAGACTCCCAAGCCCTCTTCTCTGTACAACCCCAGAACAGTGGCAGCCAGCTCTGTATTTTCCAGGCAAGAGAATGAAGATGCTTATGGAGAAATGTGAGCAGCCCATGAGCAGATACTGACATTGGAAATTCCCAGTGGAACAGCCCAGCCAGGGCCCCTAACTACAAAGCTCGCAGTCATTAGCCCTCCTACATGCATGCGGCCCCACAGAGCACCTTGCATAATAAACGAGGGCAGGTCAACGTGAGATGTCACAACAATGGAGACAAAGATCTTACAAGCTGCCAGAAATGGAAGGGAAAAAAAATTACCTACAAACAATGGCTTTGGACAAACAGGATACTGAAAGAGCAAATCCTTCAAATTTCCGAAGACACATAATTTCAAACAATTATATATCTAGGCAAAACTATCTATCAAGAGTGGTAACCCTGAGCAAATGACTCGCACCTCTCTGTGCCTCAGTTTACTTACTCATCAGTACAGTGGATATGATAATAATACCTACTTCTCAGGGTTGTTGATACACTTAGAAAACCAGCAGGCACATGGTAAACGTTCAATAAATGTCCACTAGCATCAGCACTATTACTACCACCACCACCAAACCTCAGGAACAAGGTTTAATAAAACCTAACAGGTGAAGTGGGTTTCTAAGCAAGGTCCAGTATCCTGCATCTCACCTCCATGGTCACGGTACACTGACAAGTGATGTCCACAGAAACAATAGTCAAAAACTATTCTTTTTAAATACTAGATAAAGTATGGCAACAAAATGCCAGAGTTGCAGATCAAGCTAAAGATCTAAAAAACAGCTCCCGTGTACAATTCCTGACGGGCTGAGTGAAGCACGAGCCCTGAAATCACATTCAGCTCCGCAACGCTTCCTAGTCAAAACTGTACCACTGAAATGACAAGATGAGACAAGAGGTGGGAGGACAGAGCAAAAGTCAGGGAGTGAAGGAGGAAGATACAATCGGAGTTCTGGCACAGTTTCAACCAGCTGGGCAGCACCGAGCACGAAACTTAGTATTCTGCTACAGACTCCTCAACTCTCAAAATGGAAGCACTTATCACATGTCCACACTCTGCCATGAAGGTAAAATAAAAGAGTTGAGGGGCTGGCCCCATGGCCAAGTGGTTAAGTTTGCACACTCCACTTTGGCGGCACAGGGTTTCACTGGTTCGGATCCTGGACCTGAACATGGCGCCGCTTGTCAGGCCGCGCTGAGGCGGCATCCCACATGCCATGACTAGAAAGACCCACAACTAAATATACAACTATGTAATGGGAGGACTTGGGGAGAAAAAGCAGGAAAAAAAAAAAGCTGATATGTTGATATGAAAGCATCTTTCAGCTATTTACTTCACCGTCCTTTATTTACTTAATCTGTCTACCAATCAGGAGGTCACATCTTCTCCCACATTTGTGCTCCTACTGTACACTATTAGTGTCAAGGGGACAAACCAGAAGGCAGGGTGATGCGATGGGAAGGGCAGATGGGCTTGGGACCACAGAGAGCCAAATCCACATCCCAAGATGACTCCCTCCCCTTCCTAGTTGTGTGGCCAGGAAATGAGAATGCCACCCAGCCAGTGAGGTGCAATGAGCTAATGTCCAGGAAGATCAGTATGAAGTACCAGTTAAGTTGCAACTATTATCACCAGTGTCACCAAGGACCCTGATACAAAAGTGCTTAGTGTGCACGAGGATAAGTGAGAGACATCATGTCCTGGTTCACAATGAATTGATGAAGTAAGAACTAAGATTAGGAATTTATTAGGACAGACAAGAATCCTGAGTATTAGCAATATATTAGCACACAACAAGAAATGCACAGATGTAGCTGAACAGTTTTAACCACTGCCATCCAAACTTCTCTGGGTCCAGTTTTTCTCAGGATAGAGGGACTTACACCAGTAGAAGGTTTTGAGAAGTAGATGCTTGTTTGAATTTCAGAGTTCTAATAGAAAGGAAAATCATGTCTCATATGTAAACTTGCAAGTTTATTAGAAGTGAGCACTTGGGGCCGGCCCCGTGGCTGAGTGGTTAAGTTTGTGCGCTCTGTTTTGGAGGCCCAGGGTTTCGCCAGTTCGAATCCTGGGCACGGACATGGCACCACTCATCAAGCCATGTTGAGGCGGTGTCCCACATGCCACAACTAGAAGGACCCACAACTAAAAACATACAACTGTGTACTGGGGGGCTTTGGGGAGAAAAAGGAAAAATTTTAAAATCTTAAAAAAAAAAAGAGAGAAGTGAGCACTCATGAAGACCAAATAAAACATACATAAACAAATACATTGGATTAATAAGGATTCTGAAATTATTAAGAGTATATATTACACAGCTGCTAGTTGATAATTATCTAAGAATCTATACCAAAAATAGCCCTAATAATAAGAAATACGCAAACACTGTTCTCAAAGTGTTCAAATTAGACAAATACAGTCATGAGAAATAAGTGAAATTCTTCCCATCAAACTTAGAAAGCCCTTCAATGTGACAAGTGACAAAAAATTTCTTCTCCTCTAAATATGGGCAAATCTTTTTTTGGGGGGAGGGGGGGGAGAAAAGGTGTGGGGGGTGCTGGCATGAAAGCAGATGGTAAGAGCTAATAGTTAAAAATATCCAAAACAAGTACAGTTTAGAAAACCAGTCACTCCATCATGGCCGCCATATTAGGGCCTAATACCTAAGAGAAAGAGCAAAACATTTAAGACAATATTTATGAGATGCTAAAGTCAGACTAACAACGGAAAATCTATGCTTCCAGCTTACCATGTGGACACAGAATATCTTCATTAAAATTTAATTCCTCTTCTTCTTCTTTTCTTTCTTCCTTTGATTCATCTAATCAAAAGAAATGAAGATAATAACTGCTCTGGCTGTTGTATTTAAAGTTCAAAGTAGCAGAGATATTACGCCGCACAATTCTGAACAAAGAAAACTTTAAAACAGAATCTACAAATTAGACCCAAGTGATTCCTACACCGTTCTCCCAAGAAGTGTTATATTTCTTTCCCTTAAAAGGGAAGAAAAATATCTGAATGGCAGTTTTACTTTTTAAAGATTTAGGTTATGCAAGAAGATGTGCCTTTTTTCAAATTGAAAAATAATTTACATATCCTTCCATTAATTCTAGTCAAGGTTCTCAGAATACTGTGTCATAAACCAAGTTAATCACTGACATGTCATGTCATTTTCACCTACCTATTCTTTTAGGGGTTGAAAAGAAAGCTTTAGAGGTAAATGCAATAAGGACTTAACCTTTAACGTCAAACATACATAATAAGAACTTTGCTTTTCCTGTTAATATTTCTCTTCCAGTATCTTCTTCTCCTACTCATCTACACCATGTCACCATCAATTTGTAGTTGTGTGTACCAGCAACATGATTGAATAAAAGAAGTGTTAAGTCAGGAGATTAGAATAGTTATCCACGGGTTTACCAGATTAAGTACATAACACATTTTTAATATACTTAATATATATAAAGAATATTTCCTAACCATGTAAAAAGCTCAAGTAGAGAATAGGCAAATGAAAGACATGACCAGATGGCTCCATCTCCTCTGTCACACACACATACAAATAACTTCTCAAATACACGACGATGATCAACCTCAACGAGAATTTTGAAAGCCATCCATAAATCCTGACACTGCTAAGTCATTTTTCGTATATCAAACTGATAAAAATTGATGTGACTGGTGTACTCTTTATGTTGACAAAAGAATGCAGAAACAAGCTCCCAATACACTTTCTGGAGGAAATTTATCAATATGTGGCAATTATAAATGCGTATAATTCTCTGTCCCAGCAACCTCTAGGAATTTATTTTTCGGAAATAATTTGAAAATTATGCAAAGGTGCAGGTACAAGGACACACAAGGATGCTTACTGCATCTGTGCTTATATAACAATGGTAAAAAACTGAAACAGAACACATAAATAAACACAATACATCCACACAACGAAATGCAACCACTAAGTAAAATGAATCGTGCACTTTGACAGAGGAAGAATGCACAACTGTGCCCATACAAGTGCCATTATAAAAAGCTACTGTTGGGGCCAGCCCAGTGGTGCAGCGGTTAAGTGCACACGTCCCGCTTCAGTGGCCCAGGGTTCGCCAGTTCAGATCCCGGGTGCAAAGGCAGCACCGCTTGGCACGCCATGCTGTGGTAGGTGTCCCACATATAAAGTAGAGGAAGATGGGCACGAATGTTAGCTCAGGGCCAGTCTTCCTCAGCAAAAAAGAGGAGGATTGCCTGCAGATGTTAGCTCAGGGCGAATCGTCCTCAAAAAATAAAATAAAATAAAAAATAGGAGCCGGCACCATGGCCGAGTGGTTAGGTTTGCACGCTCTGCTTCAGCAGCCCAGGGTTTCACCAGTTCGAATCCTGGGCGCAGACATGGCATGCTCATCAGGCCATGCTGAGGTGGTGTCCCACATGCCACAACTGGAAGGACCCCCAACTAAAAAAAATTACACAACTATGTACTAGGAGGCTTTGGGAGAAAAAGGAAAAATAAAATCTTTAAAAAACAAACAAACAAATTAAAAAAATAAATAAATAAAATAAATAAAAAATTAAATAATTTTTAAAAGTAAAAAAATAAAAAGCTACTGTTTGCAGTGACTGTATCTGGTGGAAGGGCTTTCAGGTTTTGCTTTGTTACTTCTGTACTGTTTCAAGCTTTTAAAATCTTTGAATGGAGGAAGGGGGAGAAGAGAAGCATATTACTCTGAAAGCAACATGAAAAATATTTTTTTTTTTTAAAGATTTTATTTTTTTCCTTTTTCCTCCCCAAAGCCCCCCAGTACATAGTTGTATATTCTTCGTTGTGGGTCCTTCTAGTTGTGGCATGTGGGACACTGCCTCAGCGTGGTCTGACGAGCAGTGCCATGTCCGCGCCCAGGATTCGAACCGACGAAACACTGGGCCGCCTGCAGCGGAGCGTGCGAACTTAACCACTCGGCCACGGGGCCAGCCCCATGAAAAATATTTTTAAGCTAGGACAACATCAAGGCACTCTCCGTTATGGCAACCAACTTTACTTAAAATCAAGGGTCACTGATATATAAAGAGGCTTAATTAAATAAGCACCAAATAAATACTTAACACACTGGGTCACATGACACCACTAAAAGCATGGTTTTTAAATGGCAGGACAACAAAATTACAACTAATGTTAAGTTCATGAATTACACAGCACAACAAAATATTTTAACCAAAAGAAAAAACATCTTCACATTTGAAAATGTTAAAAATCACACCTTAAAACTAACTGTGGCTTTGGTGTTTTTATTTTCTCAAAAAGTACTGATATGGGAAGATCCACAACAAATAAAATGAAATGATATAAAATGCTTGAGTCAGAAAATACAGAATATTTCAGCAAAAATGTTAAAAATATTAAAATGATAAAAACTACATATGTAGGTAAATACTAATATTTGGAGATAAGAAAATTAAGTGAAATAATTGCTTATGGATCATTAATTGCACCTTTGAATTAGTAAACGGATCAAACCACTAGTTTCCATTTTAAATCTAAAAATAGTTTCTGTGCATTAATTTCCCTTGATAGCTTAAAAAACACTGATTATAAAATTAAATTTAGTGCTTGACTTACATTAACATAATTTCCTATTTGAAACCATAGCTTCAGAAAACTCAGGAAACTCAGAAGAATTTATAAGCAAAAAGCTATTTAAAAGCTGCCTTCTCTCCTGGATGAGAAAGTGCAGAAGCACAAGCTCATTTACTTGCCAAAGGCAGCCTGTAAGCGTGGCAGATAGTCTGTAACTGCAATGTACTGAGCTTACCATAAACTGCAATTTGCAGCACTTACCTTTCTTAAACATTTTAGTATGGAGAAAAATTAAAATTAATTTTGCACATGATTAACTAGAGAGACCCTGAGCCCAAACTATGACAGGTTATAAAGAATTTCTCATTATGAGCTGCTGAACCTTTGCTCAATTTCAATAGCTCAAAAATCTTGTATTTGTTCTGAGACAGTTTTGAGAGCTTTAGGTTTAATAAAAATTGTCTTTAAAATTACACGGATGGGAATGAAACAATTCGACTAAAAAGGAGTGTTTGCAATTTTGTGGTGTAATTCGCAAGCATCTACACGAAGCTTTTAAACATTACCTTTATTCAACGTGCTGCCGTTCATTTTCCCATTGCTTTGGTCTGCGTCACCATCTTGCTCATCTAATTGTTCCAGAGCTAGCTGGCGCCAGCTGCGCAAGGAGGATTTTCCCACCCAAAATCCATCATTGCTGAGGAACAGAGAGAATATGAAATCATTCAAGTGATGTTTCCTGACATCCTCCTCCCTCTCTCCTTGTAAAGGCCACGAGCACAATGAATGATAAACATTCAACATCTGCTGCTGTACACACAGTTTTTTTAACCCGCTTCCTAACCGTGGCCATTTTTACTCCTCACTACTGAATTGCAGGTACCAAACATGTATTTCCATCCTCAATCTTACCCTGTCTCTCCCAACCCTCATTTACATTCACACCAATCACACCAATCAACTGGCCACTTTCTTCCACTTGATTACTATTCACAACTTCACGCAGCTGTGCCTTTCAGCGCACACACAGGCACTCACATATCCGTCCATGTCTACACACAGACGCACGTTCAGGGGACTCAGTAGCCTTCTAAAAAATCTTTGGGAAACATACAACTGAAACTAAACACAGACAGAACAAATGCCATCTGATTCTACTGGTTCCCGAGTCCAGAGGTACTCTGGGGGAGGTGGGGTGTTTGACATATTCCAAGTACCCTGGATGCTTCTGACAAGGACGCTCCACTGGGTATCAATTGTTAACACACTTACTTCAGCCTCTCTAAAGAGGACACCCCCAGGCCTGCAAGGATGATTTCCCAACATAAGCTTTCTATAACCCCAAGCCAGAACACAGGCTACCACTGTGCCTTGGTTTGGTCAGGCCTCAGATCCACGTCTCTGCTTCCACCCTGCTAATGGATGGAATACAGCGCAAAGCCTGTGACTCAGCTTTCTTTATCTTGGCCACAGAGGCAGCGACTGCAAAATTTAATCTGGCTCTGCCATCCACTTCATCACCCTTCTTTCTTCTAAAAATCCCAACTCCCTATTATCCATAAATAATAATAAACTACTTGGTTACTACCTCTTGAAATTTTTTTAGCTTATCATAAACAATATACACTGTGTAACATACCCCTTTACTGTTACTTTTAGCAGATTATTAACAGTTTTATAATCTTCATTTAGTTGGTTCTTCAGACGCAACACACGACAACGTTCTACCACACATTCCTTACACAGGGCTTTCACTAGAGGCGAGAGAGAATGAAAGGAAACAGTTTATTCACACACAGGTGTCCTGCTAGGAAAACGTTTTCAGCACTTCACAAAACACAGAAGAATTCTAAACTAAAGTCACACCTTTTGACAACATAGCAAATTTGGAATATATCCTAAATTACTTTTGTAATATAAATATCAAGACAGCAACATTGTTATCTGCACAAAGAATAAGAGGAAATGGGGCCAGGCCCCTGGCCAAGTGGTTAAGTTCACGCACTCTGCTTTGGCGGCCCAAGGTTTTGCCGGTTCGGATCCTGGGCACGGACCTAGCACAACTCATCAAGCCATGCTGAGGTGGTGTCCCATACACCACAAGCAAGGACTTACAAGCAAAATGTATACAACTATGTACTGGGGAGCTCTGGGGAGAAGAAGAAGAAAGAACAGAAAAAGATTAAGAGGCAAAATATAATACGCTAAAACTAC
Organism: Equus przewalskii; assembly: GCF_037783145.1. NCBI lineage: Eukaryota > Metazoa > Chordata > Mammalia > Perissodactyla > Equidae > Equus > Equus przewalskii. Next base: position 32,719,780 of record NC_091832.1, on the reverse strand, counting down.
ACCACAAAATATGGTATTTTACAAAGTTTATATGCAAAGTTTACAACACTATAATCAAATAATTCAGGCTCTAAAGGGGGAGGGGTAGTCAACGTATCTGACATAAATGTAATGTTTAAGAGCTTCGTGTGGGTTAACAACTATTGGAACACCTCAAAGCACAGAACACTAAAGGGAAAAGAAAAATCAAGGGCCTGACTTAAAGATTTTATTTTTTCCTTTTTCTCCCCAAAGCCCCCCGATACATAGTTGTGTATTTTTAGTTGTGGGTCCTTCTAGTTGTGGCACGTGGGACGGCGCCTCGGCATGGCTTGATGAGCAGTGCCATGTCCACGCCCAGGATCCGAACCAGCGACACCCTTGGCCATTGAAGCGGAACGCTCGAACTTAAGCACTCGGCCACGGGGCCAGCCCCTAATGGCCCGATTTAAAACAAACAGTTCTAGGAATCACATGAAATGTTGATTCTTTGAAAGATCTTCTTATTGCATAATTTAGTGACTACGAATCAAAAACAGAAATTTAGGGGCTGGCCTGGTGGCGCAGCAGTTAAGTGCGTGTGTTCCACTTCAGCCTAGGGTTCGCTGGTTTGGACCCTGGATAAGGACATGGCACTGCTTGGCAAGCCATGCTGTGGCAGGCGTCCCACATTTTTTTTTTTTTGGGAGGAAGATTAGCCCTGAGCTAACTACTGCCAATTCTCTTTTTGCTGAGGAAGACTGGCCCTGAGCTAACATCTACACCCATCTTCCTCTACTTTATATGTGGGACGCCTACCACAGCATGGCTTTTGCAAAGCAGTGCCATGTCCGCACCCGGGATCCAAACCAGCGAACCCCAGGCTGCCGAAGCAGAACGAGGCATCCCACATGTAAAGTAGAGGAAGATGGGCACGGACGTTAGCTCAGGGCCAGTCTTCCTCAGCAAAAAAGAGGAGGAGTGGCAGCAGATGTTAGCTCAGGGGTAATCTTCCTCCAAAAAAAAAAAAAAATTTTAGAAAGAAAAACTCCAGACGTGTACAAGAGAAGGCCTACATCATGTAGTTAAATGCCAGGTTTTATGCAGTAAGTTGTGTACACAATAGCACTTATTTAGGGAAAAGGGGGTGGTGATGATGGTCATGCAACTTTGTTTTTAGGCTCATCTATAGATTGGAGGAGGCCTGTGTTGCCAGTTGCTCATTAAAAAGAAAAATGTTTCAAAGAGAGGCAAAAAGAACCAAACAGACTACGGATATTATGTGGTTACAGGTATTCAGGGTAGAATCAAGTAGCTTTCTTTCATAAACTGAGTAACAATCTACAGATCTCACACCATTAGGAAGTCACCATAGCAGAGAGGCATAAGACTTGTACTCTTCAAGTATTCTGAAGAATATTGTATAAAGTAGCAAAATACTACCCATATGGTTTTCTCAAAAGTATCTTATTTTGTCTGTTTCAAGAGGGAAGAGAACAACAACAAATCTCAATGAGCAACATCAGTTTCCTTTGTAACATTATAAATATACCATGTATAATGCTGCTTAACTTCTTTATTTAGCAAATCCATTTTGCAAAGTGTAAGGATCATTTGTAGTGTCTGGCATGGTTAAATGACCTAATGAGGAGTTAATGCATTACTCTCTTTCTACGCAGAGAAGACATCTTGAGTTACCAGTTAGTCTTGGTCCTCCTCCATATCGACTGTAGAAAATGTCAGCCGCATACTCAGAGATTCTCTTCATGATCGATATTTTATCAGGATGAAGCTTGTCATGGGAACACAGGCAAGCGTGATTATCGATAGGCTTGGTGGGCGTCGATTCATCCAACCACTTCTGCAGCCACTCAAGAGAGACAAATTCATAGGGCTCTGAGGAAGAGAGCAAGGGAAAGAGCCTATGTATTTTTACAGCTTTTTGACTAAATGATACATTCATTTTCCTCAAAAGACAATGCAAACTCTGTCCAAAGTTAGCAGAATCAGAAGACTCATTGTTCAGGGGAGATGTTTAATGCGTACAACACAAAGCTCCATTTCACTACCCCTCTTCTGAGCTCAAGGAGCTGTGCACTACAGGGACGAGCCTGCACAGTGCCCTATGAGATCGGCTGGTATTATTAACCACATTCTACAAAAGAGGCATCCACAGAGAGAAGTGTCTTGCTTGAAAGCACAGCAGAGCTTTGACCAGGACACCCGTGATCACTGACTACAAGCCACGCTCCACACTGGCTCGCAAATCACGTAACTTCATCCCCTGCCATGTTTATTTCATACATGATTTTCATAAATACTTTTCATCAATATGTGTTCTCCATCTGAAAATTAAACTGAGAAGCCTGAGTTCTAAGTTAGAAATTAACCTCATCAGCTGTAACTGCGCTCTGACAAGACTGCTTCAACCACTGCACTTTCCTTCATCCAAGATGCTGCTGACTTGATTAAAAGGTATTTGATTTCCCCACCCAAATCTACAGCATCGTCTATTCATTACATCATTACGTATTCCAATAAAGTAAGCTATTGTAAACAAATTCCAGGATGAAATGCACTAGAATGGAATTATATCAACTTTGAAGTCGCAAAAATTAAGACAAAACCAAACACCTCCAAATGAGTTTTAATTTGGGAAAACAGAGTCCCAGAGTTCCCTAAAAGCCAAAATTAAAGATAAAGGGCCAGCTTTGATTACTTACAAAGATCTCCAGTGAGTCCCAGCATAAAACATAGAAGAAAACATACAGAGGTTGAATTTATATATTTGTATTATGTACTACTTCTGATGAGATCTGAGGGGTAGACAATTCAACTCAAAGCCCATTTTGACCAATTTTATACTTCCCTGAGAATTACAACTCTAGGAAACTAACTCTCACTTTAAGTTGAGTATAGAACATTTAAATTTTCACAAAAACAAAATTTGGAATTACTGGGTCCCTTCTTTGTGCTGAAACCTCACAGCATCAACTGCGAGCCTTCTGATCGTCAGCTCTGGGCAGCTGCACAGGAAGAGCTCAGGACTGCGAGTTGAGACCAAGGTCCGCTCCAAGTTCTGTCACCAAGAAACTGAACTTGAGCAAGTCACTTAAACTCTCTAATGCTTCAGGTCTTTTATATGTAAAATGAAGGTAATAATACCTGCCCTTCTACCTACCTCACAGGGATGTTGTTGAATGTAAAAGATAAGATATGTGAAGCATTTTGAGCTTTTTGGAAGAAAAGAGATAATAGAAAAGTTAATTATACATCCACACAATATATAAAAGAGGAGACCTTAAGATTCAGTATAGGTAACATGGTTGTGACATCTTACAATACACAATGGTACGGTTAATTAAATTCAAAATACCTCCCAATTTCATTTGCTGCTTATCAAGTTTAATCTGCCAGGGAGAGAGGACACTGGGTATCTTAAGAAACAAAGATAAATAACCCCTATCCAAGAAAGCAAAATGAAACTCTTAGCATATCTAATCTTTTCCCAAAAACAGTCGCTTGGATTACAATTTTTAGTAATCTGAAGGCTATCAGAGGAGAGAAATGAGAATGTGACACTGAGCAACATTCAAGAATAATTTGCCGGGGTTTCTGGTTTCTCCAGCCACTTGGGAGGGGTGAACAGGACAGTCCCTGCCATTGCCAACTGGAGGACAGGCCATGTGATTCCTGACTTTCCGAGGCGAGGATGGCAGGAAAACTGAAAGTGCACAAAGCACTCCTCGCCAAGGGGCGTCTGCTGAAATTCCAAGCCCAGGTGATGAGAACCCTGACCCACACGACCAAGCTGTGACTCAAAGGCCGTTAGCTAAAGACGTTTTCCAATCCCCTACAGGCCCGCAGAAAACTTGCAAGTGAAGCTGATTGTTTTGGTTTTGAGTAGTTTAATATGAATTCAATATAAGATATGAAGATTTAAAAAATCATGTATGATTTTATAGTAAGAATAGGAAAGAAGAAAGCAGACACTGGGCCTCTAATTCTGACGTAACACCATACTTAAATTAACTCGGCCCGTTTTCCGGATTTAGGGTGCCAGTTTTAGTGTGCTACAGGATCCGTGGAAGGAAGAGCGACTGCGGTCACAGGGGTCTGTCTTTCTTTTCATTTTCAATCTCCAGCACTATAAAGAGTTGTATCGATCTCTGCCAAGAGCTTCCCTGAGAATCAGGGTCCAATAGTTCGGGCAAATCCTGCTTGCGGAAGTTCCTACACTAGATGTTTCTGCACTAGAGACTCCGGGCAGGTTCTCAGACATGTTTTCTGTTATTTGTGATTCAGTAAACGACCTAAGCATCACCTTCCAAAGGCAGGGATAACCAAGACCAGAGGGAAATGAGAATTCTCTCCAGTTAACAGGTCGGAGATAACGAACTGCATAAAATCTCAGCATTTGAAAAACCGGGAAAGTAATTGTTAAAATGTTTGCCAGAGGGAAATGTACATTTTGGTTCAAAGTTATTTATAATTTTTTTTAAATGCCTGGATATTGAACATAAGGAATTTTCTTTTGGAAAGCTTTGAAGTTCAGAAAGATTGTGGCATCAAAAATATTTGAAACACTTTACCTAGAGATAATTCAAGATTATTCAGAGATAGTTTATTTCAATTTAAATAAAAAGAGCCAAAGGTTTCTATTTTAGAATAAGTGACTCTTCTTTAAATATGTTCACAAGCAAAGATAAGATTTAGAAAATGCATAACAAAAGACTTCGGTTGGCAGCACAAAACCATGGCCATTAGCTTTGGGATTTTACACTTTAGGACAGCATGGGCCCTCTACTATGCAAGTTTACTGCAAATGGGAAAAAATCATAAAGCTCATAATTGGTATAATACTTTTACCAAGAACGTAAGCACAGGTTCTTACAGACTGAATGAAAACAGCCAAGAGAAGCACAAGTACGTGTTAACTTGACCGATAACATCTCTGGACCAGAGTTTTAAAGAGCAGTTTTCAAGAGTGGTTCAAAAGAGCATTTTACTTCAGATGCAGTAAGTACCCTGCTCTTGTCCAGTGAATACAGAAAACTGTGAATAAAGTTCAAAAAATAGATTTCTAGGTCCCAACTCCTTTGAATAAATTTAGAGATTTGAATCATATGTTCATTTCCAGTAAAATTAAGGTCAGTCTAATTCTTTAGGTTAACCCTGACCCTTGGGACAGAGTAAGAGGTTACAAAGAAAGGTCAGAATCAAATTAAGATGTAGTTTAGAAAGAACTTTTAAGAGTTATTCTTAGCAATTTATCTTCATCTTTTGTCTAAAGTTATACCAATGGAAAATTAAGATATCAAAAAGACAAAACCACAAGTACAATTATGCTTGAGTATTTATTTTCTAAAATTAGGATTAAATTGCCTCTCTTCTTTAAGTAGGAATTGGGTATGGGAAATTCATGTCTATGAAATGACAAAGACAACAGATCATTACAAATGGCATACCAGCCTTAAAAAGTTGATGTTTCCTTTTTGAGGCGCTAGGTAAACTTGAATAAACATATACAGTAAAGGGATGAGCTAGATTAAGTGGGATAATTCGTACGAAATTAAAGGTCAGCAGAAAGCTTTCCTATTCTTAGCATAATATTTGATATTAAATTTCAAATTAGTCTAATAGTATCATAAAAGATAGTACTCATATCAAAGAATGCCTGGTAATACTGTCAATGCACAAAGTATGCAAGGAAACAGAACAGGAGAGTTGCTTCCATAGTAACCCAATCAGATTTTTCCTTAAGAACAAGCTAATATCTCACAAAAATATCTACAAGAGTCATATATGCAGAGTGCTGACCTAAAACCTTATAATTTATTAAGAGCTTCCCATTTTTAAAAGTACATGATAATGAAAAGTATATGTAATGCTACACATCAAGTTATTGCTTGCTGGTTTACATAGTGATTTTATAGCACATAAGCTGGCATTAGTGGATTATATGAAAAGGTAGGGGAAAGTTTGTTCATACACATTTGTGAACATAAAAGCAACAAGGCACTCAATGGCAACAGTGCTGTCCCAGAATATCTTACAGACCAGCTCCAGCAGGTAACCTTTGGTACAGCTCCTTGACCTCTTCGTGCTTTGCTTTTCCTTTGTCCACGCTTTGCTTACGCATCTCGGCCATTTCAATACACCACTCCTCAAACTTGGAATTATCCCGCTCCACCAACTCTTGAAGAAAGGCTGTTCAAAACGGAACGGCAAAAAACTTTATCCTGTTTTCAAACACATAGAACCATGCTAATCTCTAAATTATATCGAATAATGGCTAAGATTTTGATGGCAACTTCCTACTGTGGTCTCCCTTTCTGTTAGAGATCTCCAACCTGAAAGCCAAAGTAAAACTGAAGACAGCAACTGGAATCATACGAGGTGATTCCCTCATCTGCTTCTCCGTGACGTCATCAGCCAACTGGAACCATCAAATGGCTCAGAAACGCCACTCCAAAGTAGACAGTGCCACAGAGCATAGAATGGTATTAGGTAAAATAACAACTAAAGGCTGCCTTCAGGCCAGCAGCAACTCTTGCATTTTCTTTTTTTTTTTCCCATAAAAAAGAGGGGGCTGGCTGGTGGCATAGTGCTTAAGGTCACACACTCCACTTCAGCAGTGTGGCCTAGGGTTTGCGGGTTCAGATCCTGGGTGTAGACCTACACACCACTTATCAAGCCATGCTGTGGCAGCTTCCCACATACAAAATACAGGAAGACTGGCACAGATGTTAGCTCAGCATGAATCTTCCTCACCAAAAAGAAAAAAAGAAAGAAAATTGATAAATGACTGGCTAAAACCCACAAGTGCTTTAAAAACTGAAGAAAATAAAACTAAACTGCTCTTTAAAAACATTGATTCCTTATAGGATTGATTACCTTGATTAATTGTCTTGATTACCTATAGGATTTTTTTTTTTAATTGCTTTTACTTTTCTTTGGGTTGAAGGTCAGTGGAATAGTTCTGTTAAAGGCTCTCTTATTAAAAAAACTCACTACTTTAAAGCGAATTTGTGATTATACCTACCTTCACCAACATTTATCAGATGCAATCAGCCTATTGTGATAAATGAAAGCAATCTGTTCTTGTCACTGACCTTTGGGGCATGGTATTCTAAAATATTTGCCTTCACAACTGGAGGGACCCACAACTAAAAATACACAACTTTGTACCAGGGGGGCTTTGGGAGAAAAAGGGGGAAAAAAAAATCTTTAAAATATTTGCCTGACATGTAATCCTGGAAAATTGCTTACCTGGTACCTGCACAGTTGTGTTGGGTTTTTCTTGAGTCTGCAGTCTATAAACCAACATGTATGCATTTCGGGAGCAGTGGGTTCCTTTGCCACACTTGGGTTTACGAGTCTGGGACTTAGAAGGCTCTGCTGAGGTACAGAAATCAAAAGATAATTACATTAGAATGCCTACAGGCTGTTCATTCTTTTGGGGCGGGGGGTGGGTGCAGAGTAAACAATTCCTGAAATACACACTCCAGACACTTTAACACGGATCCGAAAGATGGAACTGCAATGCAAACTGAGCAGGCTCTTTGGATGTTTGAACATTTAAACAAGTTTATACCCCACTCTTCCCGCCCATCATAGTCCATTTTTAAAAGATAATAAGAAAGTACTATTTTTCATGAGGACAAACCTGGAAGAAAAGTACGGCTACTATAAGTTTACTTTGATGTTGGCCTTAAATTATAAAAATAAATCCAGACTTAATTGCTCAAAAAAATAAAATGGCACATTCAAAAGAGTGAGTGAAATAAGTGCCAATGAGCAGCAAGATTAACCACTAAACTCTGTCCATTCAGTAGCAAGTGGAAAACGTTATTAAGTGTTTTACATGGCAAGTACATCACATGAAAGTGATCTTCAGATTGGGTTTGACCACCCCAGGGTAACCTTCCAAGGGGTGTGTGGGCATCGATAGTTATGAGGAATCAATACCAGATCCTCAGTTCACCATGTGCTTTTCTAAAATTCATCTGCCTTGAAGTTGAGGTTCCACTGATGGTTTCCATCTTTCCTTCCTCAGTCATTCGTCTCCCACTTTACAAAAGAAAGATACAACCTCACCCAGTGACCAAAAAGTCCCATTCGTGTCATTAAAAGATATATTCACAGTAAAAGTTTTTGGGTTTAATTTAAAATTTATAACATATTAATGTGATCAATTACATAGTGATATTTATAATTAAAAAAAAAGCTCAATCCAGAACTTTTTAACTACTTAGGGCTTTGTGGTTACAGAAAACTTAGCATATTTCATTACAATAAAATTCCACAGGGTCAGTACAATGGAAATACTAGTACAGGAGAAAAGAGAAGTATTAAAAATGCCCTGCTATAAAAAAACAGACCAATTCACGTATCTTTGAGAAGAATGATGTGAGTGTTCGAATCTGTTACTTAATTTCATTTGGACACTCTTAAAAGAGTGATGCTGCAGTTTAAGTTTCAATATTTATAATGTCAGAAGTTACATTATTTGGAACTATTTAAATTTATGATGAAAACTGTTGGAATTCAAAATGAGTAAAGCAATACAAAGTTGATCAATATTCTTATAGAGACTACAGGAACAACAAAGTCTGAAGACCACTGTCAAGGGAATTAAAAATCTCAGGACGCACATGGAAGAGGAAGTTGGTCATTTCTAACTGAAAAGTATTAAGACTTAAGATGTTCATTATTCTGTATAAGATGGAATATAAAATGATTCATAAAAGTTCATGACAGAATACAGTAATGAATGACTAGCGGAATTTAATGAACGAGTATCTGCTATTTTTGATAAAAAGAAAACAACCGATGAAAGCTGTGATGTAAGTTGCATGTAACAGTGAGAGAGATTAAAACGCTGAAATGGGATCCGGACAGGTGCAGAGTCTTTCTCCTGGACAGTTTTAAAGTTTAGGACTTCTATACGTAGAAGATAGACAGGAGCACCTTAACAACGCTCTTAATCCTACAATTCTCTGACTAAAAATAAGATGGATCAAATAAGCTGAGTAAAGAACAGTTGAATGAAACAAAAATTATTCAATTTAAAGCTACATGTCAATTTCGTTCCTAGTAAGGGTATCACAATAAGAAGAAATATTAGCAAATGTTAAGAACTTGGGTATTACTGGGTAAACTGGGAGCGAGATTGCCGAATGTCTATAAGCACCTGCATATGATTTAAAAGTAGAGAAGACCTGGGGCTGGCCCGGTGGCACAGCAGTTAAGTTCACACGTTCCTATTCCCATTCTTTTTCTCTTATTTATCCCAGTCTGAACCTCACCCAAAAATGACAAACATGGTAAGAAAGCGATGAAAACCTCAGCCAAGATGGCCCCTACTAGAAGTACTGTTCACTCCTTTAGGGAATAAGCGTGTATTTTGGCCCAAGAAAACTGAGGTGATGAGAGCTACATCCTAGGATCCTATTTCAAGTACTTTTTATGGCACACCTCATCACTAGAGAACAGCAAGCAGCTTACTCCCCAGACGCACTGCTCTGCGCTCCAGGGAAGGGATAAGACACTCAATGGGGAGAAGCAGACACTGTTCTTGGAGCGACGTTGCCCTGCTATAGTTACTTCCCCCAGGGAAATTTCCTGGCCCAGAGCAAAGGACTACAAATCCTACTATATTAAATCTACTGTTCATCATTTTTAGCTTAATACTCACCAGCCTCTCCCCTCCCCACACACAATTAACCTGAAACTGAAAATTAAATATTTGCCTTCAGACTGTACTGAAAACACGACATTATGTAAACCATCTCCGGAAAAGAATCATTTTTTAAAACACTCAGCATTGCTAATAAAAGATATTCAGAGATTTTATATGTGTTTAAGACATGCAAATATCCTTGATAGTTCCTAAAAATCTTGGGCCATAAGTTATCACAAATATTTCCAGTAAAAAAAAATTTATATTTTAAAAGGGCACTCACAACTTAAAGGTTTTACCTAGATCTTCCTCAATCCCTAGTTGTAATTTCTTCCCCTCCATCTTTTCTATGTCTTCGTCATTAAACTTATACCATTCACCGGACTGTGGATCTTTCACATGGGCAATGTAGTGGCCAGAATAAGCACTCACTCCTCTGTGTATGAGAACTGCACTGAGCTCATACACATAGGACCCACCTAGAACAGAGAGGGAGAAAGGGAAAGAAATTTTGATTAACAATATTTCTTCTTATATCCTGAGACTGAATTGTAAAGATTACAATTCTTTGTACACCTGATAGAATTTAAAACCTGTCACACCTAAGACAAAAAAAAAAATTAGGTCCTACAAAATAACGTAGTAGACATTGTCTTAAGCAGCTCACTGTATTAACTCTCCATTCCCTCTGCAAAATACACAGATGAAAAGCTATGGCATTCTGGGCACCAGGGGTTAGGAAGCTATTCTGCATCATATTTGGCCCTTCTGCATAAGCTGACTGAGACATGTGCTTCCTAAGAATCAACTTAATATTCTCCAACTGACTACAAAAACTACACAAACTAAGGAGATATGAGTTCAAAACTAAAAAGCTATTGTTTCTAGAAAAAAGGAAAAAATGTTTTAGAAAAAATTGGAGGTAAGTCATTAAGAAAAATTGCTTGCAGCGGGCCAGCCTGGTGGCACAGTGGTTAAGTGAGCAAGTTCCACTTCAGCAGCCCGGGGTTCACCGGTTTGGATCCTGGGTGGACACGGCACAGCTTGGCAAGCCATGCTGTGGTAGGCGTCCCACATATAAAATGGAGGAAGATGGGCAGGGATGTTAGCTCAGGGCCAGTCTTCCTCAGAAAAAAGAGGAGGATTGGCAGCAGATGTTAGCTCAGGGCTAATCTTCCTCCAAAAAAAAAAACAAGAAAAGAAAAATTGCTTTCAAAGTAGGGGTAGTCAAGACAATTGGAAATGACAGAGGAGAAAACATTAAAAATCTAGAATGATTCTGCACTCAGATTTCTTCATACATATTTTAAATTCTTATTCTACTTTAAATAAAGAAAACCTACAAATCACAGCCTATATATTATACATATGGTTTAGGCAAGAAGAGAAGGCTTTACCCATACGTCACCATATCAGCAAATGAATGCATTTACACTTTAAGATAAAATATTTTAAAGTTCGAAAAAAATCTTTTAAAGATTCTAAACTGAAACCAATTATAGAGAGGAAATTATGTATGTGTTGGAAAAGAACACTTCACCTTTTGTTACTAAAAATTAGAAAACAAAAACTTTATTAGCATTCTCACAACACAGACATAACCAATATCAATATTGAAACCTGAAGTTTTTTATAAAAAATATATCATTAATATCCTTCCACATCATTAAACATTCTAAAAATTATTTATGATGACTATATACAAGTACTGAAATATACTGAACCACTCTTACGTTGTTGGACATTTAAACTGGTAGCATTTTAGGGCCATTATAAACAACAATTCTCTTTGTAGTAAAAATCTTTGCACATCTTTGACTATTTCATCATTATTTCCTTAAAACTGCAATGTGTCAGTCACAAGGTATGGCCAATCACCTTAAAGAAATAACAAACATGCTGGACAGTTTTGGGCATGAAGGATACAGCAGTTAACAGAAATGACAAAGTCCCTGCATTCCTGTCGCTTGGTGGGGGACACAGAAATGCAGATTAATACCTGGACCAAAACCCACCTAACCCACGCCAGCTGAAAATGATTTAAAACACTGGATAAGACAAAAATATTTTAAATCTTTTAAAATACATTCATTAGCTGACAAGAAAACAAGAATTCTCAGAAGCCAAGTACTATGTGAAGGCAGGAAGCTAGGAAGGTAAGAACAATGAAAACAATTTCCTCCTGAGAGTATTAGGTGAATCTGGATCAACCTGAACTTTGTTTTTTGACATTGAAGAGGCTTGTGGGACCAGAGATAAAAGCTAAGGTCCATAAAAGGTGAGGAGTCTAGCAGGGGACTCCCACCATGAAACTAGGGTTCTTCAGTTTAAGACACAGAAGAAATGAACCCACCCTGCACAGGAAACGGTAGGAAAAAATTATCTAATTATCTGCCTTATACTTACTTTGATACTTGGCAGTGAGAAAAAAAACAAATCTCCCATCACACCTTCTTAAGAAACTAGCCCTCATGAATATTTCTACCAAGAATTCACACTACCTAGCAAGTCAGAAAAACCCTAAGCCAAGAGTTTACTTAAATGTGGTCCTGGGATGAGTGACAGTCCTAAGGAATACGAATTCAGTCAGACACACACACACATCATGTAAGGACACAAGTCACTATAACTGAAAGGGAGCAAACACAACAGATAGAAAAACAAAACCCACCAAGATTTTCATCTCAGTTACCAGGAAAAGTAAAAATAAATCAACAAATGGAATGTTAAGGATGTTTAAAGAAATAAATGACGGAATTAAAACTGAAAGTAAGGAATAAGAGTTTATAAAAATGAGGGGCCAGCCTGGTGGCACAGCAGTTAAGTTCACACGTTCTGCTTTGCCGGTTTGGATCCTGGGTGTGGACGTGGCACCACTTGTCAAGCCATGCTGTGGCAGGCATCCCACACACAAAGTAGAGGAAGATGGGCACAGATGTTAGTTTAGGGCCAGTCTTCCTCAGCAAAAAGAGGAAGACTGACAGCAGATGTTAGCTCAGGGCTAATCTTCCTCAAAAAAAAAAAAGAGAGAAAGATTATAAAAATGAAAATCAGATACGATAAAGAACCAAACTGAACTTCTAGAAATGAAAATTACAATAACTTAGACTCAAAAACTCTACAGAAAGGTCTAACAGCAGCTCAGGTTCAGGTGAACAGAGAATCAACAAAGTAGAAGGGAGAGTTGAAGAAATTACACAGAATGCAGGACAAAACAACAAAGAGGTAGGAGGGCCGAGTGAGAAAGTCTTAACATACATCTAATGGAATTCCAGAAGGAGAAGAGACAAAATCTTAAGAGAGAATGGTTGAGAAATTCTTGAATGCTCTTGTAGGGAGGTTAAATGTGTTAAAAATTCAACCCAGGGGCCAGCCCTGTGGCGTAGTGATTAAGTCTGGAGCGCTCCTGCTTTGGCGGCCCAAGTTCACAGGTTCAGATCCCAGGCACAGACCTATACCACTTGTCAGCCATGCTGCGGAAGCAACCCACATACAGAACAGAGGAAGACTGGGGCAGATGTTGGCTCAAAGCTGGTCTTCCTCAAGCAAAAACAGAAAAAAAGAGGGAGATTGGCAACAGGTTGGCTCAGGACTAATCTTCCTCACACACACAAAAATTAAACCCACACAGGTCAGTGACATGGCAGAACACCAAAACCAAAGAAAAAGATCCTAAAATAAGACAAAATAAAACAGGCTACCAATAAAGAACAATTAGGCTGCAACCAACTTCTCCACAGCAACGAAGGCCCCAAGACAACAGAATCTCTACGATGCTGACTGAAAACGTCCCCACTTAGAGAAAATAAACTTCACAAGAAGAAGACAGACATTTTCAGACAATGATCTGTGAAAACAATTTGTTGCCAACAGACCCTTAATAATTTTATAAGCTCTAATTCAAGAGAAAAAAGTGATTCCAGAAGGAAAGTCTAGAATACAGAAAGGACTGATAAACAAAGGAGGTGGGTAAACTAAACACCAATAGTCTTACATATGATAAAGCATACTAGGAGTTTCTTTTTTTAAAAAATAGGTAGAACGAAAATACATATGAAAAATAATTTAGCAGAAGATTGATTTCTTAGTGGCTTGATGTCCTTGTACTGTTTTTAGAGGGTAAAGGTATTAACTCGAGTTAAGTATGCATGTTATAATTTCTAGGTTAACTACTAAAAGAACAAAATAGTTATCAGACTATCCTAGGCTAGCCCCACCTGGTGGGCATCTCCACACTCCACATTTTAGGCCTTTCCTGGACTCACCCACCCACTGTTCTTTCTACTCCACTGTACTCTCCTAATTACTGCATGGTGAAGGTGAACCAAAGACAGCCTCTCCATCTCCCCAACCTCAGGACACCATAAAAAAACTCCTTAGCCCTGAACAGAGGAACAGAAAGAGAATGGAAAAAAAATGTCAGGGCATTAGACAGGCCTTTATACTTGGTTCTTACAACTTGGGTGAGCAAGGGGACCTCAAGCACTGAACTCGGTTTGTGATGATACCTAACTAGCAGGGACCCCAGGTGCCTGGCAGAAATAAAACTAAGGTATCTGTGGAGGAAGTGGCATCATCCTGGCCCTAAAGGAATTCCCATAAAAAACTTTGCATAGGGGCTGGCCCCGTGGCCGAGTGGTTAAGTTCGCGCGCTCCGCTGCAAGCGGCCCAGTGTTTCGTTGGTTCGAATCCTGGGCGCGGACATGGCACTGCTCATGAAACCACGCTGAGGCAGCGTCCCACATGCCACAACTAGAAGGACCCACAACCAAGAATATACAACTATGTACTGGGGGGCTTTGGGGAGAAAAAGGAAAAAATAAAATCTTTAAAAAAAAAAACAAAAAAACTTTGCATATGCAACAACCAGCAAGCAAAGAAAACCAAGTACAAAAAAAACAATACAACATTCAAAGAACCAGCTAAGACAGCAGAAGCAAACCTGCCCAATACTCCAACAAGGTCAGTCATGGATTACAAAACTAGGCTTTCTATGTTTAGAGAAATGAGAAGCTTGAAAATGGTATAAAGTTAATAGGAAACTATAAAAAGTGACACAAATTTGAATTTAAGGAAATATCAATAATTACAGTAAGTGGAAATGGACTAACAGATCCAGTTAAAAGATCAAGTTGGATTGAAGTTTTTGTATAAATTTGAAATTCTCCAACACAGAAGAATCTGAGAGGCAGACGGACGCATCTATGATGGTGTCTTTCTCCAGCTATCTTCAACAGTTCAGAGGAAGGAGCAGAGGCCGTAGGTAAGACTTAACCATGGGTTAAGTTTCGCCTGGCAATATTCCAAGAGGAGAAAGGGTAAACTAAACCATAACATTTAGGGATGCAAACTTATATAGGGAAACACCAAAGCAAAGAAAAAAGGAGAGGGGGTGAGTGCACTAAAAGTCAGATCAGCGGCTGCGTTTGAGGGAAGAAGCAGCTGTAACTGGGAGCGGGGTACAGGGGGCTTCGCAGCATGGGAGATGCTTCCTTTCTGGACCTGGTGGTGCTCAAGCAGACGCTCATCCTTAATAATTCTCCCAGATGTACATTTACGTATTTGGAACTTTTACAAATGTCGTATATTTTATAATGAAAGGGGGAAGAGGAGAGAATGAGATGCATGAAATCTAAACAATGGAAGGACAAGGTAGGGTATGACCTTCAGAAGGGCTGAGGAAGGGTGGAAGACAAGACCACTGAAGGAGAGAAGTTGTTATGAGATCAGCTGGAAAAATGTCTACAACAGGAGTTCTTAATAGTATTCCCTAAATTATTAATGAACACAATAAAGCAGAGAAGTATTAGCAATAACTATGACTTTATTACTAACACATAGCACAAAAATTTTCAAATCACATTACCACTGTTAACCTGATTTATTCTCATCAATGCACTACACTCATCAACTTCAGAATTATGGTAGTTTTGATCAGCCACTGGAACCTATTCTGTAAGGTGCCCCTATATTATTGTATCACGAATTTGCCTTAGCATTTTGATAACTATATTTAAATATATTTTGTTTCTTCTGACATTCTATGAATGAAATTCAGTCACCAGACTCTCAAAGTGGTCTACAGGGATATCAAAATCCCCAAGAACTATGGCAGGACGTGAGTTAAGAAGTCAGGAGCTAAATGTACAAGGAATGAGGATCCCTCTGTCTATAGATCTTTTACACCTGCACGCTCACCATCTAAAGAAACATGTGAATTCTCCTTCTAAAAACAGTTCTTCTATGTGCCAGCTCTGCTGGCGGGATGGTTAGGTTTAGCCTGCTCTGCTTCGGCAGCCCAGGTCTGGTCCCCCGTGCAGACCTATACCATCCATCAGTGGCCGTGCTGAGGTGGCAGCTCACACACAAAAAGAGGAAGACCAGCAACAGGTGTTAGCTCAGGGCGAGTCTTCCTCAGCAAAACAAACAAACAAACAAAACACAAAAAGCAGGGCCAGCCCGGTGGCACAGTGGTTGGGTGCGCATATTCCACTTCAGCGGCCCAGGGTTCACCGGTTCTGATTCTGGGTGCGGACATGGCACCACTTAGCAAACCATGCTGTGGCAGGCGTCCCACATATAAAGTAGAGGAAGATGGGCACAGATGTGAGCTCAGGGTCAGCCTCCCTCAGCAAAAAGAGAGAGGAGGATTGGCAGTGGATGTTAGCTCAGGGTTAAGCGTCCTCAAAAAAAAAAAAAAAAAAAAAAAGCAGGTCATCTTTTAAATCTATCCTCTCAGCTTTGTGTGGATGTGTGTGTGGAGACACAGGAATAACAGAGGAAAATATAAATACTGGTTATCTGAATGATACAATTACAGGTGGTTTTTATTTTTCTTCTTTATGCTTTCTGAATTTTCCAATTTATCTACAATGAACCAAACCCTATGCAATTTTAACAAAAGATAATTTGCTTTTAGATTCTACCTGTATAAGGTATAACATCTGTACAGCAAACATTACAACCCTACAAAAGACAGGCCTATAACTCCAAACTACTGGATTAATTTTACCAATCCTAATTAACAATTCTAAAATAAGAAGAAATTTTTTATTTCTCTATTTAAAAACTGAGAGTTTGCTACATTTAGTAAACCAACACAATAAAATTAAGTATTTCTACAGGTATTTTGACCTATCAAGTCCATTTGAAAAATATCTTCCTTGTTTTCTTTCCAGTACAAATTGGACAAACATGCAATGCATTTCATAACGATAATAAGAACTACTCAAACTCCTATAGCGGAGTTAAGGGAAGTGCTAATTTTACATCTGCTAAGTTTCTGGCCCCTGAGAAACCAGGGCTGTCAGACTTCTCCAATTTCAAACAATTGCCTGAACAAGGAAGCAGGAAGCAAACTACTACACGAAATGAACCACAGCTAAGTTTATCCTTTCAGCCAAATGTAACAGTAACAAAGTCCAGCAGCAAAGTCTATAAAAATGCTTTCTGGGGCAGGGCCTGTGGCCGAGTGGTTAGTTCACACGCTCCGCTTCGGCAGCCCAGGGTTTCGCCAGTTCGCATCCTGGGCACAGACACGGCATGGCTCATCGAGCCATGCTGAGGTGATGTCCCACATGCCACAACTAGGAGGACCCACAACTAAAAATATACAACTATGTACCGCGGGGCTTTGGGGAGAAAAAGGAAAAATAAAATCTTTAAAAAAACAAAACGCTTTCCTTATTCCATGGAGGTGCAAATTTTAAACCACAGTACCGATAGAGCATCACACATTTTAAAGCTTAAATATTTAACACATCACCCTCAACCTCCCCAATCATTTCTTTTAAAGGTTTTGTTTTATGTCTTGTTTCTATTGTAAGCTGCCTCCAGAACCTTTTTGTGCAAAGAGAGTTTATGATATAATTTCTATATAAAAAGTTTCAGGGGCCGGCCCCATGACTGAGTGGTTAAGTTAGCGCACTCTGTTTCTGCGGCCCAGGGTTTCACCATTTGGATCCTGAGGACGGACACGGCACTGCTCATCAAGCCATGCTGAGGTGGTGTCCCACATGCCACAACCAGAAGGGCCCACAACTAGAATATACAACCACGTACTGGGGGCCTCTGGGGACAAGAAGAAGAAAAAAGAAGACTGGTAACAGATGTTAGCTCAGGCGCCAATCTTTAAAAAAAAATTTTCATAAACTTTAAGATCAATCTTAACAGGGAAATAAAACAGGTCTTCTAGTCAGGGCAAGAGAAACAAAAGGGCAATTTTTAATTTTTCCTCTAATAAGATTCACCCTGTTTGGTAAGGTGAAGACCACCAAAATAGAAAAACAGTAAATTATTTCTTGTTCAACTATGTCACAGCATCCCAGAGCTTATCAGTGGTCACAGACAGGAAAAATTACAGCATAAATATTGCAATTATGCCACCTAATTTTTTTTGTTGTTGTTGTTTGGGTTTTTTTGAGGAAGATTAGCCCTGAGCTAACATCTGCTGCCAATCCTCCTCTTTTTGCTGAGGAAGACTGGCTCTGAGCTAACATCTGTGCCCATCTTCCTCTACCTTATATGTGGGACGCCTACCACAGCATGGCTTGCCAAGCGG
The DNA here is from genome assembly GCF_037783145.1 of Equus przewalskii. NCBI lineage: Eukaryota > Metazoa > Chordata > Mammalia > Perissodactyla > Equidae > Equus > Equus przewalskii. The sequence goes on along the minus strand of NC_091832.1, from coordinate 32,701,577 downwards.
TGCCATGTCCACACCTGGGATCCGAACCCATGAACCTGGGCCACCGAATTGGAATGCGCGAACTTAACTGCTGCACCACCAGCCTGGCCCCCACCTAATGTTTCTGATAAAATGTTAAAAAAAAAAAAAAAAGATTCCGTGAATGGAGGTAGCTCAGAGACTTAATGTCATGAGGACATACAGACATGGTATTGGGACTAACGGATCAAGTGTGGGTTCAGGAACAGTAAAATACTTTTTTCATTTTTTATTCTTTTATAGTCTTAATTAGGTAAATACTGATGAACCATCTAATCTTTATTATGTCCTTACAGAAAGTGAAAGTAACGTTTTGGCCCACCTAAAAAGCCTTTGTTCCCAGACAGCAAATAAAATTTAGTAGTAAACTGCTATTCTGTCTTCATCACAAGCAGATCACAAGTTACATTCTCTGAACATGCTAATCATCACTGCTCAGCAAAAACATTACCTTTATGTTCCACATAAGGCTCCATATCCAAAATTTCTGAGAAGCCAATGTAGGTATTCAGCTTTTTCTTATGTCCAGTTTGCCTAACCAAGAGGAAAGCTAATTATATTTATATTTAAAACAATCATAAAACATCGTATAAGCTCTATCAGCTATTTTAACAAACTCCATAGTAGGCAGGTAGATTTCATTTAGCAATCTCGCCCAAAAACCTGTATGATGAGCAGTAAACATAACACTTGTCTTATAATTGGGCAAAGGATAACCAATAGATTAAAAGGCATAAATTTAAAGTGCTGATTCCAAATAAAACACATTTCCAGAAGTCTTAATTTAATCACACACAAAAAACCCCCACGGATGCTCCTGCTTTACAGAAGGAATGCAGATGTGTAAACATCACCTGAATTTAACACTAAAAGATCTATTCCCATGGGGGTGGGGGATCGTTTAAGCCGCAGAAATTTTACTCTAGTTCTTACACAATAATACAGAATGTAAAGGTAATTCCGTTCCTGTTTGCTTTTCCTATGCAGTTTTTAACAATTTCTCAGAATAAAAACATAAGGATTCTCTCCTTTTCCAGTTCTCACTTATATATGCCTGGCTTCTTCAAGAAGTTTGTGATGACACCATGAAATACTGGCATTTCAGAATGAGAGGCTCCAGCTAGAACTTTCACCCCCAAATCTAGCGTTTCAGATTGTAAGCATTTTCTCATCTCCTCTAAGGTGAAGTCCGTGCGTGCGGCCGCACCGCGAGCAGCAAGCCGCGCCGCCCGCACGCCCTCACCTGTCAAAGACAAAGCGCATCAGCTGTAAGTTCAGGGTGCAGGGGAGGCTGAGGAGGCGGATCTTCCTTGTCGCGTTCTGTTTGCTTTGACAGTTTTCACAGAAGTATCGATTGTCTCCTTCTAATTTTTCCTCCTGATCAGAAATAAGACATATTAGTTAAAAAAAAAAAATCAGAAGATGAAAAGATTTAAAAGAAGTGATCAAATCTTTGGTGTAAAGCACAATTTCATTTTAATTAACAGCTCCCATTCTAGCTGTTTAAAATCAAGCTTTTATAAATAATGAAGGACACGTGAGGGAACAGACACTGCTGGGCAGTGTGACATTATTAATTTGTAAATTTAAAATTGATGTGCCTCTTTCTGAAATGTAGGATTTTAAAAATACTTATTTGAGGTCTTTTGTCCTAACGATTCCACTTCTGGGAATTCTAAGGAAGTAGGTTTAAAAAAGAAAAATCAGAGGCTGGCCCAGTGGCGCAGTGGTTAAGTTCACACACTCCGCTTCTCGGCGGCCCGGGGTTCGCCAGTTCCAATCCCGGGTGCGAACATGGCACCACTGGGCAAAAGCCATGCTGTGGTAGGCGTCCCATGTATAGAGCAGAGGAAGATGGGCATAGGTGTTAGCTCAGGGCCAGTCCTCCTCATCAAAAAGAGGAGTATTGGTAGTAGTTAGCTCAGGGCTAATCTTCCTCAAAAAGAAAAAAATAAAAATCACGTGTACTTTGATGCAAAATTAACTTAAAAACAGTTTTAAAAGGGTAGAAACTGCATATGGGCACCAGAATACAAAATTACATATACAAAAAATTTTACACATACATATATTCACAACATTCATGAGACAAAGCCAAAAAAGGAGCACAGGAAACTCCAACGTCACAGCCAATAGTGATTTTTTCCTAAATTTTTCTTCTATGTTTCTGTAATAGCTTTTTGATACAGATTATTGTAGGTAATACAATCCTAGTACCACCACTTTATTCACTTGGCTTCCAAGATACCATGCTCGCCTGTTTTCCACTTACCTCACTGGCCAGTACTCCTCAGCATCCTTTGCCAGCTCTCCCTATCTCCCTGATCCCTCAATGTCTGAATGTCCCTGCTCAGTCCTTGGTCCTCGTCTCTCTGTCACTGCCTTGATGGTTTTATCCAGCCCCGACTTCTCCCCTGAACTGTACCTCTCAAGTGTAATGTGCCCTATGCAAACTCCTAATTCCTCTCCCAACCTGCTCCTCCCACAGTCCTTCCCATCCCGCACATGGCGACTCCACTCCTCTAGCCGCTCAGGCCAAAGACTCAGTAATCCTTGACTCCTTTCTGTCTCTCCAGATCCAGTCTGCAAATTTTATCAACTCTACTTTGAAAATATATCTAAAATCCAGACACTACTTATCCCCTCTTCAGCTTACCTTTGGTCCAAGCCACCATCAACTCCTGCTGTCTGTCCTTGTCCCATCTTCAGCCTATTCTCAAGATAGCACCCAGGGTTAGAACAGATTGTATCACTCCTCTGCTCACAACCCTCTGATGGCTCTCATCTCGCTCAGAGTTAAGTCAGACTCCTGACAAAGCTATACCAGGCCCTGGCTGATATGGTCCTTAGTTCCCTCTACGACTCCATTTTCTAGCCTTCTCCCCTTGCTTATTCACTTCAGCCACACTGACCTCCTTGCTGTTCCTCAAACTACCAGGCACGTCCTCGTCTCAGGGTCTGCACTTAGAACACTCCTCTCTGATTCTTGCTTGGCTCCCTCCTTCACCTTCAATAATTTTATTTCAAACTCCAACCAACCTCACCCTCCTCATTGCACATTCCCCATCCCGCTTCCCTGCTTTATTTGTCTCCATAGCACTTATTATAGTTGACACACTACATATTTTCCTTATTTTACTGTCCCTCCCTGGTTCCCATACCACTAAATTCAAAGCTCCTCGAAGGCAATTTTTTTGTCTGTTCATTCACTATCGCTATCCCCAACAGCTGACAAGTGCCCGACCACTGTACACACTCGATCAATGTTTAGCTGAATGAATTCAATAAATGACTACTTCCAGCATGCTAATGGTTGTGCTAAATGGGTAGGGAAAGTACAAAAATATTTTAAGAAAGGAAGCGATGCCATAAGCTCATCCATTTTGCTGCATGTCTGCTCCTACTTGGTTACAAAGGTTTCCTCTTCGCAGCTGTTCCACTCAGAACAAAAGGGAAACACTTCCACAGCTCTACGTAAATCTAAACATGCGGAAAGTAGAAAAATGGAGTGGAGGCACTGAAGCAGGGCCATACTGATGTAAAACATCTGCATTCCACAGTCTAGCTCTCATTAAACGAAAAGGTAAATTAAGCTGATGGTAACAGCTTAGATCTCCTTAAATGCTCTACTGCACCCAATCACACAATAAAATTTTACACATACATAACTTGACATATAAAATAACCTGAACCAAAAATTATTTTAAGACACAGCCTGCTTCAATACATTATAATTTACAAAGTTTCTTCTACATCATTACATAAACAGAGACACTTCATATGTAGAAAAAGTTGAGTTAATTTATCCATTAAATCAAAAAAAAATTCATGGTAGCAAGTAGCTGTCAATGAGCAGAAACAACATATACACCAAAATTTGAATACCTTCAAAAATTCCGAGATACAATCCGTTAACTGTTTGTGGCCTTGGATATTTAACTCCAGTTCATAAAACTTTGATAAAAGCTTAGACTCTCTGCCACACTGATTGCAACTACAATAAAAGAGAGTGATAAAATTAAGATCGAGTGGCAAAACCAATAACGTTCTATTGCATTACATCCCACAAATACGTAAAGAAGCATTTATTGCCTTAGTCCTCTCACACAGAAATTACTTACACTATGTGTGTTTAAAAGATAAATAAAAAGAAGAAGCAATTGGTGAGGCCATGTATTTTATGATTAGGGAAATTTTTAAGAGTTATTTTACATTTACTCTCAGTATTCCAGCCGGCTCCAATCTTACTCTTTCAGCTCACCCCACAGCCATAAAGTAAATGGCAAGAACTCAGACACACTTCCCAACACCGGGGTGGGTTCAACAGCAATTATCAAGTCAATTGTTTACATGTTCCCATGGAAATAGATAACTATAAATATTTCAGGTCCCATGACAGCCCACTAAAGCTATAATTTGGAACTGAACTGCAAACTAGATAACATATGAGCAACTGTCTGAGAATAAAATGGACCAGGAAAAAGCTGAAACACACTTACACAGTTACATAAGCATATTCCCCACAGAACTGCTGCTGGACAATGTTACGAACATCTGGATTCTTTTGTTTAGACAAAGTATCTTCCAAAAGAGACATAAAGAGCTTTGAAAATTCTTGGGCATCCTACAACACAAGTTTGGGTTAATAAAAAGAAAAATCATATCTTGCTTTTCAACTTCTAGTACAAATAGTAACAAGTTAAATATTCCAGAAACTATCTGTACTTTGAACCTGGCCTTTTGAAACAAGGCCTTGAGCTATGTCGAATCAGTTTTTGCCCACATATGAATTTTTAGAAATGGAATCAAGGAAAATGTGCAATATACTGGACAATAAATAAACACACTAATTCAAAATAGAAAAAAACTAATTTTTCTTAAAGATTTTATTTCTCCTTTTTCTCCCCAAAGCCCCCCAGTACATAGTTGTACATTTTTAGTTGTGAGTCCTTCTAGCTGTGGCATGTGGGATGCTGCCCAAGCGTGGCTTGATAAGTGGTGCCACATCCATGCCCAGGATCCAAAGTGACGAAACACTGGGACGATGAAGCAGAGCGTGGAAACCCAACCACTCGGCCACAGGGCCGGCCCCCGAAAAATACTACTTTTTAAAAAGCATTTCAGGGGCCAGCCCCCTGGCCAAGTGGTTAAGTTCACATGCCCCACTTTGGCGGCCCAGGGTTTAGGCAGTTTGGATGCTGGGCGTGCACCTAGCACCGCTCAACAGGCCATACTGAGGCAACATCCCACATAGCAGAACCAGAAGGACCCATATCTAGAATATACAACTATGTATTGGGGGGGGGGCAGGGAGTTGGGTTTGGGGAAAAGAAGAAAAAAAAGAAGATTGGTTGGCAACAGATGTTAACTCAGGGGCCAATTTAAAAAAAGAAAAGGCATTTCACTTCATTTCCTTCTACAAACATTCTAAGGAACGACACTTGGGTATCTTTTTATATTAAAAATAATAACAGAAGGTTCTTACCTGCTGCTGCCCCGTGTCCAAGCCCAAGGCTTTAACAAAGCCCGACGGATCAATGTATCGCCTGTTACTGTTTTGCAACAATGCAAACAAGTACTGGAGATGCTCACAAATTGTTTGAGGCTCATAATCTATTAAAAAATATATGTGTTTGATTTTGTTAGACAAAAACAAAATCTGCTTTTTTTTAAAATATACTTCTTTTCATGTTCTTCACATGAGAACATAATTAAACACTCTTACATTCAAACTATACTAGTATTTTATCACAGTCTTAAAACTGTAAAAGAAACAAATTAGCAATCACATGTCTTTCGGAAGTAATAAGGCAGCCACAGCTGTCTATCTACATCTATATACATCCCCTAAACACAGGAGGTTATACATGCGTGACAACAGCGGCAGTCATGACTAGTTTCTAGAGGGTCAAATCACAATGACACATCCATTCCAGTAGTAAACATCATACACCGTGTTTACCATTCGCTTAAGGTGGCCAAATACTTCAATATAATGTCTTTAATATGGATTCGCCACAAGTAGAGCAAGTGACAGGAACCTCAAGCATAGAGACTCAAACTTGAACTTACAACGCAATGATGCACTGTCAAAAATCCTAGAACTTTAGAGCTGAAGTTTTAATGACTGGGGCAAAGTATGCACATAGGGAGCATGACTCTCAAGAGCCCTAAAACTGCTGAGCACTGTCTTTTGCACCACTTATCAATTTATTGCCTCTCAGATCCAAATCCACCCTTCTTTGCCTGCTCTGTGATAACTGAGATGAGCTCTGCAAATACTTCTCCTCTGCGGGCTAGTGCAAGGTCAAGTCTTGTCAGTAGGGGGCACTGGAGGTTTCAGTGGTGCGTCTTTCACCAGCCTCTGCCGGGAGACGCAACACGCTCACGCACACGCGCGCACACACACCATTCTTAGGACTCCGGGTTCCTGCAGCAGCTCCCTCCAGCGCCTCCTCTGCTACCTTCACAGTGGAATGTCTCTGGTGAGGCACTTCCTCTTGGATGGCCACCCTGAGACTAACCTTCGGGGCACCCTCTCAGGTGACAGGCGAGGCAGGGGCTTCTGAGGCCCAGCTCTCCCTGTGGAGTTTTCAGCAGGGACCCCACTGACGCCTCTCAGCACCTTTGGACCACCTAGTGAGCCCTGGCAGAGCCCTCTCTGTCTGGAGGCCTGCATCTCAGGCGTGGGCAGTGGGGGTGAGGGACTCCTCCCTGGGCGCTCTCTTCCAGTCCTAGGGGTAGTGGCTGCTCCCTCCATCTGCTAGTCCTGTATTCTTTCAAGTCCTCTTTAATCCTCACTAACCAATTCCCCAATTACTTGAATTTCCTATTAATAATTCCCTACTCTCTATTCCAACTATTGCGTAGTTTTTGTCTCCTGATTGGACTCTGAATGGTTTATCTCTTTCTTACCAACTTTCAGGAAGTCAATATTTCATTTGTAAAATATAGATAAAAATCTGACTTCCTGGGGTGCAAGGGCTTTGCAGGCTGTTAAAAGCTATTCAAGCAAGTTTGTAACTATTCCAACCTGTATTTTACAGGTCAGACACTCTGTAAGGTCTTAACTCACACTCTGCTGGTTTTCCTAGGTTGAAACTTAAGAGTTCATCATTTCCAACATAAACTCTTTCCACTTCCCTGCACCGTGCCTGTTAAGGTAGCCCAGAAACGTATACTCATCAGAGAACAAGGTGAAGGACTTCGACGAAATACAAAAATTTGGGGCCAATCCCGTGGCCAAGTGGCTCAGTGTGCACGCTCCACTTTGGCGGCCCAGGGTTTCTCCAGTTCGGATCCTGGGCACGGACGTGGCACTGCTCGTCAGGCCATGCTGAAGCGGCGTCCCACATGCCACAACTAGAAGGACCCACAACTAAAATATACAACTATGTACTGGGGGGATTTGAGGGAAAAAAGCAGGAAAAAAAAAGAAGATTGGCAACAGTCGTTAGCTCAGGTGCCAATCCTTTAAAAAAATATATATATATAAAAATGTATGTATTCAGAAACTTAACAAAATATTTCTCTTTTGTTGAGGAAGATTAGCACTGAGCTAACATCTGCTGCCAATCCACCTCTTTTTGCTGAGGAAGACTGGCCCTGAGCTAACATTCATGCCCATCTTCCTCTATTTTATATGTGGGATGCCTGCCAGAGCATGGCTTGACAAGCGGTGCATAGGTCTGCACCCGGGATGCGAACTGGCAAACCCCAGGCCTTGGAAGCGGAATGTGCGAACTTAACCACTGCACCACCAGGCCGGCCCCAAACAAAACATTTCATGAAGATACACATTAAAGCCACAATACTCCAAGAAGGCCATGGTACACCATTTTATAAAATACAAATTTAGTCTGCACTTTTATTTAGCTGTCTTCTCACTGGTAAATTTATACACCAGCAAAACAATGCTAAAAATTAAAAATAATACATTTACCTTACTCATCCTTTACACACTATTACTTTAAATAATATACTATTAATCTAGATTTAAATATTCAGAACTATAGAAATAAAGCATTGAGGAAACAAACGTTAAGAATTTTTAAGTGCTGTGTTTTGAAGCAAAGACTGCTATTAACAAGGACCAGGACTCTGAAGCATCCCCACTGTCGAATCCTACCTCTTCTCTCTCTGAGTCCAAGACAGCAGCCATCTGCTCAAATCATACCACGTAAAAGATGGCACAGGATTCACAGGTGGGAACAAGAGTCGAAAGTTCCCAACTTGGAGCTCCCAGACCTACGGGATCTTACACACTCACCCCCTCCACCCTCCAGCTTTGAGAAGGAGAAAAATCTGGTTCATTCCATGAAAGTTCCATCTCGAAGAGAATAATCTCTAAAAAGTAATCTCAATTAGGAAGAACAATCCACATACTGTGGCATGAAAAAAACTAAGTGATTCCAGCGGAACAATTTGAAACTGATTCTGTGTAAGTCTGCAATGAGTGTAGTCACATATAGTGGCTGATTTTCCCCAGGTCGTTAATTTCATCTTAATTTCAGAGGGCGTCATGTAAGTGAGTCTATTTGGGAATCAGGACATTGGTTACATTGAAGTATTAAGTCTCTCAAATTCAGGACAACAGAAAGCCTGTCTGCTTTACTCACTGATTTTTATCAATCACTAGAAATTAACGGACAACAATCACAGCATATGCATAGAAAAACTGCAGATGTAAGCTACATAAGCTACATAATCAAATGCCTTTCCTTCACTTGAATATTAGCCATTTTGGTGCAGAAATGATAAATATACAGAAAAAAGGGAAAAAGATTTTGAATCCTGACAACGTTTACAGAGGATCCAGCACCACAGCTGGCACATAAGGAGCACGTGACAGTCAGTTTCCTCTATTTGTTGGTTCAGAAGTGATCCAGGTGGCAATACACTCAGGAGTGAGCCCTCCTCGCACCCATCCCCACTGACCTTTCTCTTCTTGGATGCCATCTCCCATCATGTAGTCGCTACAGGTACTTGGACATAAGTATAGCGCCTGCCGAAGCTCCAAGTTGAGAAACCACACTTGAAGAAATGTGTTGACGTAACAAGTAGCTCCAAGGTTCGTGAGGCCCACAAATGAGTTCTACAAAAATACAAAATTTACAATTATAGAATCAATTTCCCTTTAAAAAAAAATTATGAGGCAGCCAGCCCCATAGCTGAATGGTTAAGTTCATGTGCTCTGCTTCGGCGGCCCAGGGTTTCGCCAGTTCGGATCCTGGGCGCAAACCCAGCACTGCTCATCAGGCCATGATGAGGCGGCGTCCCACAGAGCAGAGCCAGAAGGACCCACAGCTAGAATACACAGCTATGGACCGAGGGGCTTTGGGGAGAAGAAGGAGGGGGGAAAAAAAGAAAAAGACAAATTTAAAAAGAACACAAGCCCAAGAAAGCAAAGTGATATTACAGGAGTTTGTTCCCCTGCATCAGCGCCTCCCTCCAAGAGCCTTAAAAAGAGTTCAGAATAAAACAGGCAGCGTTAACACAAACACAGAATCGGCATTTAAACTAAAACTGCTATTTAAAGGCTTACTGGATTATATAGCTACCTGTTTAAAATCACACCACTAAAAACTGCTCCAATTCAAGCAGTTTAGTCTTAAATTCCACTACTTATCTTAACACTGCATAGGTTTCTGATCATAGGAACAAAATAAAACAAAACAGAAACAGAGGAATACCATATAGTAATCATTTAAAAAGTGATGGCTTACCTTTTTCCTCCTCTCACAGTTGGGATCATCGATGTTATGAAAACTATTTTCATCTATTTCTCCTAACCAAATATGCTCACCAATCCCAACCAAGCAATTCGGATTTCCTTTGCAGTTTCGTCTACGAAAAAAATATTATTGTTGAATTGTAAGATACCATAGTTTCATGATAGGAAACATGCAAACTAATTAAAACTATAACCATAAGACCATTTTTCATCTATGTCTTATCCATAAGATTAGCACAACCAAGAAAAGTATACCACCACACTCTGTGTGGGGGTGATGCTGTGGGGAAAGGGCACTCATGCACTGCTGATGGGAATGCAAACTGGTAAGGGCTTTTATGGAGAGGAATTCTGCAATCTCTAACAAAACTACATACACGGCCACCTTCTGACCTAGCAATTTCATTTCTAGGAATTCACCTTGAAGATGCGCAAAAACACATGCACTAGGTCATTCACTGCAGTGCTGTTTGCACCTACAAAATACTGCAAACAACCCAAATGACCAAACACGGGCTATGGCACATCCACAAAATGGAGTCCTACGCAGCGGAAACACGGAAAACACATGAAGCCCTCTACGAACTGTTGCAGAATAATTTCCAGGACATATTAGTAAGGAAGGAAAGCAAAGTGCAAATAGTGTCTGTAAGATGCTATTTTTTTGGTGTAAGATGGGAAAATAAGAAAATCTGCTCATTTGAGCATAAAGAAACAAAGGATAAACCAGAGACTAATGAAATTGGTTACCTACAGAGCATAAATGGGATAAAAAAGAAAAAGATTTAAAAAAGAGAGGTGTGTGACACTTTTCTGAATTTATCTTTCCATACATTGCTGAGTTTATGGGCCATGTGTATGTTACACATACACACATATGAAAATAAATCAGTAAGGATGGGGGAACCCTAAATTCAACACCAACAGAAACATATTTCAATTGAATAACGTACCCACACTGAAGGGAGGAGGGGTGGGGAACCAACCCAAGCAGAATGAAGACAGTCATTAGCGGGCTCTGCCCTCAGGCTAAAGACAAAGGAACAGATACTAAACTCTAAGAGCTTCCTTTTCACAGCTGTAGGTTAACAATTCTGAAACAATATCCTGTACATTCTACAATTAAACACATAAGTACATACACTGGGGATAAAGAAAACCAAGTTTTGGAGAGGAAAGTTACAAATAAGAAAGGAAGAATAAAATGAACCCTGCAATACTGATTAGGAATTACAGGTGTAAGTGTAAACTTGTGGGTTTTAACAGAGAGAGATAGGTACATTAGGGTTGTCAGATAAAATACAAGACAGAAGCTATTTGAATTTCAGATAAACGACATATTTATACTAAAAAAGTATTTGTTGTATATCTGAAATTTAATCAGGCAACCTAAGCTAGATACCTTTTGGCAAGCTGAGGGCCTAAAAGCAGTAACATGAGCACTCTTAACAACAAGATCTTGACTTCTAAATATTCCCCACTCAAAGAACCCAGGACTCTGGAAAAACGGCTGATTCCAAGGCTGGGTAGGGAAAGTACAAGATGAACATGGAACATCTTCCTGTGCGTAAAAAGTAAGGATGTACTCAAAGAATCATGGGGACACAAAAGGACAGCTCGCAGGGGGCTCCCTGTGGCCAAATCCGGAACAATGTGAGCAACAAAATACATAACAGGATTAAAACCTAGGGAACAAAGTGGGAACCCATCGTGAAATAGACGGCTGGCTGGATGGATGAGAAATCGCTTCCTTAGAGAAGAAAGCCAGTCATCAAAGTAGAAGGAAGGACAGAATTAGAAAATCACCATTTGGCATCCATGAGATTAACACAAGAATCACCGACCGATGCTAATGTAGCAAGTTTGAGTAAGAGAGTATTTACATAGTCTCAAAGTATCTCAGCACAAGTTGTTCATTAATTACAAAAGGAAAAATAGTATCTTTCGGTGAAGAGACCTGGCAGACACCACTTTAACTAAATGACCAAAGGGAAGGCACTGGGTCTAACCCACAGGATGCACCTCCTGGTAGGAGGCACTAAGAGCATAGCATCACTTCTGTGCTGTTCCTACCAAAGTGAACAGCCTAAATCTAACCACAAGGCAACATCAGACAAACCCAACCTGAGGAACTTTCTACAAATAAAAGTGTCCTGTACTTTTAAAAGATGTCAATGTCACAAAATATGAAGAAAAACTGAGTAACTATTCCAGATTAAAACAGTCTAAAAGGACACGATAAGTGACTCAATATATGAGCTTGGATTATCTTTTGCTGTAAATCATAGGACATTACTAGGTCAATACAGTCTGAATATTTTGGAACATTACCCACTAAAGTTTTACTAATAGTAGTAAAAGATTGGAAACATCATAAATGCTCATCAATAAGAAACTGATAATATAACCAAAGAATGGAAACTACTGTAGTCAAAAAAAAGAGAGGAGCTGGCCTGCTGGCGTAGCGGTTCAGTTCCCATGCTCTGCTTCAGCGGCCTGGGGTTCCTAGGTTCAGATCCCAGGCACAGATGCAATCATCGCTCATGTAGCCATGCTGTGGCAGCATCCCACACACAAAATAGAGGAAGAGGGGCCGGCCTGGTGGCGCAGTGGTTAAGTGCACACATTCCACTTCAGCGGCCCAGGGTTCACCGGTTTGGATCCTGGGTGTGGACATGGCACCTCATGACAAGCCATGCTGTGGTAGGCATCCCACATATAAAGTAGAGGAGGATGGGCATGGATGTTAGCTCAGGGCCAGTCTTTCTCAGCGAAAAGAGGAGGATTGGCAGCAGTTAGCTCAGGGCTAATCTTCCTCAAAAAACAAAAAAAGAAAAAGGAAAGAAAAAAACTTTTTAATGTTGTGGTACATACAACATCATTAGTGGAAAAAAGCAAGGTACAAAACAGTGTTTAAAAATGGGTGTAACAGGGCCGGCCCCGTGGCCGAGTGGTTAAGCTCATGCACTTTGCTTCAGCGGCCCAGGGTTTCGCTGGTTCGGATCCTGGGCACAGACATGGCACCGCTCGTCAGGCCACCCTGAGGTGGTGTCCCACATGCCACAACTAGAAGGACACACAAATGAAATATACAACTATGTACTGGGAGGATTTGGGGAGAAAAAGCAGGGAAAAAAAAAAAGACTGGCAACAGTTATTATCTCAGGTGCCAATCTTTAAAAAAAAACCGGTGTGATAGACCAGTTTAGATAGAAGGATACACTTCAGGTGAGAACTGAAAAAGGCAACGTCAGCACTTTGCACGAGAAGTGGCTCATGCTAACAGATGAAAGCCTTCCAAATAGTGGCTAAGCCTTCTGTACATGAGCCCAATATTGCGAGGGGTTTTTTGTTGGCTGTCTTGTTTGGAGCAGTAAAGTATCTACTTAAGAAGCATAAATCATAAAAGCATCTAATTATAAGCTATTACTTCCAAGCCGACCTAAGCAGCACAGCACAATGCCAAGTTCCGAAGGCTAGAATCCCCTATAGAAGAAGAAAGCCTCTCCCATTCACCAGTCTCCAATGCCCCTCACTCTGTTTCATCCACGTTAGGAGTCGGCCAGGGGCTGGCTTGGTGGCATGGTGGTTAAGTTCACAGTCCGCTTCAGCGGCCTGAGGTTCTCGGGTTTGGATCCCAGGCGCAGACCCACACACTGCTCATTGAGCCATGCTGTGGTGGCATCCCACATATAAAACAGAGGAAGACTGGCAACAGATATTAGCTCAGAGTGAATCTTCCTCACCAAAAAATAAAAAATAAAAAAGAGCAGGCCACAGATGTCAATATCACTTGCTTGTCCTTATTACAGTAGAAAAATATTTCTGCGTAATTGTTTCTATAGGAGTGTACAAAGAGACAGATCAAGGAGGCTCAGTGTTTCAAGAAATGAATGGCAGGGATACATGTTTAGATGGAAAGACTGATCTATTTAATGTCAAATACCCCAGCCAGTTTGACTCAGTGAGATTACCTACTTGGCCCTGGAAAACACCTGGATTTGTTAATGCTGGCTTAGAAATCAAATAACTTTTTCAAGGTCACAGTATCCCCGATTTAATCTACGTACAGTGATGCCACTCGCCTTTTCTGAAATAGAAAGTTGCGACCACCTTAGAACTGTACCCTTTACACACTCCCCACAGGTGGTCTTCCCAGAAATCCCTCCTCCTGCCCACGGGGGCATCAGAGGGAGCACCAAATCACAAACAAAAACATGAAGAGCGGTCAACCTGGTTCTTCCTGGGCTCCCTGCTACCCTCACATCCCATTTCCTTACACGTGTCGGCTGAAGAGCAGGTTTGTTTGTGTGTGGCAGACGCCCATGACTGAATGTGCCAAGTTTCTTCACCTCTCCCTGCCTCTGGGCCTCTTTCTGAGAACAACCAACTGCTCCTCAGTTCCTGTGCTTCTAGCAAGAGCTGCTGGGATGCAGCTCCCATCCACCACCCAAAAACAAACCCCTCACAAGATATTTCAAATCGGAACTGAGAGAAGGGAGGAAGAAAACAGTCCCCTCCGGTGGCAGACACTTGTGCACGGCGTGGGACTTGGGAAGCGGGGCTGTCCTCAGCACAGGAAGGAGGCAGCACGCCGATGTGCATGGGCAGCAGAGCTGAAGAGGTTCATGAATTGCTCCTCGGCCCAACTGCATCCCCTCTTTAACTATGATTTGTCCAAAACTTCCCTGACTTTAAAAAAAAAAAAAAACCCTCCCTCGATTCCTTAACCGAGTCATTTTCCTTACGGCTATGCTGGCTTCAAGTTTCTGTCACCTGTGTCTAGGAGTCCTAACTAACAAATATGAACTAACTAAATAAAGCTGTTTCTGTCATTAACTCAACACTCCAAAAGCCAACAGTCCACTTCGGTCTCTGACAGACCTAATTCTTTTTTTTTGAGGAAGATTAGCTCTGAGCTAACTGCTGCCAATCCTCCTCTTTTCGCTGAGGAAGACTGGCCCTGAGCTAACATCCATGCCCATCTTCCTCTACTTTATATGTGGGACGCCTACCACAGCATGGCTTGACAAACGGTGCCATGTCCACACCCGGGATCCGAACCGGTGAACCCTGGGCCGCCGAAGCAGAACGTGAGCAATTAACTGCTGAGCCACCGGGCCGGTCCCCAACCTAGTTCTTAAAAACAGGGTTGCCTCTTCCTCCAAATTTCCTCGTAAGACCAGTTAACAACAGAGGGGAAAACACTCAGCTCCAGAGAAAAGCAAATTTAAAACAGCTGTGAAAGATGTTTTCACTTATCGAATTAGCAAAAATTTTCCAACGATGAACCAGGCTAACGTGAGAGCCACTGTCTATTCATTGTGCACGGGAGGAGTAACTAAACACAACCCCTTTGGAAAATGGAGAAAATGTCTCAAAATGTTAAATGACACCAATATTTTGTTTCCATAATTCTACTTCTGGGCACATATCCACAGAATATGCGATGACACTGTGGCAGTGAAACAGAATGATGAAGAATCCTACTGGGCACTTTTTCCTAGGACTGTGCGATATGAGACCTGCGAGTGGCGACAGCGGTGGGCAGGGGAGAGGTAAGCAGCTGTGACCTTATCTGCTGCGATTTCAGGCTGGTGAAACACCTTGGCAGCAAAGTAAATGTTGGACAAAAGCTGAACAAAAGCTTAAGACACAACAATTCTCCGAGTGGAAGATGAAGCCCTAAACCACTTTAGTGGCAATGGGAATGGAGGATAGCAGAGGTCTAGCACATCGATGAGATGAAATCAACAGGCCTCGGAGATGGAGTAGATGGTGGAGGCAGGAAGGGAAAGGAGCCGACGTCTGCAATGATGCCCAAAATTGTAAAGAAAGGAAACAATCTTCCACAAATGAAAAACTGTCTGGGGAGTGGAAAAACAGGTAGGCTAGGTATCTAGGGGACAAATGAGTAAGTTCCCTCTATACTGACCATAGACAAGAGATGTAGTTTTAGCTCTGTTTTGATAGATCTCCAAGGATCTATCATTTAAGAGTATGCCTTCTAGGCAAAAGAAACTAGAATCAAAACAAAGAGACAACCCACCAAGTGGGAGAAAATATTTGCAAATCATAGATCTGACAAGGGCTTACTCTCCATAATATAGGGAACTCATACAACTGAACAATAAAAAAACATACAACCCGATCAAAAATGGGCAGAGGAGGGGCCAGCACCATGGCCAAGTGCTTAATTTCATGCACTCCACTTCGGTGGCCCAGGGTTTCACCGGTTCGAATCCTGGGTGCGGACATGGCACCACTCACCAGGCCATGCTGAGGCGGTGTCCCACATGCCACAACTGGAAGGACCTACAACTAAAAATACACAACTATGTACCAGGGGGCTTTAGAAGAAAAAGGAAAAGTAAAATCTTAAAAAAAAAAAAAAAAAAAAAAAAGGGCAGAGGAGATGAACAGACCTTTTTCCACAGAAGATATACAGATGGCCAATAAGCACATGAAACGATGTTCAACATCACTAATCATCAGGGAAATGCAAACCAAAACTACACTAAGCTACCACCTTTTGCCTGCTAAAATGGCTATAATCACTAATACTAAAATAGCGAATGTTGAAGAGAAGGGAACACTCATACACTGCTGGTGGCAATGCAAACTGGCGCAGCCACTACGGAAAACAGTTCGGAGATTCCTCAAACACTAAAAGTAGGGGGCCAGCCCAGTGGCACAGCAATTGAGTTCCCACATTCTGCTTCAGCGGCCCGGGATTCGCCAGTTTGGATCCCTGGTGTGGACATGGCACCGCTTGGCAAGCCATGCTGTGGTAGGCGTCCCACATATAAAGTAGAGGAAGATGGGCATGGATGTTAGCTCAGGGGCCAGTCTTCCTCAGGAGAAAGAAGAGGAGTGGCAGCAAATGTTAGCTCAGAGCTAATCTTCCTAAAAAAAAACAAACTAAAAATAGAGCTACCATATGACCCAGCTATCCCACTACTGTGTATCCACCCAAACAACTTGAAATCAACAATCCAAAGCAACATATGCACCCCTATGTTCACTGCAGCACTATTCACAATAGCCAAGACACGGAAGCAACCCAAGTCCCCATCGACCAATGACTGGACAAAGAAGATGGGTATGGGTGGGTGGGTGTGGGTGTGTCGGAACACTATTCAGCCAGAAAAAAGACAAATTCATTCCATCCCATTTGCAATAACATGGAAGGACCTAGAGGGAATTATGCTAAGTGAAATAAGCCAGTCTGAGAAAGGCAAACACCAGATGATTTCACTTACATGTGGAATATTAACAGGTACATGGACAAAGAGAAGAGTTCAGTGGTTACCAGGGGAAGGGGGGTGGGGGGTGGGCACAGGGGGTGAAGGGGAGCACTTATGTGGTGACAGTCAAGAAATAACGTACAACTGAAATCTCACATTGATATAAACTATTATGAACTCAATAACAAAATAATTGATTAAAAAAAGAGCATGCCTCCTAGCACAATGGACAGAAATTTATAGTCAAAGATTTCATAGTTGCTACGCAGTTCAAAGAAGATTCATCATTCGAATGGGAGAGTGGGGGGAGATCTCACTGCTTCTGAGTGGTCATTCAAAGAATTTTTAGTTTCTTAGCTCTCAGGACATCATTTCATGCAGACAGCCAAGGCAGAAATCAACGAAGGACGGCATGCCAACTTGCCTGCTTCCAGTGAAGATCCTCGGCTATACTAAGGCTTTCTTTCCCAATGCAGCACAAGCTTTCTGTAAAGCAATTTCAATGTATATATTTCTTTATAAAGACTTCTCCTAGTCTTCATATCCTTTGACCCAGAGCCACCACTTTTTGTTTGTTTGTTTTGGGTGAGGAAGACTGGCCCTAAGCTAACATTTGTTGCCAATCTTCTTCTTTTTGCCTGAGGAAGACTGTCACTGAGCTAACATCTGTGCCAATCTTCCTTTATTTTATGTGGGACACCATCACAGCGTGGCTTAATGAGCAGTTCTGGGTCCGCACCTGGCGTCCGTATGCGGGATCTGAACCTGCGAACCTTGGGGCCACCAAAGCAGAGTGCATGAACTTAACCACTATACCACCGGGCCAGCCCCGAGAACCACCATTTTAAAGACGTATGCTAAGCAAACAGAGATGTCAGCAAATATTTCCAAAGGCAATCATCACAGTATTGTTTATAATAGAAAACTGCTTAGAAATAAGCTACCTGTCCAACCACAGGAACAATGTTAAACTGTGGTAGTCACGTGATGGAATATTATGCAGCCATTAAAACGTTTTTTAAGCAACACTTTAATGACATGTGACCATGCTCAAGACAGAATTTGAAATAAATAGGATACAAAGTTATCCATTATGATCCTAATTATGGTACCTTTTTTTGAGGGGAAGGGGTGATGTTCTTTATATGCTTTTCAAAAGAGAAAAGGTCACAAGGGAAATTAGAAAATACTTTGAATTGAGTAAAACATACCAAAAGTTGTGGGACGCAGCTAAATTAGTGCTTAGAGGGAAATTTACACCATTAAATGTTTATATAAAAAAATTTTTATATAAAAACAGAAGGGACTGGCCTGGCAGCATAGTGGTTAAGTTTGCATGGTCTGCTTCAGTGGCCCAAGGTTCTTGGGTTCGGATCCCGTGTGTGGTCCTAGCATCACTCGTCAAGCCATGCGGTGGCGGTGTCCCACATAAAATAGAGGAAGAGTGGCACAGATGTCAGCTCAGCAAGAATCTTCCTCACACGCACACACACAAAAGACCAGGAAGACCTCAAACCATATTTACCCCAGTTTTCAGAGTTATCACAAATTCTAGGAACACTAAATCATCAAGTTTTGACAGACACTTTAAACTCTTATGGTAATTCATAGGTAGTAAGTCCCAAACATATACAGACAAAACCCACTTCCTATAGTAACTCTGAGGCAAGATTCAGGAACTGTGTAACTCATTGCCATGATTAGAGTGTTAAATTAATGATTTATGGCAGGAACACCTTGTTTAATGCTCTCCCATTCAGTGCTCATTTAAAATTCTCTAAAATATTTTCCTTGAGAAATAAAAGTCCTACTCATATATAAAACCATTAATTAGAGAATGCTCTTAATAGGGTTTCCTTCCCCTCACCCTCTAAGCACTTTAAAGCTCCCAGACAATGAGGCTGGTGCAGCATGGACTATATCGGTGGGTCATCACCCTGCCAACGCACCTCTTCTGCTTGATGGGCTACGACAGGCATCACTGATTGTTGGGGGGTGAGGGGGGGAGCCAGTCAGGTAATTCTTAACCGGTTTTCAGTTTTTTTTTTTTCTTTTTGAGGACAATTAGCCCTGAGCTATCTGCTGCCAATCTTCCTCTTTTTGCTGAGGAAGACTGGCCCTGATCTAACATCTATGCCCATCTTCCTCTACTTTATATGTGGGACGCCTGCCACAGCATGGCTTGCCAAGTGATGCCATGTCCACACCCGGGATCCAAACCGGTGAACCCAGGGCCGCCGAAGCAGAATGTGCGTACTTAACCTCTGCACCACCAGACCGGCCCCAGTTTTCACAGATCTTAACTGAGAGTTCTGCTCCGAGTCTGCTACAAGTGGGTATTCTGCGGAAGTCACCCAGTGTGGTTCCCCTGGGAATCTCTATACTAGATTTG
Organism: Equus przewalskii; assembly: GCF_037783145.1. Taxonomy (NCBI): domain Eukaryota; kingdom Metazoa; phylum Chordata; class Mammalia; order Perissodactyla; family Equidae; genus Equus; species Equus przewalskii. The sequence continues at coordinate 32,682,187 of NC_091832.1, read as the reverse complement.
GAGGTAAACATCTAGACACAATTAATGCTTAGTTTAGGAATAGTTCAGATTATTACAACAAAATCTAAGAAAACCTAACCCAAACTAAACTGTACAAGTTAACCAAACATTACTGAAATGGTTTCAAAAATAAACAGTGTATTGTCTGAACTGTCCTCCAAAACTTCAAATGGTCTAATTCTGAATGTCACCATGCTATCAGAATGACAGTCGCCAGGATGAGCTATATCCATTCTTTTCCAATATGTTCATCATCAATAAAAGGTGAAATACTACATTTTGGGGTTAGGCATTTTTAGATGAGCTGAGAAACTGATCATTTGTTCTATAGAAAACACTTAGGTAACCAACGCACTTTTAATTTGGGTCTGCCCATCTCATGGAAACAACAAAACAGGTTTCCTCTGGAATCCTGGGAAAACTTTTGCTTCAAACACTCCATATTCCCCACATTCTTTTTTTTTTTTAAGATTTTATTTTTCCTTTTTCTCCCCAAAGCCCCCAGTACATAGATGTGTATTCTTAGTTGTGGGTCTTTCTAGTTGTGGTATGTGGGATGCCCCCTCAGCGTGGCTTGATGAACAGTGCCATGTCCGCACCCAGGATTTGAACTGGTGAAACCCTGGGCCGCCGAAGCAGAGCATGTGAACACAACCACTCGGCCATGGGGCCGGCCCCGGCAAGTATCATTCTTAATTAAAAGATAAAATTTCCATAAGGTACTGGTACTTAAAAGTTAGGTAAGAAAACCAAGCATATATCCACAGAGGGAGAGGACAGACAAACCTAAAAACAAAATACTGTAGGTCTCCATTTCTTCATTTATAAAACAAAGGGAACTGGGTTAGGTGAACGCTAAAATTTCCCAATATCATTTGTTTTTAATTTGGATCCCCTCGGAAAGCCATGTTTATCAACCACTGGCTTACATGTGAGGCAGTGAGACCACTGTGCCTTTTTAACCTCAGCAGAGAGCAGAAGACGCTGAAAACAAGGGTGCAAGTGGAAGCAGGTGAGAGCCAGTGATTGTGACCGGTCTGGGTTATCTACACTCAGAGTGCTGCTGCAAGGACAGTTTCAAATTACCATCAATAAACGCTGGCAGCATCAGCCTTCCACTAGGTAAGTCACAATGTAGATGAGTAAAAGTAAACAATATCAGGTCCAGCCTGGTGGCATGTGGTTAAGTTCGTGCACCCCAGAGAAGAATTAACAACTAGGATATAAAACTATGTACTCTGGCTTTGGGGAGAAAAAAAGAAAAATAGAGAAAGATTGGCCACAGATATTAGCTCAGGGCCAATCTTCTTAAAAATAAAAAAATAGGGGCCGGCCCAGTGGCAAAGCAGTTAAATTCACATGTTCCGCTTCAGCAGCCTAGGGTTCACCAGTTCAGATCCCGGGTGCAGATATGGCACTGCTTGGCAAGCCATGCTGTGGTAGGCATCCCACATATAAAAGTAGAGGAAGATGGGCATGGATCTTAGCTCAGGGCCAGTCTTCCTCAGCAAAAAGAGGAAGATTGGCAGCAGTTACCTCAGGGCTGATCCTCCTTAAAAAAAAAAATAATAAAATAAAAATGACATAGGCTAGTCCACTTTGAAAAAAAAAAGCAGGGGCTGGCCCCGTGGCCGAGTGGTTAAGTTCCCGCGCTCCACTGCAGGCAGCCCAGTGTTTCGTTGGTTCGAATCCTGGGCGCGGACATGGGACTGCTCATCAAACCATGCTGAGGCAGCGTCCCACATACCACAACTAGAAGGACCCACAACGAAGAATGTACAACTATGTACCGGGGGGCTTTGGGAGAAATAGGAAAAAACAAAATCTTTAAAAAATAAAAGTAAACAACAATGTCATTTTGCATAACCAAAGTCTACCATCTTATAAAAGCAACTAGGCTTTACAGGTTCATACATTCTGTCAAACAGAGATACCCAGATAAGAATTATAAGACCCCTCTAGGAGCTGGCCCAGTGGCACAGCCGTTAAGTTCAAGTTCACACCTTCTGCTTGAGCAGCCCAGGGGTCACCAGTTCAGATCTCAAGTGCAAACCCTATGCACCGCTTGTCAAGCCATGCTCTGGCAGGTGTCTCACATATAAAGTAGATGAAGATGGGCACAGATGTTAGCTCAGGGCCAGTCTGCCTCAGCAAAAAGAGGAGGATTGGCAGCAGATGTTAGCTCAGGGCTAATCTTCCTCAAAAAAAAAAAAAAAAGGAACTTTAACACCCCTCTAAAAACACCAAAATAAAAGACAAAGTCTCAGGCATCAAAGAAGGGCTCACAGCCCCTGAGATGACACACAGGTAAAAGGACAACTTCTGAGAAACAGATGCTGCAGTAGCATTAAGCACAGGATGCTGCAACAGAAATCTCACAGGAAGGGAAGAAGCGTTGCTAAGCTGAGAGTCTCCAAGGGCAGGCAGGTGTTCACTGGATGGGAACTAAAGAGCATTCCAGGCAGAGGGGAGCAAGAGACAGAAGGCTAGACAGACAAGCTAGAGGAAAATCAGCAAAGGCTCACAGGCCACACTAAGGACATCTTCCTGCACGCAGTTCAGCACAGCTGCAGGCTTTGGGGAGAGGAAGTTGGGAGGCCAATGAGGCTGCAGAGAAGTCAGGGGCTAGATCAGATCGCAGAGGACCTCAAATACTATGATAAGAGCTTGGTCTTCATCCGGTAAGCAATAAGGAGCCAGCATACGGTTTTAAGAAGAAAAATAATCTGACTTGCATTTTGCAAAGATCCTCTAATTATGCTTCTCAACCAACAATGCTTATCAGAATCGCCTAAAGATTCCACATATTTTGCTTTTTCAATGAATGGCAGTCTTATAAAGCTCCTCTTGTTTTTAATAAGGTAAGTTTTAAGCTTCTAAGGGGTTTTTGGGGGGAGGGAGATTGGGATTTTTTTGCTGAGGAAGATTTGCCCTGAGCCAACATCTGTGCCAATCTTTCTCTATTTTGTATGTGGACCGCCCACCACAGCATGGCCACTGACATGTGGTGTAGGTCCATGCCCGGGAACTGAACCCAGGCCACAGAAGTGGAGTGCACTGAACTTAAGCAGTAGGCCACTGAGGCTGCCCCAATCTAAGGTTTAAAAAAAAACCAGGAAATTTTCAAAGTATAAATCCTGGCTCTTCTCTTGAGTGGGGGGAGGGTAGGGAGAGACCAGTGAGATACAGAAATTTAAAGGCAATGCTCTTCTAATAAAAGAGGTGAGAAATGAGGATCTGAAATGTAACATGACAGTAGAGATAAGAGATGCTACCAAGTTCAAATCAACAGTACTCGTGACTGTTCATTTTTGTGGGGAATAAGGAAAAAGAAGAAATCAGGTTTTTACATATGTGGTTTCATTTTAAACCTTTTTTTCTCAAAGAAGGATGGGAATCATTAGCAACACATTCTTTGAGAATATCCATATCCAGAGATTCACAAAATGTTCACTCACCTACAACCTGATCTCACTTGCAATTTTGAATTCTGACCAATTCTGACAGGATCTGAGAGAAAGGAAGCACGCAGCCAACAGGACAGACACGGCATCAGGGTCTCGGCTAAGCCCCTTTCATGGTGCGCAGTTTCCATCCCAGGCAGATTTACTGGCCCTATAGCTGTGCTTTTTTTTTCTTTTGAGAGCAAGTTCCAAATCTGGGAGATCTTTCACCAAAAAGGTTTACCTCTATCATCTGTCTAAGATTCAAGTTGCTATGAAACATCTGAGAATATTAAAACAGGCACTTTCATCCAAAGTTTTCAATTTCTTAAGACAGGTTAAAACAAAAAAACTCCCCAAAGCAAATTAACTACTAAAACAATGTCATAAGTCCTCTAGTAGAAAAAATACAGCTCAGTGCCCAAGGAGAGCATCCAAGGTGGCTACAGGACATCCCACGAGACCCTACAGAAGGCCACTCCTCCTTCCACCATCGGGATTTCAAATTGAGGGGGAAAGAAACCCTGACTGAAGCTGCTCTCCTACTTGTCAAAAAAATAAAAGAAACACTTCATGATACATCTCTCACTGGTAAAACATCCTCAGCCATAGGAAGAACACGGGCATCTTCATGGAGTGCACATTTTACACAACTAGAAATTTCTTTACTAAATCAAGCAGATATATTATGGAATACAATGTAAATTTAAAAATAAAACTCCTGGGGGCAGGCCCAGTGGCACAGCGGTTAAGTGCGCACGTTCCGCATCGGCGGCCCAGGGTTCGCTGGTTAGGATCCCAGGTGTGGACATGGCACCACTTGGCAAGCCATGCTGTGCTAGGCGTCTCACGTATAAAGTAGAGGAAGATGGGCATGGATGTTAGCTCAGGGCCAGTCTTCCTCAGCAAAAAGAGGAGGATTTTGGCAGCGGATGTCAGCTCAGAGGTAATCTTCCTCAAAAAAATTAAAAAAAAAAAAATATATATATATATATATATAAAACTAAACATACTCTTAGCATACAATCCAGCAATCATGCTCCTGGGTATTTATCCAAAGAAGTTGAAAACTTATATCCACAAAAAACCTTAAACACAATATGTTTATAAGGCAGCTTCACACATAACTACGAAAACTTGGAAGCAATCAAGATGTCCTTAAAGAAGATGAACAGATAAACAAACTGTGGCACATCCAGACTAGGGAATATTGTTCAGCACTAAAAAGAAATGAGCTATCAAGCCATGAAAAGACTTGGAGGAAACTAAAATGCATACTACTGCGTGAAAGAAGCCAATCGGAAAAGGCTACAGAGTGTATGATTCCAACTATATTACATTCCGGAAAAAGCAGAACTATAGAGACAGCAAAAAGATCACCGGTTACAGGGGTTGGGGGCAGAGAGGGATGAAGAGGCACAGCACAGAGGATTTTCAACCAGTGAAATTACCCTGCAAGATAGTATAACGGTGGCTACATGTCAATGTACATTTGTCCAAACCCAAAGAATGCACAACAGCAAGGGGAAACCCTAATGTAAACAACGGATCTCGGATGATGACGATGTGCGAATGTAGGTACCTCAACTGGAACAAATGTCCCACTCTGGTGGGGGATGCTGATGGCTGGGGAGGCTATGGCGGGGCAGGGAGTACGTGGGAGATCTCTTGTACCTCTTGCTTTTTTTTTTAAAGATTTTATTTTTTCCTTTTTCTCCCCAAAGCCCCCCGGTACATAGTTGTGTATTCTTCGTTGTGGGTTCCTCTAGTTGTGGCATGTGGGACGCTGCCTCAGCGTGGTCTGACGAGCAGTGCCATGTCCGCGCCCAGGATTCGAACCAACGAAACACTGGGCCGCCTGCAGCAGGGCGCGCGAACTTAACCACTCGGCCACGGGGCCAGCCCCCCTCTTGCTTATTTTTGCTGCGAATCTAAAACTGCTCCAAAAAATAAAGTCTACTAAAAAAAGGCAAATGAACTGGACATTTCACTGTGTATAATTTTACCTCAATTGTTTAAAGCTTTGATTTCTTAAAAAAAAAAAAAAACTAGGAATTTTTAGGTACTGATATAGAAATGTCCATGGGTATAGAACGGTGTATGTGGATACTACATTCACGTAAGAAAGCGGTGGAGTCACAAAATATGTGTTTGCTTATATGTGCCTAAGGAAACCCTAAAAGAATAATCAGAAAGCAACCAAAGTTATTTCTTAGAGAAGATGCGAAAGATTGGGATGACGGAGACGCATGTGGAAATGAGTTTTCTCAATGTATACTTTTAAGAATCATTTTCATATTTAAACTATATGACTGTATTAGCTATTCAAATAAAATTATTTTACCTAAATTTTTATTGAAAAGGAAACTTTACTTAAATTACGAAAGCACATATTTTCCTGAGACACGGTGAAAATAAAGGAGAAACAAAGTAATCTACATTCTAGATTCCAGTCCCTGAAAATTTTACAGTGTTTTTCCTCATAGCATTATTGTACCAAGGTCTCAGATACTGGACATGAAAGATATAAGCAAAAATAAAAACAGAGGGGCTGGCTCTGTGGCCGAGTGGTTAAGTTTGCGCACTCCGCTGCAGGCAGCCCAGTGTTTCATTGGTTCAAATCCTGGGCGTGGACATGGCACTGCTCATCAAACCACGCTGAGGCAGCGTCCCACATGCCACAACCAGAAGGACCCACAACGAAGAATATACAACTATGTACCGGGGGGCTTTGGGGAGAAAAAGGAAAAAAATAAAATCTTTTAAAAAAATAAATAATAAATAAATAAAAACAGAACAACCACAAATAGGTAGAAAATATTTACTTATAAGGATGCTCAGAAATTGGAAAAAGCTTAACAAAAAAAAAGGGCCAGCCCGGTGGCGCAGTGGTTAAGTGCGCACATTCTGCTTCAGCGGCCTGGGGTTCACCAGTTCGGATCCCCGGGTTGTGGACATGGCACTGCTTGCCAAGCCATGCAGTGGTAGGCGTCCCACATATAAACTGGAAGAAGATGGGCACGGATGTGAGCTCAGGACCAGTCTTCCTCAGCAAAAAGAGGAGGATTGGCAGATGTTAGCTCAGGGCTAATCTTCCTCAAAAAAAAAAAAAAAAGAAGAAGAAGAAGAAGAAGAAAAGAAGGGGGACAAGAAAGGAAGAGGAGGGAGAAAAAGGCAGGTAGGTAGACAAATGCCCAGCAGGAAAATAGTTAAATACTTTGGGGTATGTAAATGGAATATTATGCAATGATTAGAGGTTACTTTTATAAACTCTGCAATGTCCTGGAGAAACATTCTTTTTCCTTTTTTTTTTTTTTTTAGGAAGATTGGCCTTGAGCTAACATCTGTTGCCAATCCTCCTTTTTCGGTCTTTTTTTTCCTCCCCAAAGCCCACTACGTAGTTGTACATCCCAGCCCTAAGTCTAGTTCTTCTACATGGGACGCCGCCACAGCACGGCTTGATGAGCAGTGTGCAGGTCTGCGCCCAGGACCCAAACCGGTGAAACCTGGGCCACCAAAGCAGAGCATGTGAACTTAACCACTATGCCACCAGGCTGGCCCCCAAAACATTCTTTTTTTTTTTTTTTTTAAAGATTGGCACCTGAGCTAACAACTGTGGTCAATCTTTTTTTTTTTCCCGTTTTATCTCCTCAAATCCCCCCTGGTACATAGTTGTATGTCTTAGTTGCAGGTCCTTCTGGTTGTGGCATATGGGACGCCACCTCAACGTGGCCTGACAAGTGGTGCCATGTCCGTGCCCAGGATCCAAACCAGTGAAACCCTTGGTCACCACAGAGGAGCATGCAAACTTAACCACTCGGCCACAGGGCTGGCCCCAAAACATTCTTAATATTCAGTCAAAAAGCACCTGTACAAAACGCACATGACATAATACCTTGTTTTTATGTACATATAGAAAAATCAAAAGGAATTACATTAAAATATTACCACCTCGTTCTTTGGGTGGTGGCTTTTATTTGAGATGAGTTCGAGTCAGCAGTGAGATCGGAGTCCTCAGAAACCTAACAGAACTCCATTTTGTTTTAGCTTATCCGTGCTACTCAAATTTGAATGCCATTGGTGAATTTATCAGATAAATAAAGCCACACAAAAAAATACTGTGCCATCCTGGAACCTAAATTTCAATTAGTTTTACTAAAACAGTTAAAGGAAATCTTTTTTTTTTAAGATTTTTTTATTTTTTCCTTTTTCTCCCCAAAGCCCCTCCATTACATAGTTGTATATCCTTCGCTGTGGGTCCTTCTAGTTGTGGCATGTGGGACGCTGCCTCAGTGCGGTTTGATGAGCAGAGCCATGTCCGCGCCCAGGACTCGAACCAACGAAATACTGGGCCGCCTGCAGCGGAGCGCGGGAACTTAACCACTCGGCCACGGGGCCAGCCCCTGAAAGGAATTTTTTTTTAGTATTACACAGAAAACACAAGAATTTTTAGATCAAATTTGAGGCTTTTCTTCCATCCTATTTCTTTGTAAAACTGTCCCAAATATAAGGCTAATTTTTGCTTAATGATTAGATTATTACCTCAGGGGCCAAGGGAAATAAATTAAGTGTAGAGGATTTACAACAGAAAGTCTCACTTGGTTGATTTGGTTACTTTTTTTCCTCATATGTCCTCCCTTTCACTTAGAGCCCTTACTTTTCCTAGCATGAGAGATGTCTACCATTAGCAATCATTGAGCTCTCTTCTACTTCGCTAAAGTCATGGGGAACAGGAAACCCTTAAATTCTTCCATGCCCTTCCTTCCCAATTGACAAGAATAAAATAAGTAATCAATTCCAGGTGGACCGTATATTTAACTAGTAAGATAAAACAACACAGTTTGTAGAATATATAGGATAACAACTTTAGGACCTGGGGGAAGATAAAGATTTCTTTTTTTTTTTTTTCTGCTTTATCTCCCCAAACCCCCCCTGTACACAGTTGTATATCTTAGTTGCAGGTCCTTCTAGTTGCAGGATGTGGGATGCCGCCTCAACGTGGCCTGAGGAGCGGTGCCATGTCCGCACCCAGGATCCGAACCCTGGGCTGCCGTAGCGAAGCGCACGAACTTAACCACTCGGCCACAGAGCCCGCCCCGGTAAAGAGTTCTTAAATGAGATACAGCAAAAAAGCAATAACCATAAAGAAAAATATTGATAAACTGGACTGTACTGGAATCAGACTTCTGTTCACCCAAAGATGCCACTAAGAGAGTAAAAAGGCAAGCAAGGCTAGAAGACATCTGCATTATACACTCCACAAAGCATCTGCATCCAAAATAAAGAACTAAAAGCAAAAGATAACCAAATAGAAAAACTGGGCTTAAAAAATTAAAATTAGGGTCCAGCCTGGCAGCACAGCAGTTAAGCTCGCACGTTCCACTTCAGCTGCCCAGGGTTTGCCGTTCGGATCCCGAGTGCGGACCTACGCACCACTTGTCAAGCAACGCCGTGGCAGGTGGCTGACATATAAAGTAGAGGAAGATGGGCATGGATGTGAGCTCAGGGCCAGTCTACCTCAGCAAAAAGAGGAGGACTGGTGGCGGATGTTAGCTCAGGGCTAATCTTCCTCAAAAAAAAAAATTTAAACAAGCACCTCACTAGAGGATATGCAAATAGTCGAATATGAAAAAGGTCAATTTCATTGGTCATTGGAGAAATGCAAATTAAAACCACAATGAGATATCATGACACATCCATCATAATGGCTACAATGAAAATGACTATACCAACTGTTGCTGAGGATATGTAGCAAATGAACTCTCATATACTGTCCATGAAAGTAGAAAGTGGTACCATTGGGGCCCCGTGGCCGAGTGGTTAAGTTCACCTGCTCCACTTTGGCAGCCCAGGGTTTCGCCAGTTCAGATCCTGGGCGCAGACCTAGCGCTACTCATTAAGCCATGCTGAGGCGGCGTCCCACATAGCAGAGTCAGAAGGACTTACAACTAGAATATACAACTATGTACTGGGGGGCTTTGGGGAAAAAGGAAAAAAAAAAAAGACTGGCACCAGCTGAGCTAATATCTGTTGCCAATCCTTAAAAAAAAAAAAAGTGGTACAATCATTTGGAAAATGCTCTGGCATTACCTACTAAAGCTAAACAAACACTTTTGACCCAACAATTCCTTTCTTACCAAAAATGTATATATTGCACCAAAGATACATACAAGAATGCTCACTGCAGCTTTATTCATAATAGCCAAACACTGGAAAAATTCCAAATGACCATCACCAGTAGAAAGGATAAAGTACATAGTAACACAATGGAATACTGCTCGGCACTAAAAAGGATCACGTTACTGTTAACCACAACGTGCGTGAATCTCACAACGCTGAGACGCTAACCATACAATGTATAGTTAATTGTATACAAAGTTCAAAACAGGCAAAAGAATCTGAGATGTTCAAAGTAAGGGTAGTGGTTACTTCTGAGGAGGAGAAAGGTGGCAGAGACAAGTAGGAGGCAGAAAATGGGAGATGGCGGTGTTCTGGAATGCCAGTGCTGTTTTAATCTTGGAGGTAGATACATGATAGATATGTTCCTTTTGTGATAATTCATGCAGTGCAATTCCTATGATTTGTGTACTTTTCTGTATGTAAAAGCTTTTTTTAATTAAAAAGAATCATTAGAAAAATTCTCAGAGGAATGAAAAAAGAGTCTTGCCTTATCAGATATTTTAAGTATATTATCAAGTAAATAGAACTGCGGTCTTGGGCTGGTCCCATGGTATAGTAGTTAAGTTCAGCACGCTCTGCTTTGGTGGCCCAGGTTCACGGGTTCGGATCTCAGGTGCAGACCTACTCTACTCGTCAGCCATGCTGTGGCAGCCACCCACATATGAAGTGGAGGAAGATCGGCACAGATGTTAGCTCAGGGCTAATCTTCCTCAAGCAAAAAAAGAGGAAGATGGGCAAGAGATTTTAGCTCAGGGCTCATCTTCCTCAGCAAAAAAAAAAACCAAAACCAAAAAAACAAAAAACCTTCGGTCCTAGTAAAGGGATACTGAGACAAATCAATGAAAAACAGGACTGAGAAAAAAAACCCAAGAACACATAAAAATGTGTTATATAATAAAGGTGGCTTTTCAACTACTGGGGGAAAAAACTAGATTATTCAACAAATGGTTTAAGAAAACTGAGTAGCCATTTGGTAAAAAGTAAAATAAGGGGCCGCCGGCCCCATGGCCAAGTGGTTAAGTTCGCACGCTCTGCTTCGGAGGCCCAGGGTCTCAGTGGTTCGCATCCTGGGCGTGGACATGGCACCGCTCATCAGGCCATGCTGAAGCCTCCCACGTGCCACAACCAGAGGCACTCACAACTAGAACATACAACTATATACTGACGAGCTTTGGGGAGAAGGAGGAAAAAACAGAAGATTGCCAACAGTTGTTAGCTCAGGTGCCAATCTAAAAAAAAAAAACAACTAAAATAAAATAAAGATGGATCCCTATCTCACTCTCTAAATCAAATTAAATTCTAAAAGGACAAAGACTGAACACATGAAACAAAACCACCAGTACTCAAACAAACATGAGTGAATACTTCCGTAATCTCAGAATCAGGAAATCCAGAAACCAGAAAGAAAAGCACTGATAAATCTGACCACATAAATACATCACAAAGTAAAAAAAAAAAAAAAAATTGGGAAAATATCTTCAACAGAAATATTCAATAAGCTCTTGAAAACCAGGAAGAAAACAATTAACAATCCAGAACACAATTGACGGGAGAAATACAAATGGCCAGCAAATATAAAAAGACGCTCAAGGCCACTAGCAAAAGAAAGGCAAATGGAGAAATAAGATGCTTTTTCTCACTAATTAGATTGGTGTTTGAAACAGAAATGCCTGGGGTGGGAAATGCGGTGAATACAGGCGGCAGTGTAAAATGGTATGAACTTTTACCACCTATCAAATTTTAAAAGTCATCGTGCCCTTAACCTCAGTAACTTCTCATCTTGGAACCTAAGTGAAAATACTCATTCACCCAAGACACGTGTCTATGGATGCGCACAGCAGCACCGTCAGTCCTGCCAGAAACTGGAAACTCAAAGCTCCATCGACAGGGAACTGCTTAAACCGTAGCACCCTACCTCTACACAATGAGCTATTACAGAGCCACCAAAAAGAACAAGGCGATCTCGAGGTGCCAGTCAGAGGAAGGGACATTATCCAATAAAAACAACTTGCAAAAAGCATGTGCTGTGACACCCCTCCTCTTTTTCGTAAAATAACAATTACGCTGTTTGATTATATCTGCTTTAGCTCTAAGACATACGGCACATGAAAGAAGGAACTCTTAACTTCTGGGGCTTTATCTCACAGCCACTGTAGAATACTACCAAGGCCATAGTGCATGCCAACAATATTTGTTGAATAAAAGAATGACTACTTACTCCAGCAAGGCACGTAGCAGCCACTCAATAAATATTTGTTGAATTTAACCATAGAGAGAAAGAAACAAACAAACAAAAAGAATGGTTATCCTACCCTAAGGATGCTTAGCTGGGAGCCTGAGATCAAGGGAGGGCTGTCACCCTCTCTCAGACGTTGGTTAAGGACTAAGCACTCTGTAAGTGTCAGTGTGCTGGACAGCAGAAAGACACACAGCAATGAACAAGAACAAAGACGAAAGTTTCATGGAACACAAAACACCTATTAAACCAATAACATGCATAAAATTGGTAATGTTTAGTTTAAAGCTGTGTTAGTAAAAATACAGCATGAAAGGAGAATCAAACAAGTGATCACCTGTGTCCAGCTTTCACTGTTAAAGCTGGGTAATGGGGACACGGGGTTCACTGTACCATCCTCTCGACTTCTGTATGTGTTTAAAATTAGCCATAATTAAGATTCTTTTTGAAAAATTAAAAAAAATGCGCCCCCTGACTTGGTCTGAGGGTCAGGGAAAGTTAGCAGGGCAAAAGGGACCGACACTGTTAAAGTGAGAGAAAATGTGACCCAACAAAGAGAAAGAAGGTGTCCCCAGAACATCATCAATGAAGAAAAGCTCGATCAGAGCAGCTTCCGAGTGACGCCTGGCAGTTCTCATCAAGGGTTTTGGACTAGAGCTATGAGAGGTCACTGAATTGTATTTTATTTATTTATTTATTTATTTTTTTTTTTTTTTTTGAGGAAGATCAGCCCTGAGCTAACATCTGCCAATCCTCCTCTTTTTGCTGAGGAAGAGCAGCCCTGAGCTAAGATCCATGCCCATCTTCCTCCACTTTTTTTATATGTGGGACGCCTGCCACAGCATGGCTTGATGAGCCGGGCCATGTCCGCACCCGGGATCCGAACCAGTGGACCCCAGGCTGCCAATGCGGAACGTGCGCACTTAACCACTGTGCCACCGGGCCAGCCCCTGAAATGTATTTTAAACTGACATGATGCTGACTTTCCAGAATGCATTACATTTCTGTAATGTTTTAATTTCATAATACGATCATGTATTGCTTAATGACAGGGATGCACTCTGAGAAATGTGTCGTTACGAGATTTCCTCGTCATGCGAACATCACAGAGTGTCCTTTGAGACCTAGATGGTATAGCCCACTACACACCTAGACCATATGGTACCAATCTTATGAGACCACTGTGGTCTATGAGGTCCGTTGTTGACCAAAATGTCATCATGTGGTGCATGACCGTAGTCACGTACTGTTTCCCTAATGAGAACAAAATAGACATTGCACTCCTATACACAGCTACAAGTATAAGTCAGTCCAGACTCTGAAAATGTTTATCAAAATTTTAACTGTCACAAAAAGAAACATATTAACATGACACCATTTTCCACCTATCAGATCAAAAAGTGTGATTAACCTATTGTGTTGGTGACAGTATGAGGAAAGAAAGACATTCTTACACCTTGACAATAGGATGTTAAGTGGAACGATCATTCTGATGGGCAATCTAGCAATATGGATCAAAATGAAAAATGCCCATCCCTTACCCAACTATTTTACTGCAAGGAACTTACTTGACTATTATCCTAACTGTTAGCAAACATGTCCAGTCTTAAGAATTAAGACACACAATATTTGCGGAATTCTGTGGCTATAGATTGAACACAGATTGCTTTCATCCTGTGATTGTACTAAGTAAGCAGTTTCAGAAACGTAAATATTAGTCCTGATTCATCTAGTCTTTGAATATGGCTAAATACCTCTTCAGCTCTGGCATCTCATAACAAATTGTCGAGTAAAGTATAAAAACAGATATTGGGGCTGGTCCTGTAGCCGAATGGTTAATTCGTGCGCTCCGCTGCGGCAGCCCAGGGTTTCACTGGTTCAGATCCTCGGCGCGGACATGGCACCGCTCATCAAGCCACGCTGAGGTGGCATCCCACATGCCACAACTGGAAGGACCCACAACTAAAAATATATACAATTACCTACTGGGGGGCTTTGAGGAGAAGGAAAAATTAAATCTTAAAAAAAAAAACAGATATTGACGATACTATTAATTCTTTAATCGCTTCCTGCTAAGACTCAGAAGAAATGCATAAGAAAAGGAGAAAGTGAGTACGAAAAGAAGCCTTTTGCGACATTTAAATAAAAACTGCTTGGACCTCAGATTAGGCATGGTTTCAAAAGCACAAGGGACCAAATAAAAGATAAAGATAAACTGGACTACATCAAAATCAAAAGCTTTTGTACTGCAAATAATACCATCAAGAAAGTGAAAGAAAAGCCATAGAATGAGAGGAAATATTTGTAAATATAAGGGGACTTGTACACAGAATATATAAAGAACTCTTACAACTCAATAATAAAAAGACAACTCAATTTTAAAACGGACAAAGGACCTGAATAGACATTTCTCCAAAAAAGATATGTGAATGGCCAATAAGCATATGAAAAGATGCTCAACATCCTTAGTTATCAGAGAAAAGCAAACTGAAATGACAATGAGATACCACCTCACACCCACTAGTATGACTACAAGAAAGAAGATGGGCCAGCCCCCTGGCCATGTGGTTAAAGTTCCATGCACTCTGCTTCAGTGGCCCAGGTTCTCAGGTTCGAATTCTGGGTGCAAGCCTACTCCACTCATCAGCCATGCTGTGGAGGCATCCCACATATAAAGTAGAGGAAGACTGGCACAGATGTTAGCTCAGAGCCAATCTTCCTCACAAAAAAACAAACAAACAAAGAAGACAAAAGCAAGTGTAAAGATGTGGAGAAACTGGAATCCTCATAGATTGTGAACATGTTAAATAGTGCAGCCACTCTGGAAAATAATTTGTCAGTTCCTCAAAATGTTAAACATAGCATTATCATATGACCCAGCAATTCCACTCCTAGTTACTATACTCAAAGAAATAAAAACATACGTCCACACAAAAACCTGTACACAAATGTTCACAGCAGCATTATTCATAGTAGGCAAAAAGTAGAAACAACCCATACAAAATGTGATATATCCAAACAACGGAATATTATTCAGCCATAAAAAGGAATAAAGTACTGATACATGGTACAACGTGGATGACCCTTGAAAACACTATGCTAAGTGAAAGCCAGACCGAAAAAAGGCCACTTACTGTATGATTCCATTTACATGAAATATCCAGAACATAGAAATCCATACAGATAGAAAGATGAGTGGCTGCCAGGGGGTGGAGGAGGGGGAAATGGGAAGTTACCACTTAATGGATATAGAGTTTCCTTTTAGGGTGATGGAAGAAGTTCCGGCATTAGACAATGGTAATGTTTGTACAACACCATAAAGGTACTTAATGTCGCTGAATTGTATAGTTTAAAATGGTAAATTTTCTTTATTTCACACAATTTTTTAAAAAGTGAAATGAAATACTGACATATGGCACAACATGGATGATTCCTGAAGATACTATGCTAAGTGAAAGAAGTCAGTCACAAAATCCACATATTGTATGATTCCATTTACAAGAAATGTCCCAAAGAGGCAAATTTAGAAGCAGAAAAGTCTACCAGTGGTTGCTTGGAGCCTGGGGTGGACTGAGTGCCACTCTAATGGGTACAGGGCTTCTTTTCCAGGGGCCTAAATGTTCTAAAATCAGACTGTGGTGATGGTTGAACAACTCTGTGAATATACAAACAAAAAACACTGGATTGCACATCTTAAATGGGCGACTCCTATGATATGTGAATTACGTCTCAATGCTGTTAAAAAAAACACAACTGCTTAGCTATAAACCTTGCAGTTAACTCACCTTCTCTCTGACATTCCCGTTAGTAACCTCAGCCAACTTCTACTCCTTGACTTCCGTTAAAATCAGAACTATTACAGCGAAGGAGTTTATACTTTTTGGTTATTTTGGAACCTAATTATGTTGAGAAACTGACTGCAACTTAATTCTATTACACACGGACTTCTGTCATTCCAGTACTTACTGTTGGAGCCACATTTGCCTTTCTTCTGAGCCAGACGCCCAGAGCTTGGAATTATTCGTTTGCTTTATGGAAGCTCCCTGACTCGCTTCACTTCTCAAACTAGACTTTAAGTTCCAAAGCTGAATCCTTGATTTTCATTCCTTCCGGATCCCGCCGCGGAATGTAAAAATGCCAGAAAGCCTTTACTAAATGCCGGCTGAAAGAAGGCTACTGAGCATGCCCGGCTTGGCCAAGTCAATTCAACAACATTCCGGAACAAAAACTATAGTTCCCGCGTTGCAAGGTGGAAAAACAGAAGGGACAGGCACCATGCCTAAGGATTCGCTCCCAAAGGAAAGGCAAGGTTCAAGGGCTAAGCAGAAGTCAAGGACAGCACTTACACAGCTCAAACTTCGTACTTGGTAGTGATGTTGAGTCAGAATGACCAAAAAAAAAAGGGCAAAAAATACTAGATTAACGAGAGAGGGGAGGTCAACTGGGGATGAAGGATACCGATGACGTAGGCTAACCACACGTTTTTCCAAAGCAGCCCTATCCAAAAAACAACACTACGATGATCAAGCCTCCACTAATACAAGATATACTGTGATGAAGCCGACTTCGAAGAAGTTCCCTTTTTCAAGCGAAAAAACTGAGCCGTGGCCAAGATACAACCACCACCCCTGTCAGCTAAGCTCTCAGCTCCTGCCTTCAACCATTTCCACCGCCATCTTCTAGACAAGAACCGAGAAGCCTTTCTAAAGGGCTTTCGGCAGCATCACCTCCGTGCAGAGCCCGGGAAGGCTGCGTCTCCCAGGTCTCCCAGACGGCACAGAGGAGGAAGCCTCCTCCTTGCTCCTTTCCGCGCCCGCTAGATGCATGCAACGGGCCGCCGTCTTCCTTCCCCGAACCCGACCCCCCGGCCCCCGGCCGGATTTTCCAAGGTCCGACGCGAGGGGGGTCCAGGCCCGGTGCGCCGGCCTCACCTGCACACGCCGCGGATGCACGGCTCCAGCCAGATGCGGTAGGCGGTCTCGATGTGCTCCTGCGACACCTCCTCGGGCCGCACCGTCTCCGCCCAGCGCCAGGCCGCCTTCTCCAGCTGCAGCCGCGGGGCCATGGCCTTGGCCCGAGAAGCGCCTCCCGAGCCGGACCGCCGCTGCCAGCGCCGCCGCCGCCGCCGCCGCCCTAATGGGCTCCGCCACCTGCCAGCGATGAGGACCAGGCGCTCCCTCAGCCAGCTGGGCAGTCAATCACCTGTGCGCGCCACTGCCGCCGCGCCCGCCCGCGCCCGACCCGCACGACCGGCCGCAAAGCGCCGCCGCCGACACCCGACACACCCCGCGCCCGCAGACGTTGAAGGTGTACTCCCCGCCGCGCTGGGCGCATGCGCGTTCCCAGGAGCCTTTGCGCCTTCCGCGCCTCTGGCCCGACGGGCGGAGGGACGGGAAGCTGCTCTCCCGAGACAGACTTGCCACGTCCTCACCGGCACTGCTGAGGAAGCAGCGTCTCAGCCCCTATCCAGGGTGGTGTCCTGCGTACCACTATTCTAACAAGCGGGCCCCTCGACGGCAGAACGTTGCCTATCGTACTTGCTCTCTGGTACCTCCCCTTTGTGAAGGAGTCACGCGAGAGGCTACTCAACGCACACCATACGCCCGCTGGACTACGGGGTGGGACCTGAAACCGAATCACCAAAGAAACCAGGGTCGGCTCTCTGGAGGAAGGTTTAACTTGAGCCTAGACCGGTTCCGACTCCTTTCCCGAGCCCTCCTGACGTCACGGGACGTTCTGGGCTTTTCCTGAACTAGCACTGGACTACGTGTCCCGGCATGCGTTGCGTGCTGCCACTCAACGGATGCGAGGCATGCTGGGACTTGTAGTCTTGGAGTTGGAGAGGATTCGGTGGGCGACGGATTGTGCGGAGGCGCACGCGGATGCCGGGGTGGGGTTTCTCTGATGGGGAGGGTTATCTTTGCAGCTGGCTGACCCTCCTCGCTGCTGTTCTCTCTGTATGATGATTTCCTAGTTCTTTCTTGAAGCTGCTCTCTAGCTCCCGGCTGTGAAAACATTCCTCTTTTGCAATTCTTGCCCCAGGATACAAAGAGTAGCCTTATCAGAACGTTTTGCAAACTGTAAAGGGCCCTGCTAGGGTGAGGATCTTGAGGACTTTCCATTTGAATGAGAGCCCTACGGGGGTCTAAGCACTAATTTCTGACTCAGCAGCTCACCAGCTGGGTAACCTTGGACTGGTTGCTTAACGGTGCTATTCTTTAGGTAACTCCCCAAAAGCATGACGAACACAAGACGTGGTCCGTGCCGTTGGGCATGGGTAAAAGGCGAGCGGTAGAAACAAAGTATGGTTCCCTTCCCAGCCTTGGAAGGTTTGGAGTACGTGGGAGAGGGCTTTCCAGAAGGGGTCACTCCTAAGCCCACCCTTAATAGATGAGTAGCCAGAACAGCAGAAGGGCACCATTCCAGACAAAAGAGAACAGCAAGGAGCAAAGGCACAGAAGAGAGAAACTTAGTGTGAGGCCACAAATTCTGAGACAGGGAGAGGTGAGAGGTAAGCCTTGAGAGGCAGGCCAAGACTGTCTTTACCTGAGGGACTCATTGAAAGATTTAAAGCTGGTGAGTGATAGATGGAGGTTTGCATCTTCTATGGCTTCCGCCGGTCTGGGTCAATGTCAGAGGCAGAGAAACCTGTTAGAAGACTGTTGCAGGAGTACAGGCCAGAGATACTGAAGGCCTGAAGTGGGGTAGTGTAATAGGTGCGGAAGGAGGAAACAAATTTGAAGGATCCTCAGGACAGGGAATTGCTACAATTTGATGATGATGGTCCATGTTTGTTCACCCTTCTGTTATGTCACTTTCAAGTCTGGGTCATGGACCCTCCCATGGTGCTCACAGCTCCCTGAGTCCTCCATTGCCTCACTTAGCAGTCCGTGAAGTTGTGAATATTATTCACTGTGCTGTACTGCTGTGTGCCACTTTTCTAACTTGGGTACTTAGATGAGTAGAGTTTCCCAGGTGAGATAGAAGCTATTGAAGAAGGAGCAGGTTTACAAGGGAGGTGATGATTTCAATGTTTTAATATATTGCATTTCAGGTGCATCAAGGACATTCACGTAAAGATGGCAGACATGAGTCTGAACCTTGCAGGATTTACTGCTTCTAGATCATTAATTTTTCAATCGCTACTGGATGATTCTCATCAGCATTGAAATATGCTGTAATTTTTCCCAAGTTTAACAAATCCTTTCTTGACTCCCACATCCCCCTTCCAGCTTTTGTCCCATTTCTCTGCTCCCCTTTAAAGCAAAACCCCTGGAAAGAGTCGTCTATACTCTTCTCCAATTCCCCTCTTCCTATCTCCCTTAAACCCATTCCAAATCAGCCTCTTTTTTTTTTCTGGCAGTAGTCCTCTTTTATTCAGAGAATAGTATGGAATAGCATGAGGACAGGACCCATGGGCAGTAAGAGCTGCCTAAATCAGGCTCTTGGGTCTGGCCCCATGACCCAGTGGTTAAGTTCACACCCTGTGCTTTAGTGGCACGGGGTTTGCCAGTTCAGATCCTGGGCACGGACCCAGCACTGCTTATCAAGCTATACTGTGGTGGCATCCCACATAGCACAACCAGAAGGACTTACAACTAGAATATACAACTATGTACTGGGGTTTGGTGAGGGGAAAAAAAAAAGAGGAAGATTGGCAACAGATGTAAGCTCAAGGCCAATCATCTTCCTCACCAAAAAAAAAAAAAAAAAATCAAGTTCTTGCCTCTCTCACCCCCAAAACCATTCATATGCAGGTCACCAAAGGCCTCCACATTGTTAAATCCAGTGGTAAGTGCACACTCTATTTTACTTGATCTGTCCATAGCATTTGACCCGGTTATTTACTCTTTCCTCTTGGAAACACTTTCTTCTCTTAACTTGCAAACACCACAGTCTCCTGGGTTTCCCAACACTCACTGGCCATTCTTTTTCGGTGTCCTTTGCTGGTTCTCTCTCATCTCTCTAACCGGTAAACGTGAGGAGCCCAGGTTTGTCCGTGGACCTCATCTCTAACTGCATTTACTCCCTGGGTGATCTGATCTCCTCCTCCCCATGGCCAGACATGACACTGCTCATCAAGCCATGCTGAGGCGGCATCCCACATGCCACAACTAGAAGGACCCACAACTAAAAATACACAACTATGTACTGGGGGCTTTGGGAGAAAAAGGAAAAATAAAATCTTTAAATGCTAGCTGTGTATTGATGACCCAAATTCCTGTCTCCAGATCTGAACTGGCTCCTTGTTTTGTCCACGGCAAATTATACCCAGAGACTGAGATTGTCCTTGCCAATAATTTATTTTCTGCGGATTCACTGTGGGAATTATAATAATAATATTTCATAAGCCAGCAGCATAAGGATAATGTCTCCTAGTAAACCAATAAAGAAAACATACTCCTGGCGCCAGCCCAGTGGCGCAGCAGTTAAGTGCGCACATTCTGCTTCTCGGCGGCCCGGGGCTTGCTGGTTCGGATCCCAGGTGTGGACATGGCACCACTTGGCAAGCCATGCTGTGGCAGGCGTCCCACATAGAAAGTAGAGGAAGATGGGCACAGATGTTAGCTCAGGGCCAGTCTTCCTCAGAAAAAAGAGGAGGATTGGCAGCAGTTAGCTCAGGGCTAATCTTCCTCAAAAAAAAGAAATATTCTCCAAACCAGTGATAGATTAATTACACTATTGTTCCATGCAAAGGGGAGATGAAAGAAATAAAGTCCAAGTTTAGTTGAGAGGTGACTTTCTGCAAGTTGGTTCTTGGTAGGGTCAGGCCTTCCAACCAAAAGCTGAGTATCAGCCACTGGCTTAGGTCCCTCACTGCTGGGGCGCAGCTCGTGGGTGATGGCCCAGGTTTGGGGCTGCTTGAAGGTTATTATTCCAGGGACTGTTAACAGCTTGCACGGCTGCCTGCAAGGAGGCGCCTCCCCAAGGCAGGGACGGATGTCCCTTCCTGACGCTGCCGTGTGATTTAACCCCACGGCCGGCCACGGACCCCCGGAGCCTGTGTCTCCAGATCTTCAGAGAGCTGCTTAGACTGTCAAAGAGCAGCCCTGCCCGGACCGAGCATTCTTGGTGGATCCTCACAAAGCCTTGGTATGTAAAGTGTAAATGCCCCTTACGGTGTCCCGGCTCCGCTCCTCCACGTGCCCCCATCGATAAGCCCCAACAAGGCCAATCCCTCCTCAGGGCAAAACAGCTTCAATAAGCCATAAACAAGTGGATCAAAACAGCTTCACATAAGCCATAAACAAGGGGGTTTGAAATCATAACACATCATAATCATTTGTTGTGACTACAGCACCCTCCTAAAACGCCAGGCTGGTGTATCCTTCTGCCCACTTGGCATCTCCAGTGTGTAATAGGTATTTTGCACTTTGCAGATCCAAAACATACCCTCATTCTACTTCCAGTCACCCCCAAACAGCCACCTGTAGTCGTTCCCATCTCGGCAGGAGGCAGCTCCATCCTTCCAGAAATCTGCAGGCCCCTTTAACCTCTTCCTCTTACATCCCTACCCAGTCCTTCCACAGATCCTGGACCTGCTTTCAGAACATAGACAGTGTAACCCCTGTATGGTTACTGTTACCACCTTGCTCTCACTGGGATTATTGCAGAGACTTCCTAGCTGGTCTCCCTGCTTTCACCCTTGCCTCTTTATAGTCTGTTCTTGGCACATAAACCAGATGGACATTCCTCTGCTCAAAAACTTCCATCTCATTCATGGCCCGAAGAGCAGTGCCACGTCTGTGCCCAGGATCTGAACCCCCGAAACCCAGGGCTGCCGAAGCGGAGCGTGTGAACTTAACCACACGGCCATGGGGCCAGCCCCCTGCCCTGCCTTCTTGAGGCTTGCTTTGTCACCTACTAAGTTTCAGGAATTGGGGGGGGGGGGGGGGAGGGGGAGCCTAGGAAGAAGGTGCAGAGGAACAGTTGCTAGATGTAAGGAGAATCAGACCTGGACATCTCAGCAGCTCAGGCAGCGGAGTGTCACGATGGGAACGGTCAGCCATATTATATACGCCTCTATTTTCCTCCCCATTTCTTGGATCTCTTCACAGTAAAATTAGTGAAAGAATTATTTACCCCCCGCACTGTCCAAGAGAAATATAACATGACCCACATACGCAATTTTAAGCTTTTTAGCAGCCACATTTTAAAAAGTAAAAAGAGGGGCTGGCCCGGTGGTGCAGCAGATAAGTGTGCACCTTCAGCTTCGGCGGCCCAGGGTTCACCAGTTCGGATCCCGGGTGTGGACATGGCACCGCTTGGCAAGCCATGCTGTGGTAGGCGTCCCACATATAAAGTAGAGGAGGATGGGCACGATGTGAGCTCAGGGCCAGTCTTCCTCAGCAAAAAGAGGAGGATTGGCGGCAGATGTTAGCTCAGGGCTAATCTTCCTTAAAAAAAAAAGTAAAAAGAAACTGGTGAAATTAATTTTAATAATATATTTAACCCAATATATCCAAAATGTTCACATTTCTACATGAAGTCAGTATTTTTTTTTTTTTTTTTTTGAGGAAGATTAGCCCTGAGCTAACTACTGCCAGTCCTCCTCTTTTTTGCTGAGGAAGCCTGGCCCTGAGCTAACATCCGTGCCCATCTTCCTCTACTTTATATGTGGGATGCCTGCCTCAGCATGGCTTGATGAGCGGTGCCATGTCTGCACCCGGGACCCCAGGCCTCGGAAGCGGAACGTGTGAACTTAACCACTACGCCACCAGGCCAGCCCCATGCAGAAGCTCCCTATGTATCCTGTCCTTTTGGGTTTTATGGAGGCTTCACTAGAGGCCTGATTAATTCAATCATTTGCTACTAGTGTTGGTGAACTCCATCTCAAACCCCTCTGTCTCCCATCCCCAGAGGCAGGGGTGGGGTAGGGTGGGGCTGAAAGTTTCAGCCTCTAATCAAGATTAGTTCCCCTGGCAACCAGCCCCATCCTTTGATTACCTAAGGTCCTTCGGAAAGTGGCCTTGTTAACATAAAGTCAGGTGTGTTACAAAGGACTTGTTACGAATAACAAAAGATAACTTTATCTCCTGAATCATTTTGGAAATTCTAAGGGTTTTAGGAGCTCCGTGGCAAGAATGAAGACCAAATCTATTATAAATCACAATATCACAGCTGGAGTTTTTCTAGCGTTTGTCCTGGGCCCTCTTCTATACCAGTCAATAAAAAAAGAAACAAAGAAATAAGTATAAACATAAATCAAATCATGTCACTCCATTTTGGCATCCTTTTGCACTTTGAAATGTCAGCCGCAAAACAATCAATAACCAATCTATAGATGGGAGAGATAAGGTGACCTTTACTTGAGCCAAAGAGAGGATCATAATCCTGGAAGGCAGTCTTCACAAAGGAAGGAAGCGTTCAGGAGAAACACGGTTTTCATTCAAGTCTTATATCTTTTTAGAACAAAGAACGTACGTTAAACACACCCAGGATACATTTTCATTAAAGTTTCAAGGAGGTATTTAGTTGCAAATTAGAAGATCAATAGGACCCTGATGTTGGGAAAGGGAATTATACTGGGAGTACTAATACAGCCTTACTGGCTTTGCAGGAGGGGAAGTATGCATTCTTTTTTTTTGCCGCCCCCCCCACCCCCCCGCCCCGAAGAAGCTTAGCCCTGAGCTAACATCTGCCAATCCTCCTCTTTTTCCTGAGGAAGACTGGCCCTGAGCTAACATCCATGCCCATCTTCCTCTACTTTATATGTGGGACGCCTAGCACAGCATGGCTTGTCAAGTGGTGCCATGTCCACACCCGGGATCCAAACTGGCGAACCCCGGGCCGCCAAAGCGGAACGTTCGCTCTTAACTGCTGCACCACCAGGCCAGCCCTGTATGCATTCTTATTTTAATGGTTAAAGCAGATGTCCAAAAGTGTGTTTGATAGGCCATAAATCAGGCTTTTTTTTTCCTTTTAGTTCAAGCCGAATCAGTTTTGAATGACAATAGTTACCCCCATACCCGAATATGTGACAATCTCTTGTCAAAATAAAACTTAAACTCCTTTTCATGACCTATAGGGCTATCGGAGGCAGAATAATGGTCCCCCAAAGATGTTGCTGTAGGTTGAATGTCCTCCCAAAATTCCTATGTTAAATCCTAACTCCCAGTGTGATGGTGTGAGGAGGTCGGGCCTGTGGGAGGTGATTAGGTCATGAGGGCGGAGCTCTTATGAATGGGATTAGTGCTGTTATAAGAGACCCGGAGAGCTCCCTCACCCCTCACCATCTGAGGATGCTGTGAGAAGATGACCACCTATGAACCAGGAAGCCGGCCCTCACCAGACACCCAATCTGCCAGCACCTCGATCTTGGACTTCCCGGCCTCCAGAACTATGAGAAATAAATTTCTGTTGTTTATAAGCCACCCAGTCTATGGTATTTTTGGTATAGCAACCCAAACGGAATAAGACAGATGTCTGGGTCTTAATTCCCAAACCTGTGAATATGTTACCTTATGCAGCAAGAGGGACTTTGCAGATGAGATTCAGTTAAAGATCTTATCTTTCTTTTTTTTTTTTTAAGGAAGATTTGCCCTGAGCTAACATCCGTGCCCATCTTCCTCCACTTTATATGTAGGACGCCTGCCACAGCATGGCTTGCCAAGCGGTGCGTAGGTCCACACCCAGGATCTGACCAGGTGAACCCTGGGCCGCTGAAGTGGAACTTGTGAAATTAACCGCTGTGCCACCAGGCCAGCCCCTTGGTTAAAGATCTCCAAATAGGGAGATGATCCTGGATTACTCAAGTGGGCCCAATGTAATATTACACACGGTCTTCATAAAAGGAAGGCAGGAGGGTCAGTCAGAGCAGATGCTGCATTGCTGACTTTGACGGTGAAAGGAGTCACAAGCCCAAGGAATGCAGGCAGCCTTTAGAAGCTGGAAAGGGCAAGGAAATGCATTCTGCCCTAGAGCGTCCAAAGGAAGGCAGCCCGGCACACACCCTGACGTTAGCTCAGTGAAACCCTTCTCAGACTTCGGACAGTTATCAACTGTTGCAAGCCACTAAGTTTGTGGTGATTTGTAACAGCGGTAACAGGAAACTAATACAACGGCCCTTTGCCATCTGGCCACTCCTCACTCCAACCTCGTGTTGTTGCTATCGCCTCATTCACTGAGCTTTAGCCGCAGCGGCCAGTGCCAAGTACTTCCCTGTCTCAGGGCCTTTGCAGTTGCTGTTTCCTCTGCTAGTAATCCTCTTCGCTCTGCCCCAGCTCTTAAGACCTCCAGCTCCTTCGGATCTCTGCTCAAACGTCACCTCCACAGAGAAGGCCTCTCTGACCAGCCTGTCAAGAGTAGACACTCCTCTCACACCCCTACTGTCACATCCTGTTTTTTTCTCTCGTAACGCCACATCTGAAGCGACCGTGTTTGCTTTGGTCTGTTTACTTGCTCACTACATGTCTTCCCTCTAAATTGTCAGCTCCTCAGGAGTAGGAACTTGCAGTCTTGCTCATTTCTATGTTCCCAGCACCCAGAACAGCGCCTGGC
This sequence comes from Equus przewalskii, assembly GCF_037783145.1. Taxonomy (NCBI): domain Eukaryota; kingdom Metazoa; phylum Chordata; class Mammalia; order Perissodactyla; family Equidae; genus Equus; species Equus przewalskii. The sequence continues at coordinate 32,656,828 of NC_091832.1, read as the reverse complement.
ACATGGTAAGTACTTAAGAAATGGTTGCTGTGGGGCTGGCCCGGTGGCACGCAGCAGTTAAGTTCGGATCCTGGGTGTGGACATGGCACTGCTTAGCAAAAACCATACTGTGGCAAGCGTCGCACATATAAAGTAGAGGAAGATGGGCATGGATGTTAGCTCAGGGCCGGTCTTCCTCAGCAAAAAAAGGATTGGCAGCAGATGTTGGCTCAGAGCGAATCTTCCTCCAAAAAAAAAAAAGAAATGGTTGCTGAATGAATGAATGTGCCTCAGTCTGATTAAGGACTCATGTTCTAGTTCCCGAGATGTGGGTGGAAGTAGATTCTTTTTCCTAGATGAGGGAAGCTTCAACCTAGATGGACTCACAAAGTGTTTATGAAACACAAGCAGTTTTTAAAAGCTGTCATCCATTCTTCCAAGACGCAGTGGGGAAGAAAGGGGGCAATCCCAAGCCAACAATGGAAGTGAAGGGCTGGAGTGTGGGTAGGGGAGGGTAGGTAGAGTCAGGCCTGCTGTGTCCATGAGGTACCACTTGGGTGGGCACTGTAGACGAAACGTTGACACTTTTCCCTGCCGCCATTATGGGTCAGCAGTGTGTGATCACATTCTGGCGTTGGCTCCCTTTGCCCCCTGCTGTGTGAATTGGAACACCCAGGAGCTACTCTCCGAAGGCGGGGAGGAGCCAGGCCCTACAGCGAACAATGTTATTCTCACTCTGCTGGCTTTAATGCAACAATGTGGGACCCGACCAGAGGTAGCCCTTTGAAAATTACTTGTATTTTTCATAGAAAATTATTTATATTTATCATGGAATTATTCAATATGATAAAGGGTCGCCCAATATAATAATATCTTATTACTATTACTAGTGAAAGGCCACAGTGCCTTAATCTGTGCGTGGTGACTGTCGTGCCCCATAGTCACCTTCTCCTTGTCTTTCCCCTCAGCCGCTGCCTAGACCATCACTGTGGATTGCAGCTGACGTGACCCTCTGGCTACTGACCGTCCAGCACAGGTGAGTGAAGGACAGAATGCTCTGGGAGCAAGTGGCACCAGCACCAGGATTCCTACACTGGAAACCGCCTTTGCCGCGTGTATCAGTTTCCTGGGGGTTCCGTAAGAAATCCTACAAACTGGGGGCTTAGAACATCGGAAATTTATTCTTTCACAGTTCTGGAGGCCAGAAGTCCAAAACCAAGGTTTCTGCAGGGCCTGCGCCCCCTGAAGTCTCTAAGGAAGGACTTTACCTGGTCTTTTCAGCTTCTGGTGGCTCCTCATGCTCTCGGCTTGTGGCAGCGTAACTCCATTCTCTACCTGCATTTTTTTTCTTTGGGTGAGGACCTGCCCTGAGCTAAGTTCTGTTGCTAATCCTCCCTTTTTGCTTGAGGAAGATGGTCACTGAGCTAACATCCGTGCCAATCCTCCTCTATTTTGTATATTTTGTATGTGGGATGCCGCCACAGCATGCCTTGACAAGCGGTGTGTAGGTCCACACCCGGGATCTGAACCTGCGAACCCCAGCCTCTGAAGGGGAGCGTGTGAACTTACCCACTACACCACTGGGCCAGCCCTCCACCTCCATCTTCCCAGGTCTTCTTTCCTCTGTGTATGCCTCTCCTCTTCTTATGAGGACACCGGTCATTGGGTTGAGGGCCCACCCTAATCCAGTACAACCTCATCTTAACTAATTATATCTGGAAAGACCTTATTTCCAAATAAAGTCACATTCTGAGATTCTGGGTGGGCGTGAATTTTGGGTGGACATTATTCAACCACTACACTGTTTACAATCACTCTCCACTTCAGACCCTTGCTTTAATCGGTTGCAGGCAATCTAGCAAGCCCTAATATGTTGATCTTGACAGGATTACTGTGCATACTGGCTCTTGCCACCTCAGCCATTGGATGGTAGGTTTTGTGGAAATGCAAAGGAGGTGGGCGACCCTAGTCTGTGACACTGTTAAGGTGTGAGCGGGCCTCACTGGGACGGGGCAGCCCCCATCAGCTGGAACCGATAAGACGCTGTGGCCAGAACTGGGACATAATTCATAAACACATACACTCTACGGTCCCCCCCTGACTCTGTGACACATGCTTTACAACAAATCTGAATCAAAATTATCAGAATCATAGCAAACAATTCTTTAAGTATTTGAGAACATTGCAATGTGTCCCATCACTGAGGTCATACCGAGAGTCCCATGAATGCCCACGGCATAGTCTCACCATGCCAGGAAGAAACACAGCCCCATCCGTTGCATCTGTGTTGCAGTTGTCCCATCTTTCTCTTCAGCTTACCATGCCCAGCGCCTATGACCATCTGTGATATCCACTCTTATGGATGTTGCGCTTTTTCTTCTTCAAAGCCGTCCAAGAATCCTGTGATATTCTTATAAATCTTCCCCATCTTTTACTCCACTTGGCTCCCTTGAAGAAGGTGTTATCATTCCTGTTGGGTCTACTCTTAGGAGACGCCTGTGAGGTGAGGGGCTAAGCATAGACTCAGGCCGACATGGTCCATGTCTGGTGCTCTGTTCTTTTTTTTTTTTTTTGAGGAAGATTAACCCTGAGCTAACTGCTGCCTATCCTCCTCTGTCTGCTGAGGAAGACCGGCCCTGAGCTAACATCCATGCCCATCTTCCTCTACTTTAATACATAGGATGCCTACCACAGCATGGCTTTTGCCAAGCGGTGCGATGTCTGCACCTGGGATCCGAACCAGCGAACCCTGGGCCGGCCGCTAAGAAGCGGAATGTGCGCACTTAACTGCTGTGCCACCGGGCCGGCCCCATAGTGCTCTTTTCTTACTGGTATTTCTCTGATGGGGTGAGTTTCCCCATTGGAGATCCCCTGAGATTACGTGAACCTCGTCCAGGCCACCTGAGGAGTTATGGCTTTCTTTCCTTCCATGTGAAAGTGGAACATTGCTTTCTTTCTCGTGACAGTTGTAGTTGGGCTAACAAGGCGCATTAAAGTTATTGTAAAATGTCTATGGGTCTGTATCCGATCAGGGTTTTACCCAAACGGAGTGTTCATCACCTTGGCAATCAGGTTGCAAAGTCACCCTGTTAGGTTATGGTCAGTCTATTTACAGGAAGACTGCGTGCATGGTGTCAGATAATTATGCCAGTTACAGTGAAGCCACTGAGGGTGGTCAATAAATGCTTTTCTATTCTGAAAGAGATAACAAAAATCTGGGATCTGGGGCCGGCCCGGTGGCACAGCGGTTGAGTGCACACATTCCGCTTTGGCGCCTGGGGTTTGCCGGTTCGGATCCTGGGTGTGGACCCGGCACTGCTTGGCAAGCCATGCTGTGGCAGGTGTCCTACGTATAAACTAGAGGAAGATGGGCACGGATGTTAGCTCAGGGCTGGTCTTCTTTGGAAAAAAAAAAATCTTGGATCTTTACTCTCATTCCCCCATAAACTTTAATGTCTTTAAACTTGACTATAGGACTATATTTTGGCTGTTTGAAAAGCTCTAGGGTGTCAGAATAGTTGTTTATTATATAATTTAGATAAATTCTTCTGTTGGAACGATGTTCCACTTTCCACTTATTTCATCCCCTAGTCTGGATTTGGATGTTTCCTTAGTAATCCATTCAACTTTTTTTTTTTTGAGGAAGATTAGCCCTGAGCTGACATCTGCCGCCAATCCTCCTCTTTTTGCTGAGGAAGACTGGCCCTGAGCTAACATCTGAAGCAGAATGTATGCACTTAACCACTGTGCCAACGGGCTGGCCCAGAACACAGTTTTAATGGAGGCCAATGGACAAGAAGATATAAATAAGAAAAATAATTCTAGTGAGTGCTGATATAATAAATTTGGGGAGACATACCTGGGGGATAAGGAGGGAGGGCACTAATTCAGATTAGAGGTGGTCAGGGAAGTGTGGTCTGAGGAGGTGACATGTGAGCTGAGACCTGAAGGACCTGAAGAAGCCAGCCCTGGAATGCTATGGGAAAAGAGCCTTCCAGGTGGAGGGAACTGTGAGTGCAAAGGCCCTGAGGCAGGAATACTTTGTAATAGGGCAGACTCCTGGTCCAGTGCTCCTTTGCCACTTGCTGCGTCTCTAGGCCCTCAAAGAGGTCCCTTTGGTGCCCTGGGCCTCCATTAGGCTTAGTCCCTAAGGTGCTGACTTAACCAGGAAGGCAGTAGCTCTCTCAGGCTGTGGGTCCCCCTCCCAGAGGCCCTGTGGCTGACCCGGATCTGAGATTCCTGATTCCTGTCTGGCAGGGGGTGAGCAGACATCCTCCCCACCATCTCTCCCCAGGCTCCAGCCCCGGCCCCAAATCTCCATGACAACCCTAGACACAATCCTGACCTGAAGAGGATCTGGAAGGGCAGCACAAAGATCGCCGTGAAGAGACCAGAGGAGCTGGCCGACTGCCTCCCCTCGCTCCTCGCGTCCTGCAGCTTCCCCGCTGGCCTGGCCAGGCCCCACGCCCCCGTCTCCCCAAAGCCCCCAGACAGGACTCTGCAGGTCTGCCCCATTGCTGGGCACAGCAGGGCCCAGATGGCGGCCTGTCTCCCGCTGCTGCCCCCGAGGTTGCTGCTGCTGGGGGCAGCCGCCCTGGCTGCGTGTGCCCTGGAGACAGGTGAGCACGACGGGGCTGGGCTCAGGCGGCAGGAGATCCGGCCCCATCCCCCTCAGAGACTGTTTCCCCAGTCAGCACTCACCCTCACCGGCTGGGACCTCTTGAATCGGGGGAGGCTGGGAAACCCTGTGCCCGGTCTGGTCTTGCCTGGCACTCCCAAGTCCCCCCCAACCCCTTTGGTAGGCTGGAGCCCCAAGTCACTCAGAAGCAGGGCTCGGGGCGGGGGGACAGCCCTCAGGCCTGGGCACGGAAAACACGGTGGGCTTTGGGGTCGGACAACCCTGCATTCACACACTCACGCTGCCTCCTCCTGCATTTCTATCCTTGGGACCCTCGTTTCTACTCTAAGTCTCAGTTTCTTCAGTAGTAAAATGGGGTACTAATGGCCCCCTGCCCCTTGAGAGACTTTATTAGGGTGCATGTAACTGACAAGAGGTGCCTGAACTGACAAGAGACTGTTTAGTGTCTTTATCGTCCTGCTTACGGTAAACGTTCGTACCATGGCTCTGGAAAACGTGGTCATGGAGGGCTGCAACATCATAGACTGTCTATCCATAGTATCTCTCTAAAATCCGGAAAATTCTGAGACATATCCTAGAGTTTTTGAATAAGAGAGTGAGGACTTAAATTATTTAATCCTCACAAAAATTCGGATTGCTTAAGCAACCCCTTTTACCGATAAGGAAACTGAGGCTCAGAGAGGGTGAGCGACTTCGCGGGGTCACACCGCGGGCGGGGCGGGGGCGGAGCCCAGCCCGCGGCCGCGCGCTCCAGGCCCGGTGCCTTCCTCTGCAGCCGACCTGGCGGAGCGCTGCGGGCACACGTGGCGCGGGGACGCGCTGCTGCTGCGCTCGCACTCCGCGTCGCGCAACTTCTACTTCGTGGCCCCGGACACCGACTGCGCGCTCTGGGTGCGGGCGGCGGCCCCCGGCGACAGGATCCGCTTCCAGTTCCGCTTCTTCCTGGTCTACAGCCTGACGCCCCCGTCTCCGGCGCCCCCCGCGCCCAACGCCTCCTCCCCGGCGCCGGCCGACCCCTGCGCCCCCGGCTCCTACCTGCAGTTCTACGAGGGCCCGCCGGGGGCGCCCCGGCCCCTGGGGGCCCCGCTCTGCGGCCTGACCATCCCCGCCCCGGTGGCGTCCTCGGGGGACTACCTGGGCCTGCGCCTGGTCACCAGAGGCCGCCAGCCCCGCGTGGACTTCGTGGGCGAAGCCACCTCTTTCCGGCTGGGTGGGTTGGAGCGGTCGGCCAGGACCCGGCCTCGGGGGTGGGGTCGGGGGTGGCAGCTGCGGCCTGGGGCCGGGATGGGGCTGGCGCTCCGGCTCCGGAAGATGGAGGGGGCTTGGGCCTAACGGAGGGAAGGAGGTGGGGACAGGTGGCGGGGTTAGGGGCGTCCCAATAGGGACATTCCAGGCCCAAAGGGCCAACCCCATCAATCTGGCTTCCATGGGTGTGTATGTCACACCGCCCTACCAGTCCCTGGTGCACACACTCACTCACACTCACGCATTCACACACAACTCATCCCCATGCAACTCCTGGACTCACACCTCATGCTCTAGCCCCACCCGCTCACACACACTGTCCATGTACACAGCTCACACCACGTACACGCGTACACCCGACTCCACACCTTGCACTCCCACACTGCAATACACAACCCACACACTGCACACTGACACACTCAGTTCACCTCACACACGCCTCCTTCACGCACAGTTCCACTTTGCTCCCTTAGACGCAACTCATTCACACACTCTCGTGTGCACGTCGGCTCCTCTGTCCTGGTCAGCCCTTCAGATGTTTGCCAGCGGCCGGCGTTGGGACTCTGGAGATCCTAAGTGACAGAAACTGATGGCTCGTTCGGCGTGGCCTTTGGTCCTTTGCACGCCAGTCTCCTCTGTCCCTCGCAGCAGCTCTTCTGTGCTGCGTTCTGGCCCTCAGACTGGCGGGTGGGCAGCAGGCTCGGTGGGTCCGGTAAACGCCCCAGGCAGAGCGGCACGCCCTAACTGCTGGAGGTGTCCTCTTGCTCACGCTGGGTTCAAGGCTTTAGCCACGGCAGGTTCCCCCAGGACTGGAGACACAGCTCACCCATGTCACGGCCCATGTCACAGCCGATGTCACAGCAGAGGCTGTGTCCAGGGATGGCGAGCGGATGAGCTGCTGAAGTCCAGAAGATTCCACAACCATGGAGAAGCTTTGTCTCCATCTCTGGCAAAATATCCAGACTGGAGAATTAAGCATGGGGTTGTGAGCACTTCGAGACGAGAACATGGGGGCTCTGAGAGCCAGGACAGGTCCAGCAGGAACTAGACCTTGACATGCCAGGCCCTGGCCAGCCCTTCAGCCCGGAGGTGCTCAGAGAGCACCCCCGTGCGTCTCGTGTGTCTCTAGTCACGTCCCACGTCCCGCCTTCCTTCTCCCCTGGAATCGTGCATGGTCTGAATTTTGGCTTTTAGACTCTCTCTTGCCCATTAGAGTCTCTGGCTCAGGGATGAACCTTATGAAATTTTGGGGTCATGACTGGTGGTGCCTGGGTCCCCTTTTCTGGATCCTGTCGGCTGCCACATGCCAAGGTTCCTATCACGGACGTTGTTTTTGCAAACAGCTCTCACTGGCAGGTTGGATATCACGCCCTCCTCCTGCCTCTCTCCCTCCCTGTGGCCGTGCCTGCTTGGTGGCCCTGCCCCCTTGGGGTGCAGCTGTCAGCCAGGGAGGCCGAGAATGTGGCAGCTGCTCTGTGTTCTGCAGGATTGGGCTCTGAAAAGAAGGTGACAGTGCAGAAGCCCTAATGCGACTCTGGTGTCCTCGGGTCAGTTTTGTCATCGGAATGAGGAAAGGTTCATTTCACACCCTCGGGCCACACGCACAGTGTCAATCACTTATACCTGCAAGCACGCCCTGCCTGGTTCGTGCACACGCTCTTACACTGACACTCACACGTCTCCCCATCCGTCTCCACTACTACTGTTTTCTCTCACAGACATTCATTCTTACACCTATACACCTTCTATATATTAGAGTGTCCACTTTCATTTGCAGATGAAAGAAACCCAACTCAAGTAGGCTTAAGCCTAAGAAGAATTTTGAGGTTCCTGTAACTGGGATATTAAGGTGTTGGTTCAGGTATAGCTGGATCCAGGAGTTCAAGTAATTTCACCTAGGCTGTGTCTCTTTGTTTTCTTCTACCTTTGCATTGTGTGGGTCCATTTGGCTTCCATCTCAGGCAGCTCCTCTTTCTACTTGGCAGCAAAGGCACCCTGCAGCTCCAAGTCCACAATCACCCCCACAGCTCTAACCTCAATGAGATAGAGAGGAAGCACCTTTTCTTATGGTTCTAGCAAAAGCCTGGGGCCAAATCTGATTAGTCATGGCCAGGAAATGGATGCTCTGATTGGCAGGCCCCCCACTGGGACATGGTGTTGGTCAGTCCCACCTGAACCAGCTTTTCTGCACAGAATGGGATTCGGGTAAGCCAACCCATCTGCCACGCCCTGCGACCGAGTCACATAATTCTCTCACCCAGGTGCTTATTCATTCACCTAGCAAATATTAACGTGCCAGGTGCTGTTCTAGGCTCTAGAGATACAGCAATGAACAAAAGAGAAGTCTCTGTCCTCTTTGAGCTGACGTTCTGGGGCAGACAGACCAGAAACAAGTAATCAAGTAGATCCGCATTCTGCAGAGGTGGCGAGTGCCGCCGAGGAACCCAAACCCGGAGAAGGAGGCGGGTGCTGGGGCACGGGGTTCTCAGCGGAGGTTCGGGAAGGCCTGCGGATAAGAGAAATCTGAGTGGAGACCCAAAGGGAGCGAGCCCTGCAGTTACCTGCGGAGGAGAATGCCGGGCGGAGCTGATGGCCAGCGCTGAGCCCTGAGCGAGGGTTTGCTTGGAGTCCGGGTTCGCTGGGCTACCGTGGGCCCTGTGCATCACACATGCAGACACACTCCCACCCACTGTGTGCCACAGTGTGTATGAACATGGGGCTGAATTCCTACTCTGCTACTTATGTACAAGCTGTGTGGCCTTGGTCAACTGACCTAACCTCCCTGTGCCTAGTCTTCTCATCTCTGAAATGGGGTTAATTACAGTATTTACCCCCATAGGGTAATTGTGAGAACGTAATGAGCTAGGATGGGAATAAAGTGTTTAGAACCACACCTGGCCTGGAGAGGACTCAATAAGTGTCAGCTGCCAGCATCAGCATCCTTATGATCACACGTGTCTCCCATGAAATGTCCATCCGCACTCCCACGTGGATGCACGTGGAAACAGCCCCCCCCCCCCCCCCCCGCCAACGCACACCTCCTGCATTCCCTCGCTGTAGGACCCCACACCTCCCTGGGTCATGGGCTGGCCCAGGGTCCTCATCTCATGCCTTCCCTCTCGGCCTCAGGATCCTGTGGTGCCTACTTCCGCTGTGGGAATGGCAGGTGCATCCCCCGGAGCCTGGTGTGTGATCGCTGGGGCCTGGACAACTGTGGCGACGGCAGTGATCAGGCTCCCTGGCCCCCAGCGGACTGCAGAGGTGAGTGACAGGTGTGGCCTGGGCCCCGCTGAGCAGCTGATAGGGAGGCTGGGCTGACTCCCCTTCCCTGGGGCACAGCCTGAGTGGGGGATGGAGGCAGGGGTGCAGCAGGAGAGACTAAGGGGAAGTGCATTAGTGGGCAATCTGGATCAGACCACCTGAGGCTCAGAGCAAGTCAGAGCTGGGACGATGCTAGAGATGATCTAGTCCAGCTGCTTCCACACGATGGATTAGTGGTGGAAGCTTTTCCTAAATGGAGCCTTGCACGGAGGCCTGAGACATCAAAAGGAGAGATGCTCTATTTACTGCGCGTGGGGGGCCCGGGGCCGACTCATGTCCCACTGAGGGACCTGAGTTTGACCCTTAAGACTTACTTTGAAAACCATTGATTTAGTCTGACTCCCACATTTTACAGATGAGGAAATTGAGGCCTAGGGAGAAGAAATGACTTGCCCAAGGTCATAGAGTCATCAAGTGACATGACCAGGAATGGTCTCTGTGGATAGAACGGACCAGTATAGGTCACCCAGAAATATCCTTCTTGGGAATCTGGAGATGCCCCATCCCCAGTCAGGAGTGGGATAGAGGCAGGGCTGCCATGTCTGGTTGAACAGGTTGTTTACTGCAAAAAGGTGCCTGAGGGGTGAAATCCAGCTTCCCAGGACCCCGACCCCTCACTCACCTCCCAAGCCACTCCTCAGCCTCCTTCACAGGTTCCTTGTTAGCTCCCTGACACTGTGCTTTGTGCCATGAGGCCCAGGTCCTACATCCTCTCCGCCTCCACCCACGCTCATTCCCTTGGTGGTCTCCTTTATATTGTGTCGCCAGCTGGACTTGTCTTTGAACTCAGTTACATAACCACCTCCCTACTCACATCTCCACATGGACGTGTGGGCGGCATCTCAGACTTAACTTGCCCCAAACTGAACTTCTGGTCCACAGCCACCGCATCCTGCTCGTCACCAGTTTCCCTTCTCACCAAAGCTGCAGAGTCCCCCTTTACTCTTTTTTCCCTCTCAGCCCATGGGCATCAGCATCATGAGGATGTGTCTGATGTTTTGCTCACGGTAAGACCGGAGTTATGGGTTACTAGGAGGAAGACCACAGAGGTACAGCGTCATTTCTGTCACATCCTATCACAGGTACATGCTCCCAGCATCATTCACAGCTGCTGATATTGGCCTTGACACCTGGCCGAGGTCGTGTTGGTCAGGTGTCTCCACTGTTACTCTTCCTGCCTCCCCTTGCCATGTGTCCTTTTTGGAAGGAGGTCACTCTGCATAGCCTGCACTTAAGGGGTGGGGAGTTAAGCATCTCTGCCAGAGGAACCTTAAAAAAATTTTATTGAGGGGCCGGTCCCATGGCTGAGTGGTCGAGTTTGCACGCTCTGCTTCGGCGGCCCAGAGTTTCGCCAGTTCGAATCCTGGGCGCGGACATGGCGCCGCTCGTGGGGCCATGTGGAGGTGGCATCCCACATGTCACAACTAGAAGGACCCACAACTAAAAATACGCAACTATGTACCAGGGGGGCTTTGGGGAGAAAAAGGAAAAATAAAATATTAAAAAAAAATTTTATTGAGATATAATTGACATGTAACATTGTATGTTAGTTTCAGGTGTAGAAGATGATGATTTGGTATCTGCATATATTGCAAAATGGTCACCACAAGTCTAGTTAACATCCGTCACCACACAGAGTTACAAATTTCTTTCCTTGTGATGAGATCTACTCTCTTAGCAACTTTCAAATATACCACACGGTATTGTTAACGAGTCCCAGTGCTGTATATGACATCCGCATGATTTATTTATTTTATATCTGGGAGTTTGTCCCTTTTGACCCCCTTCAGCCATTTCTCCCACCCGCCACCCCCAGTCTCTGGCAACCACCAGTTTCTTCTTGTATCTATGAGCTTGTTTTTCTTTTTTAGATTCCACATCTAAGTGAGATCATACGGTATTTGTCTTTCTCTGTCTGACCTATTTCACTTAGCATATTGCCTTCAAGGTCCATCCATGTTGTTGCAAATGGCAAGATTTCCTTCTTTTTTTTTTTTTTTTTATCACTGAGTAATATCCGTACATATGTATCCACTCATCCACCGACCAGCCCTTGGGATGCTTCCACGTCTTGGCTGTTGTAAATAAGGCTGCAATGAACATGGGATGCAGATATGTCTTCAAGTTAGTGTTTCCATTTCCTTCGGATAAATACTCAGAAGTGGAACCGCCGGACCACGTGGTGGTTCTGTCAGAGGAGCCTTCTAAAACACTAAGTCAGATCACGTCCCTCCTGCGCTCGGAGCCCTCCACCCTCCTCATCTCACTCAGCTGGAGCAGAGCCTCCCGGGGGCCCACAGGCCATGTGCCATCTGGCCTGTCACCTCCCTGGGCCCTTCGCTTCTCTGGCCCTGCCCCTCCCCCGTGCCTGCTGGCTTCCTCAGCGCCTCCCCACTGGCCCTGCAGCTCCCCCCACGCTCCTGTCTCGTCCTACCTCTGCTCTCTTCCCTGGCTCTTTCCTCGGCCTGGAAGCTGTTCCCCAGAGATTAACACCTCATCCTGAAGGTCTCTGCTTAACCCTCACTCTCTGTGAGCTCTTTCCTGACACTTTTATTAAGAATAGCAACTCTGTGACCACTGACAGATGAATGGATAAACACAATGTGATATGTCCACACAATGGCATATTATTCAGCCCTGAAAAGGAAGGAAATTCAGACACATGCTACAGCATGGACGAAGCTTGAGGACATTATGCTAAATGAAATAAGTTGGACACAAAAGGATAAATACAGTATGATTCCAATGGTGTAAGACACCTAGAGTAGTAAAAATCACAGAGACAGACAGTAGAATGGTGGTTGCCAGGGGCTGGGGGAGGGAGAACCGAGAGTTAGTGTTTAATGGGTGTGGAGTTTCAGTTTTACAAGATGAAAATACTTCTGGAGATGGACAGTGTTGATGGTTGCACAACACATTGAATGTCCGTAATACCACTGAACTGTATTCTTTTTTTTTTTTTTGAGGAAGATTAGCCCTGAGCTAACATTGGCTGCCAGTCCTCCTCTTTTTGCTGAGGAAGACTGGCCCTGAGCTAACGTTCGTGCCCATCTCCCTCTACTTTATATGTGGGACGCCTGCCACATCATGGTGTGCCAAGCTGTGCCGTGTCCGCACCTGGGATCCCAACCAGTGCACCCTGGGCTGCCAAAGTGGAACGTGTGCACTTAACTGCTACACCACCGGGCTGGCCCTGAACGGTATTCTTAAAAATGGTTAAAATGGTAAATTTTTTTTTTTTTAAGGAAAATTAGCCCTGACCTAATATCTGCTAGCAATCCTCCTGTTTTTTGCTGAGGAAGACGGGCCCTGAGCTAACATCCGTGCCCATCTTCCTCTACTTTATATGTGAAAATATGTCGAGTGGTGCTATGTCTGCACCTGGGATCCAAACCAGTGAACTCCAGGCCGCTGAAGCGGAACATTTGCACCTAACTGCTGTGCCACCGGGCTGGCCCCTCATTTTTTTTTTTGCGGAGGAAGATTCGCCCTAAGCTAACATCTGTTGCCAATCTTCCTCCTTTTTTCTTCCTTTCCCCCCAAAAGCCCCAGCACCTAGTTGTGTATACTTGTAGGTTCTTCTGTGTGAGCCGCCACCACAGCATGGCTACTGACAGATGAGTGGTGTGGTTGCGAGCCTGGGAACTGAACCCGGGCCGCTGGAGCAGAGCATGCTGAACCACTAGGCCATCAGGGCTGGCTCTAAACTTTATGTTTTGTATGGTTTACCACAATTTTAAAAAATGGCAATGCTGCCCCTCACCAACACGCCGTGTCCTTTTCCCCTAACTTTTCTCCGCAGCACCTAACTCCATTTGACGCAGCATCTAATTTGTGCTTTGTGTCTCCTCACACTAACAGGCCAGTTCCAAGAAGACAGTTTTGTCTGTTTTGTTCACTGTCGCGTCCCCCAGTCCCTAGAGCAATGCCTGGGGTACAGCAGATGCTCAAGAAATACTAGTCAAATGAGTGGAAGAATGGACCTCTCTTGCCTCAGTTTCTTTATCTGTAAAATGGGGGTGACAGCAGCTGGCCCGGTGAGGCAGCAGTTAAGTTCACACATTCTACTTTAGCGGCCTGGGGTTTGCCGGTTCAGATCCCGGGTGCAGACATGGCACCACTCGGCACGCCAGGCTGTGGTAGGCGTCCCACCTATAACATAGAGGAAGATGGGCATGGATGTTAGCTCAGAGCCAGTCTTCCTCAGCAAAAAAGAGGAGGCTTGCCCGCAGATGTTAGCTCTGGGCTAATCTTCCTGAAAAAAAAAAAGGGGAGGGTGACAAACCTCACCTTTCAGAGTCACGTGAACTTTAAGCGAAAGACTCCAGGTAAAGGGCCAGCACTGAGCACCGTGTGACAGAAAACACTGGATCCCTGCGCACCCTCCTTCCTGAGAAGCAGTTCCGTGCACAATCCCCAAGCCCCGGAGCTAGACGGCGAGCTCAAGTCCTCCCCTCTCACTTCCGGCTCTGTGACCTGGGCAGGTGACTTAACCTCAGTGCCTCACTCCCCTTATTGGTCAAACGGAAACACTAACAGTAACAAACTCAGAGAGGTTTCAGGAGGATGAAAGGAGATGTCACCACGCCCGCCAGGCAGTCCTCCGTGTGTCAGCCCTGCTACTTCCCCTGCAGGTCCCAGCGGGGCAGTGAGGACCGACACCTCCGAGCCGCTGACCCTCTCCCCGACTCTCGGCTCTGCAGGCCACCTCCGGAGTGCAGCCAGGAGGAGTCCCCCAGCAGGCCGGGACCCTGCACAGCAGGATGCCGCTCCCGGAGGTAGGTGGCTCCAGGTGACCACCTGCTCCCACTCCTCCCACCAAGACCCCACTTGTCCCTGTGCAGGCGATGGGGACAGGGTCAGCGGGCCAGGCTGAGGCCTGAGTGGACTCTCCCCTTCCTCCCACAGGTCCCCGGTTGCAGGGTGTGGCGCTGGCCTCCTCGCTGCTCCTGGCCTCTGCCGGCCTCTTCATGGGCCTCCTCTGGTGCTGGGGCTCCCTGAGCTGGCTGGCCTGGCGGGCTGGTGCCCGTGGCCCCTGTCCCAGCTGCACCATCTGTTACATGTGTCCTGGTCAGGTGGCCCCTGGGGGCCTGCAGCTGGGTGGGCCGACCTTCCAGGGCCAGGCGGGCCACCCCTAGAGAGGCTGCGGGCATCAGAGGAAGGGAGTGGGCTCTGGGGTCACACAGACCCTGGGTTCCACCCCCACCCCCTGGAGGCCTGCTTGACCTTGGGCAGGTCGCTTAGCCCTCTGAGACTCAGTCTGTTCCTCTGGAAAATGGGATACTCCTGCCTCACATGGTTCGGGAAGGCCACCGGAGGGAACTGGGCCTGCAGCTGGTGGCAGCTGGCGCCCTGCTGTTCAGCGAAGGGCAAGGCCTCCACGCCCAGGGCAGGCAGCATGGCCTCACTCATCTGAAGCCACCTGGCTTCCCTCCTGGACTTCACCTGCCCTGCTCCACCCCACCCCGGCCCACCTCGGTTTCCACTGGTCAAGCCCTTGTCAAGGACACAGGAGACAGCCCTGGCGGGGATAGCACCGTTTATTAAGAAAGATCAAGACAAAGACCACAGGAAGGTCCCTTCTAGGACACAGAGGCCAGGCATCCCGACCCCACATCTGGGGCTGCTGGTGGGGAGGGCGCTCGCTTGCCCCGAGTTGGGCCCTCAGGCTCCCACAGGTGGGGCAGGGCTGTCATGTTCCCTTCCTGTCCCTCCCAGTCATGAGTTGTGGCTTCCCCTACCCAAGGCACTAACTCTTTCCGACCACCAATGCCCTCCTCCCCCCATGTCCCCTGGGCCTTCACTTCCAGATCGGTGGGGGGATGCGGCCTGGTGCTGGCGGGGAGACCCTCAGTGCTGGGCTCTGCCTGGGCAGCTCCTGCTCAGAGTTGGGATGGTTTCCCTTGCAGCCCCTGAGGGGGGGGGGCCCTGGGCTCGTGTTGGGTGGGGGAGGTGCAGGCCAGGAGGGCTTGGTGGGAGGGGGTGGCTGCCAGGGGAAGGTGACCCGTTGGAGAGGCAGAGGGGGCTGGGACAGGGGCCGGCAGGGGTGGGGACTGCCTGCCCAGGGGTGAGCTGCCTTTTGCTCCACAGTTGGCACTAAAGAGCTTTCCCAACCCAGAGGATGCTGACAAAGGCCATCACAGGCCTCCTGCTCCAGGGAGCTGCTGGGGCCCCAGGCTGGAAGCCGAGGGTGACTCCCGTGGGAACGAGGGCTGCCCAGGAGCTGCTCGACTGGACAACCCAGCTCCACCTCGGGGGCTTGACTGGTGGGGGCAGTTCTGAGCCCACTCAGCCACCGTGCCAGACCTTCTCCTGGGTCCTGGTGGCCCTCTGAGGCGCTGCTCCCATCTCACCTGCCCTGCCCGCCAGCCTGCGGCTTTGCCCAGGTGTGTCTGTGTGTGGGGGGTGGCGTGCCCACCCTCCAGTCCAGCCCAGGGCAGTAGCAGCAAAGCGTGGCATCGCCTCAGTTTCTTACAAAATAGTCATAATAATAATATTAATAATAATATACTCGACGTTGTGGGGCTGGGGCGCTGCCCGGGAGTCCGTGTGGGGCAGGCGGCTGCCTATGAGGGGCAGGGGCGCGTGTTGGCCCCCGCCTGGGCGCGGTGCTGCAGGTCCAGGGGCTGTGGGGGCGGGGCGCCGGGCCGGGCCGAGTGCAGCACCAGGTTCTTGATACAGCCCGTGATGCCCGAGGAGAACCTGCCCCCAGTCAGCGTGGCCACGTCGGGGGCTCCGCCTGTGGGGAGGGGAGAGGACGGGCCTGTCAGCTCCGGGGGCTCGGGAGGCAAGGAAGGCCGGGTGCCCCAGCTCTGCAGCAGCCCCATCCCCTCCCTGCCCCGAGGATGGGGCCCCAGGAGCCCAGGACTCACCGATGTAGATGCTGCCCTTGGTGTTGACTGCCACGTTAGGGCCTGGGGACTGCCCGCTGACCAGCTCCTCGCCGTCCACCTGGATGGAGCCTCTCCGGCCCTCTCTGCAGGGCAACCGGGTCAGGCCCCTCACCACCAATTCCCCAGGAGAGTCCCCTCCCTCTGCCACAGAGACTCCAGATGGAGAAGTCTGCCCCTTCCCCATTAGTTCTTTCCTTCCCCACCTGGATGAGATCTGGCACCACAAACAGCTTCCTAGCTCCCCACCCAGGCTTCCTCCATCCCCTGGGGTACTTGCCCGTCCACCCCCCATGGAGTTCGTCCTGCCCTGGAGGTCTGTGCTCTGGCTGGTGGGCTTTCCCTCGACTGTGGCTTCAGGTTCTGGTGGGGAGCATCCTGTCTCAGTCTAGAACTCTGGGCCCCTCAAGCCTAGGGCCCAGCTCCCTTACCGCAGTGCCGTCACCCGATGCCACTCGCCGTCATTGATGGGGTCCTCGGAGACAAGACGGGCCTCCCCACTGCCCAGCTGGTAGCTGCAGTCACACAGGCCCAAGAAGGTGTGAGCTGGGGCAGGACTGGATGGGGTGTGGGATGGTGGTGGTGTGCAGCTGGGGCACTGGAAGCTGCAGCTTCTTGTGGGAGGAGCCAAGGGGCCGACCAGAGGGGAAGCCACCGATGGTGTGAGGGGGGCCGGGGAAGGGTCAGGTGCCAGGACCCACCTGAAGACAAGGTGCCCGTCCTGAAGCCCGAGACTGATGAAGTCCTTGCCTCGGCTGGCCTCTCCCACCTCCTGCCAGGGAAGCACAGAGTCTCTGGGGTCCCCAGCCTGCAGAGCCGAGGCCCTCGACAGCTATGGCCTCCACCTTTCTCTCTCCCACTGCCCGAGCCACCAGGAGGCAGGGAGCCCTGAGAGCCCGGGCTCGACACCCACACTCACCACGCCCTGCCAGAGCAGGAGGCCACTGGCCGTGCTGGTCCGAACCTCCAGCTCGATGGTCTCGGGAACTTCGGGCAGGCTGTGGTGGGGGAGAGAGTGAGGGGCAGAAATCCCAGAGGCTAGATCCTCTCCCTGCAACCTGTCCCCTCCCTGGGCCCACGGGCTGTCCCAGCATCCATCTCACCTCCTGGAGAGGACATGGCCGGGGAGAGCTAGGAAGCCGTCATCATGGAAATAGGCTGCGTACTGCCCAGGGGCATCTGTGGGAGGAGGGGGTGATGGTGAGGCACCTCGCCAGCAAGGAGCATCCATCTCAAATCGGTTCCCTGACCTGCCTCCACCCCGACATGAACTACGACGGGGACTCGGAACCTGCAGTCCCTGGAGACCAAGAGGCCGTGGACAGAATTTAGGGGCCTGCGAACTTGGATGGGAAAATCCTACAGCTCTATTTTCACTCACTCGTCACTGAAGTTTAGCAGGTCCTTCAATTACACATGGAGGCACCCAACCGAGGGAGCAGCAGCAGGACCCGGGACTTTGTCACTATAGGAGGTATCCTTATGGCAGGACAGTGGTTGCAAATATTTCAAAACGTCGCTTATGCTTATTGAAACTGTGGTAGCTCTTAGGCCCACGACTCGATCTTGTTATTTAATGTGTTAATAAAGAAGCACATATGTTACAAATCAGAACACTTTGCATATTTTGGGAACCTTATTTTGGTATAACTGGTTTCCTCTGAAATCCTCTGTATTTCATTTGATGCGGTCAGTACGGTCCAGGGAGGTGACCAACCGTCCCCATTTGCCGAGTCCTGTCCTGGTTCGAGCTCTGGAAGTCCCACATCCTGAGCAGCCCCTCAGTCCTGAGGAGCCAGGACAGTTGGGCACTAGGTCCGTGGCATATAAAAGGGTCAGAACCTTTGCGTTCCCTCCATCTTATGTGTGGGAGGACAGGCTCCGGGGGGAGGGACTTGCCCAGGAAGTGGGAAGCCTGGACGGCAACCTGGACCTTTCGGCTCCAACGTCCACACTGTGGGTGGCTCCAACATCCCCAGCCCTGCTCAGACCCATCCCACAGGCCAGCGCTGGCCCCTGTGGGCCTGGCAGCTACAAGGGGTGGGGACACTTTGCCACCTGTCACCAAATGATGAGGATAACAGCTAACACTTACTAAGCACCTGCTACGTGCCAGTCATAGTGCAGGGAGCTTCACGTCCAGCTGCAAACATCGTTTCATCTAACTTGATCCTTATAACCACCTATGACTTAGATATGATATTAACAAAAGCTAACATTCTGTACCCACTCTGGACGAGATGTTGTTCTAAGCATTTTAAATACATTAAGTCATTTTACTTTCACAAAATTCTATCCAAAGCTTTGTGGAAGGATGTTACTTCTCTCCATTTTATACATGAGGAAACTGAGGCACAGAGAGGTTAAGTGACTTGCCCAAAGTCACACAGCTAGTAAGTGGGAGGGCTTGGATTTGAACCCAGGCAGGCTGGCACCAGAGTCCACACTCTTACTCGCTATCCCACTACTTCTCTTATTCTATTAGTGATAAATAAGAAGATATGTATCTATAAAGCAGTTAGCACAGTGCCTATAATTGTTCAGTAAACATTCATTTTTAAAGTTATCATTGCCTTTAAACTGATTGTGGAATCCTTGAGAGTGAGGGTCCTGCCTTATTCATCTTATATCTACTGCTCCCAGGGCAAGGGCAGGTGTACAATAAGATCTTTGTTGGGGGCTGGCCCCGTGGCCGAGTGGTTAAGTTCGCGCGCTCCGCTGCAGGCGGCCCAGTGTTTCGTTGGTTCGAATCCTGGGCGCGGACATGGCACTGCTCGTCAGACCACGCTGAGGCAGCGTCCCACATGCCACAACTAGAAGAACCCACAACGAAGAATACACAACTATGTACCCGGGGGCTTTGGGGAGAAAAAGGAAAAAATAAAATCTTAAAAAAAAAAAAAAAAAAAAAAAAGATCTTTGTTGATGGAATGTATGAATACAGAGGAGGAAACTGAGGTCAGAGTGGTTCAAGAGCCTGCCCAAGGTCACCCAGCCAGTAAGTCCAGGGCAGGACCCGGCTCTGTGTGGTTGTGATCTTTATTCTGTCGATCTGTGCCCCGTGAGCCTCTCTCTGGGCCTGTTGTGCTAAGAGGCCAGAATTGAGGGGATGGGGTCATTGGAAGAGGGGGCCTGGAGACCTGGAGCCAGGGAGGAGACAAGCCCACTAGGCTTCCCTCGCTGGCCCAGCAAGAACGTACCATTGCCCCCGCTGCCTTCAAGATGCCAATCGGACTCCGCTGTGCCATGTCCAGAGCCTATGGAGAAAGGCAGGGTCCAGTCAGTGGACACAGATACCCACGGGGACTGTGTCCCGGGCCCCGAGAGGGAGGTGGAGAGAAGCTGGAGAGGTTACCTTGTTGGCAGCGTGGGCCAGAGAAGCCGGGGGGACAGAGGCAGTGGGTGCCCCGGCAGGTGCCCCCATGCAGACAGGGCTCCCGGAGCTGGCAGGGGTTCTCTTCGTGCTCACAGAGGTCTCCTGTGGGCCAGGGCAGAGCGAGTGGGCACGGGCTGGAGCTGCCGCTGACCACCCTCTGCCCTCTTCCAGGGCCCGGGCGGCTCACGCACCTTTGAAGCCATCTTGACACAGGCACTGGAACTCATACTCTCCAGCGGGCATGCATGTGGCGCCGTGCTGGCAAGGCTGGGGCTCGCACGGGGAGCTGTCGTAGCACTGCCCGATGCCCCGGCTGCCCAGGAAGCTGTAGGTGAGGTCCAACCGCTTTCCGTTCACTGACACCTGTGGGCAGAGGGACCCTGCGGGACTCATGGGATGCAGGAGGCAGGGGCATAGCTGTGCCAGCAGAGAGAAGGCAGTAAAGGGAAGCTGGGAACCCAAGATGGAACTTGAGCAGGGATTCCAGCGGAAGGAGGAACATGAGCTGAGCGCCTACTATGTGCCAGGAACATCCACAGCACAACCTTCAGTACAACTCTTCAAAGTAGGTGTAATTGTCTCCATTTGACAGAGCAGGAAACTGAGGCTCAAGGGTGAAGGGTGTGGTCCCGAGGGCCTTGGCCAAGCTGCAGGGGGAGGGCCCCGCCCCGTGTGCGCTCCCAGCCTGCTCACCTCTCCCACGCAGCCGCGGAAGGGAGCGCTTGCGTTGGCGGCCGGGGGCAGCGACACGGAGGGCTCCACGCCGCCGAGGTAGAGGAGGGTGTCGAGGTTGAGGCCCTGGCTCTTGCCGGGCGAGGAGCGCAGCACGGGGCGCCCGCCGTTCACGCGCAGGCTGCCGTCCTTGTTGAGGCGCTCCGCGGACACGCGGTGCCAGCGGCCCAGGGCCAGCGGCTCGGCGCTGCGCAGCACGGCCAGCCCTGTGGAGGACGCCAGGTGGGTCGGCGCAAGCATGGCCCCCTGCCCCGCCCTGTTCGGGGATTTGAGCAGATAGGGGCTTTCCTTCAGCCTCCCGGTGCTCCCGGAGGAAGCCGAGAGAAGTCTAGGGACTTGGCTAAAGTGACACATAGAGAGAAGGAATGGGAAGGAACAAGGACTTGAGCCGGTCTGACCTCTGAATTTATTCCTCTGAGCCTTCTCGAGGATGGAGAGCCAAGGAGGGCACAGAGCTTGGCACTGGGAGCCCATCTACATTTGGTGCCTGGTGCTCACCTGACCCCAGCTCGTAGCGGAACTCCAGGTGGCCACCAACCATCGCCAGGGACACGAAGTCCTCCACAGGCCCGCTCTTCCCCCCACTGAACAGCAGGACTCCGTCGGGCGCCAGTGGCTTGAACTCGACATCCAGGCGTAGCTCATGGTGTGTGTTGGTGAGGGCGGGCAGTGCCAGGTAGGAGCCGGTGCCCGACATGGAGGGGGTGGTCACTGTCACACCTGCGGCAGCCACAGGTCAGCCGTGGACGGGGCGATACCGGAGTCCCAGGAGGTGTCAACTACTCAGCCTTCCTCCAGGACTCCTGCCCACCCCACTCTCTAGTCCCAGCAGCTCAGGATCAGCTGGGCAACAGCTGTAGCAGCACAAGAGCCCCCCGGCACTGCGGCCCAGGCTAGAAGGATCTCCAATAAGGTAGGGGTCCCCTTTGGGGGTCCTCAGGTAAGGGATTCAGACTGGGCAGAAGCTTGGCCAGGTGACTTTGAGGCCCTCTGGCTCTGGAATAATTTTATCATCCATAGGGCCCATCATGGCCTCAGATGCTCTGCCCAGCTTCCCCCGTCCTTACTGGGATCCTGGGGGTCCCAGGCCCGGCTCCACTCACCTTCCTCACACCTTATCCCCGAGCGGCCCAGGTGGCAGCGGCAGGTGTAGCCTCGGCCGTCGGGCCGGTTCACACAGGTGGCGTCGGGCCCACAGGCCTCTGGGAGACACACGGGCCAGCAAGGAGGACATTGAGGTAGCCCGGGAGAGGGTGGGGTCCTGATACCAAGGCCCCACCTGTTGCACCCCAGGGGTCTCGGTCAGTTAGGGCCAGGCCAGCCTGGGTGGGCTGTCGGAGACCGGGGAGCACGACTGGGTTAGAGCAAGGGTGGGGAGGGGGTGCCAGAGGAGGCTGGGAAGGGGACAGCATGGGGGGAGGGGAGCAAGCGACTGTTAGTCTGTGGTGCTCTTGAAAGACTGTAGCTGGATAACAGTGGGGTCCATGAGGACCTGGGCAGCAGGTAGTGGGGCGAGCACCTTGGTAGCAGATGGGAAGGTGGTGGGTACCTGGGGAGCAGTGATGGGGCTGGGGGAGTGCCTGGGGAGCACCGATGGGGGTAGGATGAGTAGCGGGGTGGCTATGATGGGGGGTGAGTACCTGGGCAGCAGAGATGGGAGGCAGCGTGAGTATTAGGGTGGCAGGGATGGCAGCCACGATCTAGGAGGGGTGGTAAGTACTCGGTTAAGCGTGATTGAGCTTGGTAAGTACAGTTAGCAGTGGGCCTGGGGTGGATATGAAGGGACGGCAATGGGCAGAGGCAAGCCCCCAGGGGTGGCAGTGATGGGGAGGTGTACACACCTGGGTGGCAGTGCAGGGCCTGCGAGTGTTCACAGCGGCTCCCGGTGAAGCCAGGCAGGCAGACGCACACGTAGCTGCTGCTCTCCGAGTCCTGGCACTGGCCCCCGTTCTGCAAAGCAGCCCCCAGAAGTCAGTCTGAGAACACGCTGGTCCTGCTCCACTCCCCAGAGGGGCCTACCACGGCTGAGGGCAGTGGCCAGGGGCAGCCAGGCGGCGTGTGCGGCGTGGGGTTACCTGGCACGGCCGGTCCCGACAGGTGGGGCAGTGGGAGATGCCGTGCGCTGTAAGGTTGAGGTCATGGAAGACGATCTCCTCGCCCTGGATGCGCAGCTCCCGGACGCAGCCTGGGGGGTGGGCAGGCAGGATGAGCAAAGGTGGGGGCCTCCCAGGTTCCCACGGGCTCTGTCAGCCGGGTGAGGCTTGGCGAGGGCTAGAGGCGGGTGGGGGGCTCACCTATGAAGCCACTGCTCAGCCCTGCCTTGGGGATGGCACTGTAGTCAGGGTAGCCGCCCAGGTAGAGCTCCTCGTTCAGGTCCAGGCCCTGGAACTTGCCCTGGGCAGTGCGGGAGGCGGGAATGGCAGAGAGGCCAGGCAGGGGTGGGGAGGGGGCTGGGAGAGGGGGACGGGGTCGGCTCTCACCTGGGAGGTCCCGTTGACTGGGGCCAGGCTGCCCACAATCAGGGAGCCCTGAGTGAGGCTGCGCAGCAGGGTCACCGTGTGGAACTGGCCCAGCGCCAGCGGTGTGGGGTGGCGGATGGTGGCCATGCCTGAGCCTGCGTCAAAGCTGCTCCACGGGGCAGGGCCGGGGCAGAAGAAAGTAGACATGGGGTTCGTAAGAAGAGCTAGCAGGGGGCCCAGCCTGGGCAAAGGGGATGCCACCATTCCCTGCAGTCCTGCTCCACTTCCTGTCCCTGCCTTGTCCTCCCACCCCATTCCCCACCCCAGCCCTCCACTTCCTGCCCAGGTCTCCTCCTCTCCCCCACCCTTTCCTTGGAGCCTTGGAGCTCCAAGTGCCCTTGGCTCCGGGGCCCTGCAGCCCAGCACCTGGACTCACTCTTCTTCTGGGCACCCCTCCCTCTGAGAGCACCCTGTCTCTTTCCTTCTTGCTTTATGGCTGGTCTTCCCCGACTAGAATATACCTTCTCACATTTTGTATATCCCTCTATCAGTGCCTGGCACATAGGAGGTGCTCAGCAAATAACTGTTGAATGAATGAATGAACGAACGAACGAATGAATCCTGGCCTGCAGCAGTGCCACCCTGTAAGCACAGGCTGCTTCCTCCTCCACCAGGCTGGCATACCGTGCCTACTCCAGCAGATCGGGTGGTCGCCGAGGGTAACAGCCACCTCTCCTTCCCCAGCACCTCCTCTGTACAACCCGGCCCAGGTGTGTGCCTGACTAAGCCCTGCCGTCCAGTCCCCCAGCCCCCTCTCCCCAGGGAACGGGGAGGGCGAGGGTCTCACCGGAATTCGGGCCTCCCACCCACGAGGCCGAAGGAGATGAAGTCGGGCTGCCTGTGGGCCAGGCTGGCGGGGCTCCCTGGGCTCTGCTTCTGCCCATTGTACAGCAGCATCCCTGGGCGGGCACAGCTGTGTCAGGGCCTCCCCTCCCGCTCCCTGTCTGCCCCAGCCCCAGGGGTGTGAATGGCCCCAGCTCGTGAGCCTTTCCACTCTGACGCCTGTCCCTCCCTCTGGCACAGCCCGCATGGCCTTCCCACTCTCTCCAGATGGTGCCCGAATAGAAGGGCCTTGTGAGAGCCCCTGAAGGACATGGAATTTGCTTCACTCACACTGCAGGGTCGACCTGAAGGAGGAGAGGGGGGCAGAGACTCACCCGAGTAGAGAAGGAGGCCTGGACAGTGAAAGTCAGAGACCGTAAGAGATGGGAGGAGACAGGTGAGAGAGAGAGAGGAGGAAAGGGTGAGAGATGGGAGACAAAGGAGGCAGGAGGACAGAGAGGGGGACAGGAAGATGGGATGGGGGACTGGGTGTGGATGCACCAATGGCAGAGCGACCATGAGGAGGCTCCAGGTGGGAGGTTATCACGGAGGCAGAAACGGAGAAGGGAGGAGGCACCAAGGGGAGGCCCGGCAGGCCTGGGGGCGCCAGGACAGGGAGGACCAAGGGAGGTGGGTGGCCCCGGGGCTGCTGGGGCCCAAATGGTGATGGCAGTTACTCCAGGAGATCCCCTGCCCCAGACCCCCCACATCAGCTCCTCTCGTGCTCACCATCGGCTGAGTCAGGGCGGAAAGTGATCCTGATCTCAAACTTCCTGTAGGCATCCTTGATGGTGGGCAGCGGCAGGAAGGAGTGGGGGGTCTGGGTGAAGTAGGGCACCACCCGCTCTGCCGGCAGAGAGCAGTTAGATTGACGCCCTCCGGGCAGTGGGTGGGCACCGCCATTCTGGGGCTGTCTTACCTGGCACCCGCAGCTGGGCGAAGGCTTTGACCTTGCCCTGGCGGTTCGTGGCAGTGCAGACGTAGGTGCCCGCGTCCTGGGGGCGGACCGAGGGCAGCACTAGCATGTTGTTCTCCAGGCGGCTGTCGGGGGGCAGGTTACCATCCAGCTGCAAACACAGCCGTGCTTTGGACCCTGGCCTCGGCCGGCACCTCCACAGGGCCTGTCTCCCATCTCCTGCACGCCTGCCCTTAGGCCCTAAGCACGTACTGTGTGCCAAGCCTGGGCCACGTCCTGGGGGCACTGAGATGGTGACAACCCGGTGCCTGCCCCTCAGGCATGCCTGCTGGTCCCCTGCCCAGCATTTACCTTGCTCCAGGTGATGTCAGGAGTGGGGTAGCCAGAAGCCATGCAGGGGAAGACGGCTGTAGAACCAGCAGGCACATGGACCTCGGGGGGTGTTGAGATCTGGGGCAAGGCTAAGAGGGGGAAGGAGAGACAGGCCACCAACCTGATGACAGCCACCATTTGTGAGCCCAGGCTGTACCCCGATTTGCTTAATCCTCACACCATCCCTTGAAGGGAGGCACCGTGTCCCTGTTTCACAGATGAGGAAATTGTGGCTGCTTCCTCTTAGCTGCACAGAAGTGGGCAGAGTCAGGGCTCTGGAACAGCCCCAGACTCTTCAACACACCTGGGCAGAAGAATGTCCAGCCCTCTGGGGTCCTGAGAAGTGGGTAGTAGGGCAGTGAGAGTCTGGAAGTTTGGGGGCAAGTCATACGGTTTGGGGTGAAAAGGAATTGCCTCTGAAGGAAACGTGGATTTGTGTGTCCTGCACCCACTGCTCCTGCTTCACTCTCTTTCGTCTCTGTTCTGTGTTATGCTGTCTCTGCCATCAGACTGGGCTGTAGGCCTCCCTTGTCAGAGCAGAGGACTACAGACCCATTTTCCTCTTGACACCCCATGGTGTAGCCCAGCCCTGCAAGTTCCAGCCCCCCCAGAACACTCACCTTTACCCCCGGCTGCCCCCACTTATTGTGAAACCTGCCCCTTAGATACACAGAACTGAAAATTCCCAAGAGAGTGGGAAGGAGTGCAATGCAGGCAAGGCCAGAGCAGGTAGCTCGAGAAGCCCGTCCCCACACAAGCCCCCGCCGCCTTCACCTTGCACGAGCAGCAGCACGTGGGACTGGGTGGTGCCGGCGGCGTTGGTGGCCGTGCAGCGGTACTGTCCCGCGTCAGCCAGCTCCACGTGGGCGATCCTGACGATGCCTCCGCTCTGGACAATGCCAGGCCGCAGGCGCCCTCCAACTTTGCTCCACGTCACCTGAGGCTTGGGGTCCCCCAGCGCCAGGCACTCGAACTCCACGGCATGGCCGACCACCACGGTCTGCACGGACGTCCGGATGTTGATGAGCACCGAGGGCAGGGCTGGGGCGAGGGAGGCAGAGGCAGAGTGAGGCCAGCCTGCTGGAGCCTGGCCCGAGGCTGCAGACAGCCCCGGAAAAGGGGGCACTGGGGCCTAGGCATTCGTTCACTTCTCCACGTGCTCTTCCGTGCATTCACGTTACCGCACTCGCTCGTCTGCTCTGCTGTTCATTCGTTTCCGCGCTTGGGCATCCACGGGGCTTCTTCGTTGGCTGGTCTGCGCACCCACCCGCTCCACCTGTGCCCCTTCTTCCTCCCTTGCGATATTTGTCAAGCCCCCTCACTCTATGCTAGACACAAGCAACATTACAATCGAGTAATTCTCTTCATTCGTACACATTTAAGGGGCTTCCTAGGGAACAGGGTCCCTGTGCCCTCCTCTCTGTCCCCTGCTCTCAGCAGAGGCCTGAAGCCACTCTCCTACCTTGGACAACCAGCTGGGCACTGGCCTGGGCCTGGCCCCATGGTCCATAGGCCTGGCAAATATATGTCCCTTGGCAGCTCTGGTCCAAGTTCTGGATTCTGTAAAGAAAAAATCAGATATCAGTGAATAAAAACAATTATGAGAGTGCTTTGCACTGGCGTGGGAGTTACAGCTGCCAGAGGTTAGCACACGGGGGAAACTTCTAGTCTCTCAATAACCAATAGGCAAGGTAGGTGGGCAGGCAGGATGGGTGTCACTACACCCATTTGGGACTGAGACCGTGCTCTCTAGAGGGCAAGATCACGCAGTCGTGGAGCAGCGGAGCTGAGATCTGCGCCGTGTGTATACCTGGTCTCGGCCTGTTCTCTTTCCTCTAACAATAATGATACGAATGCTGGCCACCGTTCACCGAAAGCCTTCCACGTGCTCAGCACCGTGGTAAATGCTTCAGATAATCTCATTTCCGTCTCCTATAACCCACCGCACAGCTGAGGCTCAGAGAGGGGAGGTGCCTTGCCCAAGGACATTGTTTCAGGCTGAGCCCCACAGGGCAGGTGGTTTTTTTTTTAAAGATTTTATTTTTTTCCTTTTTTTCCCCAAAGCCCCCCAGTACATAGTTGTGTATTTTTAGTTGTGGGTCCTTCTAGTTGTGGCATGTGGGACACTGCCTCAGCATGGCTTGTGCCATGTCCGCACCCAGGATTTGAACCGACGAAACACTGGGCTGCCTGCAGTGGAGCGCGCGAACTTAACCACTTGGCCACGGGGCCAGCTCCGAGGGCAGGTGTTCTAACAGCTCCACTGTGTGCCTTCAGCTGGGGCGCCCAAGTTCAGTCCTGCCCCCACCCCCACTCACCGGAGCACCCCATCCTGCACGCTGTGGCCAGGAGGCAGGTGACCCCCTTCCTTGATCCAACGAAGCTGGGTGCCCCGGTCGCTGGGCACGGCACAATGGAACTCAACGCTGGCCCCTATGCTCTTGGTCTCCAGCTGAGGCGTGACCTGAACGGTGGGCGTGGATCCTGCTGGGACAGCAGTGGCCGGGAGAGAGCCAGAGGGGCCTGTGGGGACATTTGCGAGGTTCTGCATATATGTGTGTCATATCCCTGACGCTCCTGCCACCCCCCCAGGACCCAGGAAACTCCCATCCTAACGTTCAAGGGCTGTTCTTCTCCTGGTAGCCTCTCTGACCAGGGAGAAAAGACCTTCCACTGGCAGAAGGACGCATTTGCTCACTTGCGTATTCATTCAATCAACACATTTAAGAGCCTGTGGAGCGCTGGGCTCTGCTTTCGGGAGGGGAGTAGAGGGAAGCCCCAGGCAAGAGTGCAAGGGGTCAGTCTTGGAAAGATTTAGACATTTTAAGCAAGGACAGCAAAGACTCTAGTCTAACATAAGAGAATCTGTGGTCATGGGGAAGGCACCCACATGTCCTCATGCGGGGGGTGGGTGGGAGGGTAAGTGCCGATACATATCATCATCATTTGAAGTGCCTACTGCATGCCACGGGCTTTACATACGGGTATCTTTCTAAGTCAGCCTAAGTGCTGGCACTGTCTCTCCACCCTACAGATGAAGAAACTGAGGCTTGGCCAAGGTCACACAACCAGCAAGTCACCGAGCACTGAACCCACGCTCAGTGTAGCCCAGGCTCTTGACCACTGGGCTATGTGCTTTTCTGCTTCTAGAATTTGGGGCCCAACAGAACTTGTTGGCTTTGTGTCACTGACAGAGGAGACCATGGAGATGCTGGGTTCTTTGGAGATCCACTGAAACCCTGAGCATGCCCGGGGGCGGTGCTGCCCTGCCACACAGTCACTGTCCAGCATTTACCCAGCCCGTTCTGGCCCTGTGGTGGACAAGCCTGGGCTTCTAAGATGACTGGGTCCAGGCCCTGCCCTGCGTCTCTTGAGTCTCGCAGGTGAGGCAGGCTGGGGTACTTCTGTAAACCTACAGCCGCTGGCAGTGGGAGCTCAACGCCAAGGGAGGGATGCAGCAATGAGAGCTAGAGCTGCTGAGAAGCTGATGGGGCTCTTCCTGGAGGAGGCAGGCCTGCCGTGGGCGTTAAAGAAGGGAAAGCCAGGCATTCCAGGTGGGGCAATGGAGGGAGGCCTTGTACCCCAAGTGGGGGTCCCCTGGTGCCAGTTGCTGGGTGACTGAAAGGCTCAGACAAGGGCCTGGAGGAAAGCTGACCCCCTTCTGCCCAGCCTGACCCAGGGCTGCTCACCTTGGACGACCACGTGGGCGAAGGCCTCAGCCGAGCCCACCCTATTGGTGACCCGGCAGCGGTAGCGGCCTGAGTCCTCGGGGGCGGCGGGCTCAAAGTGCAGCATCTCGTTCCTGGCGGTCACCCTCCCAGAGAGGCTGCCCCCCACGCGGCTCCACTGGAAGGTGAGCGGGGGTGTCCCGTGAGCCAGGCACTGAAGCTGCACCGTCTCCCCTGCCTGCACCGAAGCGTGCTCCGGGACTGTGGTGGCATACGGTGGGCCTGGGGTGGGGGACATAGAGGTCAGAGTTGGGAGGAGCAGACGTCGAGATGGGAACAGGTGTCGGGTCCAGGAGACTTGCCAAAGGACCAGGGAGGCTGAGTGGGGAGCCTGGAGGACTGGGGATGAGGGGAGCAAAGGTTCCAGGCGGGCATATGGGTTTCAGGCTAGGGTAGGCTCTGGGAGGCTGAGGTATGGGGCCCTCTGGATGGGGTTCCTGGGGTTCTGTCCAGGGTGCAGCCTGGTGGGGGGCGGATGAGTGCCTTACTCTCTACGTGCAGGGCGATGGTGGCCTCAGCGTGCCCGGCAGGGCTAGTGGCGTTGCAGATGTACTGGCCCGAGTCCTGCTGGGCTACCCGGGGGATGATCAGCGTGTTGCCTTCCAGCTGGTGCTGCCAGGGCAGTGGGGAGCGCAGCTTGGACCAGTGGATGGTGGGCGTGGGGCTGCCTGCGGAGTCAAGTGGAAGATGGCAGCGATTGCTGGGCTGCCCCAAGGACCAGCGGAGGGTGGCGACGTTGAGGAAGGGACCCGGGTGATCTGGCCCCTTTGTGGGGGGCACTAAGTGGGCACCTCAGCCATCACTGGGAGATGCCAGCAGCAAAACCCCCTCCCCAGGCATGACATCATCTTCAGATCTCTTGTGTCTACAATGCAGGCCCCAGGCACCACTGCTCTGCCTGCCCCGTGTGTCAGCCCCCGTCCACACCTGTGGCTGAGCAGCGCAGGGTGGCCGTGTGTCCAGCCTCCACAGTCAGCTCGGCTTCTTCAACCTGGACCTGGGGGGCCCCTGGGGCCACGGTGCCCATGTCCACAATCACTTCCACCCGCTTCTGTGCTGTGCCCAGTGCATTCTGAGCTAGGCACACATAGGTGCCCGCATCTGATGGTTTAGCTGATGAAATCTGGAAGAAAACAAGGAGGTTGATTATGCGGGCACTGAAGAGGGACCTTTGCATCAGCCCCCAGCTCTGGTTTAGTTTTATCTCCTTTCTCTACCCTTCCCTTTGTTTTGAGCTCTCCTATCTGACAGGCTGCTTAAGGCGTCACACCCAAAACATCCCATTGGTCCATCAACCCACCGATCCATCCATGTACCCACCTACCCACCCACCCACCCAACCATACTTCCACTATCCACCTACCCGTCTACCTACCCACCTACCTGTTCCACCCATGCATCCATCCTTCCAACCATTCTTTCTTCCCTTCTTCCACCTTCCCTCTTTCTTCCTGCCTATCTTCTAATCTTCCCCTCATCTACCTATCCCAACCCCCTCTTTCTCTCTCCATCGATTCATTATCCATCTGCCTATCCACCACTTTTCCCTCCAAGCATCTGCTCAAGGATGGGCCTGGCCTCTGGCCAAAGGGAGGCCACGCCTCACCTGCAGCACCGTGTGGCTGTCCACGGGCCCATATGTCTGCTGCTCCACCTTGGCAGGGGTGCCGATCCGGGTCCAGCGAGCAGAAGAGCGGGGCTCCCCAGCACTAACACACTCCAGGGCGACTGCCTTTCCCACTTTCACCCACACGGGGCCCTCAGGAAGCACAGACACCGTAGGGGGCCCTGTCCAGAGGAACGACACGACTGATGTACATGCGGAGCTCTGCTGGTCACGTGCACTGTCACAGATCCCATCTCAGTAACTGCCATGTGGGCACTAGTCTCCCCACTGCACTGACGTGGAAACTGAGGCTCAGAGAGGGGGAATGCTCAAGAGGGAGGCAGTGGCAGAGGCAGGACTTAAACCTGGAGGTTCTGAGCTCAGAATGAGGGCTGGAGACAGGCTGGCAGAGCCCATGGGTTCACGCTCCTCACCATGCACACTGAGGTTCACGACACTCTGGGCCACGCCATAGGCGTTGGAGGCCACGCAGCGGTAGGCACCATGGTTGCTGGGCCGGGTACCCACGATGGTGATGATGGAGCCATTGGGGCTGATGTGGACATTGTCTGTTGGAGTGGCATTGGGAAGGTATAGTCAGTGAGGGTGGTCCTCATGCCTTGGCGCTGCCTCTGCCCTGTGCCCCCGACCCCTCCAGCCTGGGCGTGTCCAGCTCACAGGGTCACAGACAGCAGGTGAAAGAGTCTTTGGGGACGCCTGGGTCCAGCCCCCTCACCATCCGGATGGGGCCACTGAGGCTCCAGAGGGGAAGAACCTTCCCCAGGGTCATACCAGGAGTTTGGTGCTATGCTTGGCCTCTGCCCCATCCACAGCGGTGATCACCAGGCATTCCTACCTTCCTCCAGCCCACCCACCCTGCCCAGCTCACCTTCCAGCTCTTGGTTCCGAGTCTTCCACTCCAGGCTGATGGGGGCTGCCCCGTCATGGATGAGGCACTTGAAGCTGGCGTCTTGACCCTGCTGCACGGTGCTGCTGGGCGGCTCGATAGAGATGACGGGGCTCCTAAGGCCTGGGGGATGAGGCAGGTGGAGGGCTGGGCTCTGGGGCTGGGTTGGCTCGACCCCGCTGCCTCAGCTCCAGGGTCTCTCTCCCTCCCCTGCCCATGGCATCTGCCACACTCACGGTAGGAGGACCCCGCACTGGGTGGGACAGTGACTGTGAAGGAGGCCTCCTGCTCAGGGCCTGAGCCGCCAACCACACGGCACACGTACTCGCCAGAGTCGGCGGGGGAGACGTGGTGGAGCCGCAGCCGGGAGCCATGGGTCTGTCGGAGCGAGGAGGGGGCAGCCATCAGGCCAAAGTACTTGGGATAGGGCAAGTCCCCACGCCCGGCTCTGCCAGTGCCCAAGAGTCCCCTCTCGGGTCTTAGGAGCTCCGGGCTCCAGCTGGTGGGAATGAAGGAGCCTCATTCACAGAATCCTACGAGTCCAACCCACCCACTTTATAGAGGCGCAAACTGGCTCAAGAAACGATTCAGCAGCAGAGCCAGGAGAAAAACCCAGGTCTCAACTCCAGGCTGGCAAATTGTTCCCCAAAAGGTATCCTATCTCCTGGGGGTCCCAAGCAGGCCAGGGTTGGCATGAGATTTGGGGTGCAGAAGGCGACTGCAGGTTGATCCTTGCCTGCCCTGGGACCCTCCCCATCCTGGTCACCGTACCTGGTGCCGGGCAGGGAGGCTGCCCCCACGCTTGTGCCACGTGACCTGGGCGTGAGGCTGCCGAGGCACCACACAGTTCAGGTCCAGGGTCTGCCCTTCGGCCACGTGGGAGGAGGAGGCCTCAATGTAGATGGGCTGTGCCAGTCCTGGGGCTGTGGGCACAACGGGTGGGTGAGAAAGGCAAGGTTCCAGGGGGTGAAGGCAGGGACACAGGTGGAGGCAGTAAATGCCGACTGGCCCTCCTGGAGTGCAGAGGCTTGAGGGTGACTGACACGGCTGAGCGCCATCGACCTAAGAAGAGTCTCCATTCCCTGGGGGCCAGCTTGCTGTGATGAGACCCAGGACTGGTCCCTAGTGGTTGGGGGAGGGGCTGGAGGACATTCACAGCGCTGAGAGCTCCATGCTTCTGCTGGGAGAGCAGGGAGGAGCAAGGCCAGGAAGGGGCCCCCACACCCATGCCCCAGCATCGCCCACTGCCCCTGTCACTCACCAGGAATGGGGCGCGGGCTGGAGGCCTCAATTGTGACCAGGACAGAAGCCTCTAGGGTGCCTGAGCTGCCGGTCACTTGGCATGAGTACTCGCCAGAGTCAGCCGGGGACACCTGGTTCAGCCTCAGCAGGGGGCCATGGACCTGGTCAGGGTCGGGGCAACAGTTGGGAGAGTGAGCTCGGGGGCCAAGGGCCAAGGCCTTCAGATGCCCAAGCCCCCTGGTACCTGGTCCCCAGGACCGTCATGGACAGTTATGTAGGCTGCATCTTGTCAAAGGTGACCCCCTCTGACATTAGACATTGTGGAGTAGGTTTATTAGGACACTTTTCTGCTAGGAGAAAGTCCAGTGTCCTGAGTAAGAGGTGTCCTTTTCTCATTTGTGCCAAGGTGCTAGGGGGCCAGAGGTGGCCCTTTTTTGCCCAGGCTGTTCTTGACCTCCTCATTCCCAGTGATTTCCTGCTGCAATTTTCCCAAAGCCCTGGATGTTGGGGCCACCTTCCCTCTAGGGCTGGGTTCAGGCAGGACTGCCCGCACAGGAGGTGGGATGGGATGGGGTGTGCCCACATCCTGCTTTCTCTAGCCCCTATACCTGGTGCCGGGCAGGGAGACTGCCCCCACGCCTGTGCCATGTGACCTGGGCATGCGCCTGCCCAGGCACCACGCACTTCAGATCCAGGGTCTGCCCTTCAGCCACGTGGGAGGAGGAGGTCTCGATGCGGATGGGTGGGACTCCGCCTGGAGCTGGGGCACAGGAAGAGGTCAGTGAGCTGGGACCCCCACCCCTGTGCCCTCAGCCCCTGCCCCTGGGTGCCCAGATGTTCAGACTAGAGGCCATGGGGAGGTGGCCTCGATTCCCCCTTCCCATTCCCCTGAGGCCTGGGGCGGCTGGGCTAGCCTGGGCGGGTAGAGCACCTCATTCTCCTGGCCCTGCCCCAGACAATGGCCCCACCATCAGCTCATGTGCTCCCAGCACCACTGGCGGCCAGGGCTCAGGGCCAGGCACCTCCACACAGATCACTAATGCTTCCCAAACTTGAGTAGCATGTGGCTAAGAACCCGGACTCTGGGGCCAGACTGCCGGGGTTCAAAACCCAGCTCTGCCGTGGATCAGCTGTGTGCCCTCTGGAAAGCTACTTCACCTCTCCTTGTCTCAGTTTCCCCAGTAAAAGGGAGAGAACAATCACACCTACCTCAAAGGGTTATTGCGAGGATGAAACGAGATAATGCATAGATGTGATAGGGCCCACACCTACTAAGTGCTATATCTTGTTTATTACTTAGCAATTCACGTGCTGCTACCAGGACGTCTGCTACAGCCACGCGCTCCCTGTGCTATCCATTACTTTGCATTTTCCTTTCACTGATTCATTAAAAATAATCCTTAAATACTTAGCTCCATTATAGGCAACGATTTCTGTGAAATCATGACAGGTTTGATGTGCTGCTGTTTTTTCCCTAATATGCCCCTATTTTATCACCTAAGATCACCCTCACATGGCCCCAGAGGTGCAGCTCCAGCCTCTGGGGAACTCATGAAACTGGTGCAAGAGCTGCTATCCCCCCTTTACAGACTAGGAAGGGGAAACGCGAAGAGAAGTCCCTTGTGTGACGGCTCAGGTGTGGACAGAGGGGCTGAGACTCACACCCACAGATGACAGACTCTGAAGTCCGTGCTCTCGGGCCCTAGAGATGAAGCCCCCTTCACCTGCCTCCCGATCTCTGCCTGCTGGTCCTTCCCCACCTCCCTTCCCCAGCCTCCCAGCCCCACCGGAGGGACCCTCACCAGGGACAGGAACAGCGCTAGAGCCAGAGGCCTCGATGGTGACCAGGACCGAGGCCTCCAGGGGGCCAGAGCTGCTCACCACACGGCACACGTACTCGCCCGAGTCAGCTGGGGACACCTGGTGTAGCCGCAGCCGTGAGCCGTGGGCCTGAGCGGGGACAGGACGGGGAGACAGAGGAGCAAAGTGAGATGGCAGTCGACATCCTTGAAGGCCTGGGGCCAGGGTCTAACCTCTGACGCAGGCAGGCGCTGCAGCCCATGGGAGCTCCCAGACCTCCTTCCTGGGCGGAGCCTGGGGGATGGACCCCTAGGCAGGGCCCCCACATGCAGCAGCCCTCCCACTATTTCCTGCCGCCAACTCCCATACCTGGTGGTGAGGGGGGAGGCTGCCCCCACGCCTGTGCCACGTGACCTGGGCATGGGCCTGTCCAGGGACCACGCAGTTCAGATCCAGGGTCTGCCCTTCAGCCACGTGTGAAGATGACGACTCAATTCTGATGGGCACAGAACCGCCAGGGACTGGGGGCACAGAGACAGCAAATCGGGGCTTTGGCTATAGGCAAATTTGGGAACAGCTGGGATGGTGGGCGCCTTAGCTGTAGAAACCCCCCTCTCTCAAGATAATAATAATAGCCAACACTTATAGCATGCCAGGCTCTGTTCTAAGCACTGTATGTGTATTCACTCATTTAATCCTCACAAAGTTCATAAACTTTCCCCGATGATGGAAATGTCCCATCATCTACACTGTCCAATACAGTAGCTACTAGCCACGTGTGGCTATTGAGCACCTGAAATGTGGGGATGTGAATTTTTTTTTTGAGGAAGATTAGCCCTGAGCTAACATCTGCTGCCAATCCTCCTCTTTTTGCTGAGGAAGACTGGCCCTGAGCTAACATCCATGCCCATCTTCCTCCACTTTATACGTGGGACGCCTACCACAGCATGGCGTGCCAAGCGGTGCCATGTCTGCACCCGGGATCTGAACCAGTGAACCCTGGGCCGCCGAAGTGGAACGTGCGAACTTAACCACTGTGTCACCGGGCTGGCCCCGGGGATGTGGATTTTAAACTGTAACTAATTTTAATTGCCACACGTGGCTGGCGGCCACTGTACTGGACAACTCTGTGAAGATGGAACGACCGATATCCCCATTTTGCTGAGAGGAGGGTAACTCATCCAAGCCCCTTAGTGGTGTGGGCAGGATTCGAATCCAGGCACCTTTCTGCAGAGCCTTGCCCTAGACCACAAGCCTCGCCTAAGGGCTCTGACTACAGAGCTCCTCCTCTGCAGGGAGCACTGTGACCTGCGTCTCTGGTCCCTCCTCGGGCCTCCCTCAGACTCACCGGAGGGGCTGCCGGCGCTGGGGGAGACTGAGACCATGATGGAGGCCTCCTGGGCGTCGATGTTGTTGTTAGCCCGGCACACGTACTCGCCCGAGTCAGCCACAGACATCTGGTGCAGCCGCAGGCGGGAGCCATGGGCCTGGGGGGGCAGGTGGGGAAGGGCGGGGAGAGGGAGTCGAGGGGCAGAGGGGTCATGGGCTGGCTCAGGCCTCCTCCCAGCCTCCCTTGTCAGACTTGCTCATACTACCCTCTGTCTAGCCAGGGCAGGAGGCACGACTGCCCCAGGACTGCCAGCTAATCCTTTGGGTTCTTTGCCCACGGGGCTGTCCCTGCACTGCCCACCCCGGGAGGCAGGGATTCCGTCCCCACTGCCACGGTTCCACTCTGTACCTGGTGTCGGGCAGGAAGGCTGCCCCCACGCTTGTACCATGTGATGGTGGCCTGGGGCTGCCCAGCGACCACACAGTTCAGATCCAAGGTCTGCCCTTCGACCACTGTGGGGGACGAGGACTCGATCCTGATGGGTGGGGACACGCTGGGCACTTGGGACAGAGAGAGACAGACCACACAGCGAGAGTCAGATACCAGGGACAGTGCTGGGGACTCTGCCTCCCCCCTGCACCCACTTGTCCGGACCCCCTCCTCACCGTGGGAGGAGCCGCTGCCCTGGATGGTGACGATGAGTGAGGTCTCCTGGGAGCCAGCACCATTACTGACGTGACATACGTACTCTCCCGAGTCGGCTGGCGTCACCTGGGGGATCCGCAGCCGGGAGCCCACGATCTGGAGGGGAATAGGTATCAGCGGGTGGGGGCAGCCCCTCCACATCCCGGGCACTGCTGCTGCTGCCCCCAGACTCCAGGAGCCTCCCTCTCTTGCCTGGGGTCTGCCCCCACCCCAGTCCGCAGGGGTTCTTCTGCGGGGCCTTCCTGAGGCTCCGGGCTGGGGTGGACAGTGCCCCTAGCCTTTGTACTGTTCTCACCCCTCACCCCTGCAGCAAGCCCACTGAGGCCTTCCCTGGTGACTCCACAGAGCCCTGCTGTGGCTCCTATTGCATGTGGCATGTCTGCCTCACCCTCTGGCCTGTGAGCTCCCTGAGGGCAGGCACCTGTCTCATTCCATTTGGAATCCTTAGTGCCAGGCACAGGACTTAGCCTGGAGCAGGTTCTCAGGGAAATTTAGTGAGTGAATCATAGAACGTTTTGTTCAAATATAGGATCCAACTGAGGTCAGTGGGATGATCTCTGTATCCTCAGCACTGGTCCAAGGCCCATCTAGCAACAACACTCAATGTTTGTTGAATGACTGAATGAGCACAGAGGAGGTGCTAAGATCCCCTGCTGATTCCTGTCAGAACGGGTGTGCCCAGTTTTTGTCTTCCTTGCCTGCTGGCTCCATACCTGGTGCCGGCTGGGTAGGCTGCCTCCACGCTTATACCAGGTGATAGTGTGGGGGGCTTGGCTGGTCACTAGACAGTTGAGGTCCAGAGTATGTCCATTGGCCAGGGAGGATGAGGAGGACTCAATGCGGACGGGGTATACCACACCCTGGGCTGGGAGAGGGGACAGGAGGCAGGATGTGGGAGCCGCTGAGGGTGGAGGGGCCCTAGCAGCCCCCACTGTTTGCTATGACCCCCGAGACACTCACTGTGGGAGGGGCTAAGACGCTGCTGGATGGTGACGAGGACTGAGGCTTCCTGGGTGCCCGAGCTGCTGACCACGCGGCACACGTACTCCCCGGAGTCGGCTGGAGTCACCTGGGGCAGCCGCAGCCTTGAGCCATGCACCTGGGAGGGTCGGGAGGGAGGCAGGCTCAGAGCCGGGCTCGGCGGCTCCCAGCCAGGCTGCTACTCCCTTGCCTGGCCTCCTCCTAGTCTGGCCCAGGCAGCTGGAGCTTGAGGGGGCTCTTCCAGGGAGAACCACCATTCATGAGCCCCCAGTTCCCCTGCCCCAGTGTTGGGACTGGGCCTGGTGGGAAGAAGCAGGGCACCAGTGTTTGTTGATGTGCTATGGCGCAGGTGAGGTAGGCAGTGTGAGCCCATTTGACAGACAAGGACACTGAGGATCAGGGAAGCCAAATGACAGCCTAAAGCCACACAGCAGGCAAGTGGAGAGCAGCATCTGAACTTGAATATGCCTGAATTCAAAGCCTGTGCTCCTTATTCTGCAGTCACAGGGTTCTTTAGCCCCGCCCCCCCAGCTCCCCGCCTCCTACCTGGTGCCGGGCGGGGAGGCTGCCCCCACGCTTGTGCCACATGATCTGGGCATGGGCCTGCCCAGCGACCAGGCAGTTCAGATCCAGGGTCTGGCCTTCAGCCACATGTGAGGAGGAGGACTCGATCCGGACTGGGGGGGTGACCCCAAGTGCTGGGGACAGAGGGCAGAGGGTCAACCCCCGGCTGGGAGGGCAGGAGGAGAGGGGGGTGTAAGTGGAGCTAGGGGCTGTTGGTCTTGTGGGATCCTGCCATTGCTGGAGTGGTGAGCCCCACTGCTAGAATGGGGAGCCCCAGTGCCAGAGTCAGGGGTCCCCAGCCCTGCCCTCCCTCGAGTGCCACTCACCAGGCATAGAGCTTGCAGGCTCAATGGTCACCAAGACGGAGGCCTCCAGGGGCACTGAGCCACCCCCCACGCGGCACACATACTCGCCCGAGTCGGCTGGGGACACCTGGTGTAGCCTCAGCAGTGAGCCGTGGGTCTGGTCGGATGGAGGTGCGGTCAGAGGGGGCCCTCGAGGGACCCCTGCATCTCTGACCCGCAACCCTGCCTCGCTCTCTGACCCCCGAGGCCTGGCCATCAGCTCTGTCCTGCTTAGGGATGGAGACGGGGGTTTCATCCCCGGAGTAGGGGGTGGACAACAGGAGTCCCAGTGAACTGCAAACACTGCCACCTTCTCTCGGTTCTCAGACACACTTCAGTGTCTCTGAAATCAAGATGCGTCTTACAGTGAAGAATCTTACAGTGCAAGCGGCAGCCTGTTTTTCTTAGAGGTACCTAAAATAATGGTGCATCTGCAATCAATGGCATCCTCAGTTCTATAATAATAATAATAGCCAATGGCATTACCGTAATGGTAACAGCTCAGAACGCTTTCTCTAAGCCACAGCTCCGAGCACCTTGTGTATATGTTAACTCACTCCAACCTCAAAACAATTCTATAAGGAAGGGACCATTATTACCATTTTACAGATGCTGAAACGATGGCACAGAGAAGTTAAGTAACTTGCCCAAGGTCACAGGCTAATGAATGGTGGAGGCAGGATTCCTAGGCTGGTGGCTCCTAGAGTCTGGGTCCTAACCCCCGCACCATACACCTGTGCAATGGGACCCAAGGCCTCCCGCGTCTCAGAGAAGCCTCCAGTCCTCCCCACCCCTCACCTCCACCACCCAGGGGCCGCCATTCCCTTCTTGGCCCGTCCATCCTCCAGTCCTGTACCTGATGCCGGGCAGGGAGGCTGCCTCCACGCTTGTGCCATGTGATCTGGGCATGGGTCTGCCCGGGCACCACGCAGTTCAGGTCCAGGGTCTGCCCTTCGGCCACATGGGAGGAAGATGACTCGATGCGGATGAGCTGGGAGCCACCAGGAGCTGGGGGAGACGATGGCCACTGGTCACTCTAGTTCTTTGAAGCTGCCTCCACCTATATCCCCTTTCTCCGTCCCAGCCCAGCCTGGTGGCCCCACTCACGGTAGGCGAAGTTGGCCCCCTGGGTCCCGGTTACTGTGACTGTGATGGAGGCCTCCACACCATTGCTGGCCCTGCAGACATACTCGCCCGCGTCAGCTGGGGAGGCCTGGAAGATGTACAGGCGGGAGCCGCGGACCTGGGCAGCCATGAGCAAAGGTGTGAGTAGGGGGCTTCCCGGATGCCTCCATCCATGCCCCTGCTGGGAACTGCCAGCCCTTCAGCTCAGGGGTTAGGACCCCCGCAACCCACCACCCGTAGCTTGGCCCTGGCTGGCCCCCTTGCACCTGCCTGCCACTTTGTACCTGGTGCCGGGCGGGGAGGCTGCCTCCACGCTTGTACCACGTGACCTGGGCGTGGGCCTGCCCTGCCACCACACAGTTCAGATCCAGGGTCTGCCCCTCAGCCACTGTGGGGGATGAGGACTCGATCCTGACAGGTGGGACGGGTCCTGGGGCTGTGGGGACAGGGTCAGGGGTGGCAGATGCTCCCCAGAAGAGAGGGCAAGAACTGTCCACCCTGGGGCCAGCTCAGCCTCGTCTTCTGAGGCCAGGCCCACATGTTCAGGGGTCTGGTGGCTTGCACTTGAGGTCCTCAGCTGAGCAACCCCAAGAGGAGGGCTGGGGCACAGGCCAAGCCTTGTGGAGGGGAGTGAGGAAGTGGGAGAGATGAGGGTAGTCAAGGCTGGCAGAGAGGAAGAGTGGGCAGGAGTAGAAACATGAGGGATGACGTGGCCAGAGAGAGGAGTGATGGGAAGACGGTGGGTTTCTCAGAGAAGTGGAGTCTGCCTGGGCTGGGACCTGTGCCCAGTTCCAATGTGGGACTCCTGGCAACACCCCGCCATAAGTAACAGAAGTCACGAGGACCTCAGACCGTGGAAGGCTCTCGGCCTCCTCCAGCTTGCCCTGTCACTGGCAGTCACTCACCAGGGATGGAGTCAGCGCTGGAGCCAGAGGCCTCGATGGAGACCAGGACGGAGGTCTCCAGGGGCCCAGAGCTAAGGATCACGCGGCACACGTACTCGCCCGAGTCAGCTGGGGACACTTGGTGCAGCCGCAGAAGCGAGCCGTGGGTCTGAGTGCAAACAGGGAGGGTTGGAAGGGGGCCGGAGTGGCCCTATCCAATCCCTCCAGCAGGCTGGCCCTGGGGGACTGCCATACCTGGTGTCGGGCAGGGAGGCTGCCTCCACGCCTGTACCACATGACCTGGGCGTGGGCCTGTCCGGGCACCACGCACTTCAGATCCAGCGTCTGCCCTTCAGCCACGTGGGAGGAGGAGGACTCGATGCGGATGGGCTGGGTGCTGCCCGGAGCTGGGGCTCCGCCAGGAGCTGGGGCACAGAGAGGCTGGTCAGGCCTTGGCTCCTGAGCCCCAGTTCTGCAGCCCTGGGGCAGAGGGCCCGGGGACATGACCAGGTCCTAGCTTGGGAGGGCAGATATGAGGCCTTCCTGGGGCGGGATCATGCTCTCCTGCCTCAGTATGGCCAGCCAGATCCCTCCTCCCCTTCCCCACTTCCAGCCTGGAGTTCAGGGCCCATTAGCCCACCCCTGACTGCTTGATATATTACGTGCTGCTCTGGCCTGCAGAGAACCAGAGAATTTTAGTGCCCAGGCTGGGCTGAAGGATGCAGACAATGATGCTATAGCTCCCTTTTCTAGAGTGTCTGCCATGTGCTCACACCACATGGTGGTAGTATTACCCCCCATTTCACATTTGAGGAAACTG
This sequence comes from Equus przewalskii, assembly GCF_037783145.1. Classification (NCBI taxonomy): domain Eukaryota; kingdom Metazoa; phylum Chordata; class Mammalia; order Perissodactyla; family Equidae; genus Equus; species Equus przewalskii. Next base: position 32,615,981 of record NC_091832.1, on the reverse strand, counting down.
AGGCCCCAAAAGGTAACATAACCAGTCCAAGGCTGATAAGGGGTAGGGCCAGGACTTGAACCCAGGTCAGCCTGACTCTCGACTCAGTGTTCAACACCGACTCTGCTGCTTCCTGATGAATTCTGAAAACAGTACCCTCATCCCGGGGCTCTAGACAACCCAGATCAACGTTATGGCCACCCCCAGTCCCCTCATCTCGCTAGTGAGGGAGTAGAGGGGCAAAGCCTGCCCAGAGTGCCCCCTTTTGTCCTGATGTCACCGAAGAGACCACGGGCACCTTCCCTGGGAACACTGGGGAGATCCCAGGACTCAGCCCCCAGCCGGCCCCACCTGGCTCCTCACCTGGGGTGTAGCTGGGGCCCGAATGGGTGCTGTGGAGGACAGAGATGATGATAGAGGCCTCCTTGGCGCCTGACTCGCTCTCCACTCGGCACACATATTCTCCAGAATCAGCTGGTGAGACCTCGGCGAGCCGCAGCCGGGAGCCATGGACCTGGACCGGGGTGGAGGGGACAGAGACATGTGAGGCAGGGAAGGGGGCTGAAGTCGCCACGCCCTCTGAGCCTCGGCGAGTCGTTTGAAGCTGAGGACGGAGGGAGATAAGGGCCGGCCCCCACTTATAGAGTCTGTGAAGCCTCCACCTGCACACGGGACCACCCCCAGGTCCCCTGCCGCAGGCTCAGGGACCCTCATACCTGGGCATGGGGAGGCAGGCTGCCTCCTCGCTTGTACCACGTGACCTGGCTGTAGGCCAGCCCTGCCACCACACAGCTGAGGTCCAGCGTCTGCCCTTCGGTCACAGAAGGCGATGAAGACTCGATCCTGACTGGCGGTGAGACAGCACCTGAGGCTGGGGGCAGAAGAGGAGTGAGGAGGCCTCAGGGATACCTGGCTTGCCCTCCCCACTCCTGCAGCCCCTGGAGGCCCCGAACCTGGAAGGACGACCACTTGGATCCGGGCCTGCGCTGTGCCCGCGGGGCTGGTGGCCACGCAGAGGTAGAAGCCGGCATCGGCAGTCGTGATGGCCGGGATGAGCAATGTGGCGATGTCTGTGCGCTCAGACCGGGCCTGTCACACAGCAAGAAGGGTCAGCTGCCCACGGGGGTCCAGGCAGCCTGGCAAGGGCTAGCCAGTGAGGGTGGGTGGGGGGTATAAAATATGGTGGCAGGCACAGAGCCAATATTAGGGCCCAGTTGGGTGCCAAGAAAGGTGGAGCCAGGCAGCAAAGCAAGAGGCCAACACTGCTCCCTGCCAGGGTGCCTCAAGCAGCATGTCTGAGCAGGCTGCCATCTTGAAAGGGAAGAGAAACAGAAGAGGAGGAGATGGAGGAGGGAGTGCGGTGGGCAGGCGGGTGGGGAGTGCAGGGACTCAGCTGAGCCTGAGGCCAGGCCCGGGCGGGTCTCCTCACCTGCGGGGGGAGGCTGCCCCCTTCCTTCCTCCAGGTGATGGTGGCGCTGGGCACACCTGCGGCCCTGCAGTACAGCCTGACGGTGCGGCCCTCGTGCACCTGGGTCCTCTCTGGGCTCACCTGAACCCTGGGCCTGTTGCCCCCTGCAGACAGAGCCCTGTGAGAACACCTTGCTGGGTGGCCATGCGCTCCCAGCCCCACCCTCAGCCCTGTCTCTCACCATGCACGTGGAGCACAGCCCTGGCCACCTGCTGCCCGGCGCTGCTGGAGGCGCGGCACAGGTACTGGCCCTGGTCTGAGGGCTCGATGGCCGGCAGGCGCAGGATGCCACCATGGATTTGTGCCTTCTGGGGGAGCTGGCCACTGGGGCCCCCTGACGTGGAGAAGTACGTCAGCACCCACCGGGACTGGCGTGGCCCGGGCCTCCCAGAGGTGGTAGACCCCACAGCCTAGAGTCCTGCCCCTGGCCTCCCACATCCCTCCAGGGAGAGCACACCCTGAATGTCAGTTCTGCCACGGCCTCACCTGTCCACTCGAGGGTGGGCGTGGGGCTCCCCGTGGCACTGCAGCGGAACTCAGCCACCTGCCCAGGCTGCACCGTGAGCTGCGGCGGGTGGATGGAGACCACAGGGGCGGACGGGGTGCCCGAAGCTGACACGGGAGGAGAAAGACCACGTGGTGAGGGTGGGGAGTATCTTCTGATCTGTGGCAACAGCCTCCTTGCTGCTCTTTGCTCCCATTCTGGCCTCTCATGGCCCTTTGCTCACAGAGCAGCCAGAGGGAGCTTTTAGAATGCCAATGGGATCTTGTTCTTTTCCACTTAAGGCCTGTCCATGGCTCCCTGTTGCTTTTAGAATAAAATCCAAACTCCCTGCTGGGATCTACTACATAGCTCTCACCTCTGCCCACATCTTCAAGTTCCTCACCCACCCTCCCTTCTGTAGCTCCAGCCATGCTGGCCTTGCCGGTCCTCAAATACGTCAACCTGCTCCTGCCTCAGGGCCTTTGCACATGCTGCTTCCTCTGCCAAGAACACTCTCCATCAGCTCTTTAAGTGGCTGAACACCTTCTCTTCTTTCAGGTCTCAGCTCAGATGTCACCTCCTCAGAGAGGCCCTCCCTGATCCCCCCATGTAGAATAGCTCAGCCTCCTCCCACCTCATCACCCTATTTATTCCTATCCCAGCTCTTGTCACTGGTGTAATTGTCTTCTTTGTTCATTTGTTCCCAGGCTTACTGTCTTCCCATTAGAACATGTGCTGCAGGAGGGCAGAGCCCACACTCATCCTTCTCTCTCCTGTTTCTTCAGAGTCTAGGCCAGGACCTGGCACACCATAGATGCTCAGAAACTGCCAGTTTCTAAAGAAGTGGTCGCTGGGCCTGGTGGGGGAGGTGAGGTGGGCAGGTCAGGTATGGAAAGGAAGGTGTACCTTGCACATGCAGCGTGGCTGTGCCCTGGTCCATGGCGAACATGTTGGAGCCGGTGCACACGTAGGTGCCCGCGTCACTCGGCTGTACGTTGCGAATGGTCAGGATGCCGTTGAAATCCATGGCTCGGGCCGGCAATTTCCCATTGTGCAGGCGGGTCCACACCAGGGTGTAAGCTGGAGACTGTAGGCGGGGCGAGGCGGATGGAGTCGGGGTCAGGGCTGGGGTTTGGAGACCCCAGAAGGCAGGTCCTCCCCGACGCCCTCCCCCTGTTCTGCCCACCTTGCTCTTGGCTGTGCAGATGAAGGTGACGTCGGCTCCGGGGTGCACACTCCGGCTGCGCTGCTCCTCCACTGTCACTGTGATGGGCTTGCTCGGAGCCTCTGTGGGGTAAGGAGGCCCCCAGTGAGCTGGATGCTGGCCAGGCCCCTGTCTTGTGGCCACCTTCTCTCTCTCCATGTCCTGTTTGGGTGTCACTTCCTTCCCAGTCTAGCTTAGATTCCATCCCACCCCCTGGTGCCTCCCTCCCTCATCGTGGCCAAAACCCCGCCGGCCACCTTGCTGCTGGCACCGAGCAGCTGGCAGGCTATGACTGCAGAGCATCCCACCATGAGTCTTGGCTCCAATTCACGATCACAGACCACAAATGAGCTCTTAACATTTCGCACTTCACTCCAACTGGGCTTCTCTGTCTGGTTTGGGTTTCTATCCTCCCAAACAACTATTTCACACCTCCCAATTTCTCCACCCTCTCGAGCCCTCCTTCCACTTTCACAGCTAATGGCTTCAACTCACACTTGTTGAGAAAATTGAAACTACTCGTCAGGACTTTTCCCATCTTCCCAAATCCACCCACCTCCCTCCTTCCCAGTCCCCAGAGGATGAGACATCTCCCCACCCAGCCCTGCCCCCACCTTCTGAGCACCGGGCCCTTCCCAAGGACTTCCTCCCTCGGCTGTGCCCACCCCGGCTACATCCGTCTCTCCTCTCCCTCTCCACGGGCTCAATGTGTTCTAGAATTTCCCATCTCTGAAAAAGCCCCTTGACTCCACACTACCCCCAGCTACTGACCCACTTCTTGGTCTCCCTTCAGAGCCAAGAATCTTCTCTTTTGTCAGGAAGATTGGCACTGAGCTAACATCTGTGTCAATCTTCCTCTATTTAATGTGGGACGCCACCCCAGCGTGGCTTGATGAGTGGCGCTAGGTCTGCGCCCGGGATCTGAACCTGCGAACCCTGGGCTGCCTGAAGTGGAGCGTGCGAAATTAACCACCATGCCACGGGGCAGGCCCCAGAGCCAAGACTCTTAAAACAGTTGTCTACACTTGCTGTCTATACTTGCTGCCTTCCTATCCATTCTCTGCCTTGCCCCAATCTGGTTTCTACCCCTTTTCTCTACTGAAAACTCTTGTCAAAGTCTGACCTCCTAGGGTTATTTCTCTGCCCGTATCTGACTTCCCTGGGGCATCTGGTGAGGCCCACCATCGTCTCCCTTCCCCTCTTGACTTCCAACATGCCACCTCCCTGGTCTCCTCTTATCTCACTGGCTGCGTCCACTCAGTCTCTTTTGCTGTCCTCTCTCTTCAACATGACATGTTCAAGTTGGAGCTCCCTGGGGCTCTGTCCTGGAGCCACACTCTCCCTGGGTAACCTCCTCCTGCCCATGGCTTTAAACACCTTCCCTATGCCAACAGCTCCCCAATTCATTTCTCCGGCAGGGCCTCTTTCCTGAGTTCCAGACTCACATATCCAAATGCCTGCCTGACAGACCTACTTAGATGTTGCCCCAGACATCTCAAACTTCAACAAGTCCAAAACCAAACTTGTGATTCCCTCTGACCTGTTTGTTGCAGGTGCTGCTGTTGCCCCGCCCAGGTCCCCTCGCCCTGTCACTGCAGAGCCCCCTCTGCTTAACTTCTGCCAGCCACTGCACAAGGGCATTCTCCAGCCACTGGAGACCATTGTGCCTGCCCATGAGGTGGGACAGAATGCAAGGGAATTGATGCTCCTGGGACAGGCTTCGATCAATGGCTGGAGGAGCTGTGCACACACCCAAGCTCCCTTGACCCTGGGGTGGGGCAACGCCAAGATGCACACTTTACGCCTTCCTCAGCTGCACTGAACAACTGCTCACAGTGGGAACTCGCTTGATAACACACCCTTTATAGGATGCCTTCTCTTTCCTGTCTCCATGGGTACCTTGATGTTGCTGCTGGGTGCTGCTGGGCAAGGGCTGCCCATCCATCACCTCTCAAATGAACTACTTACACGTAAATCCTTATCTCGGACTCTGCTTTGGGGACCCCAAATGAAGACACCCTCCTACCGAGGCTCTCTCATCTCAGTAAATGGCACTCCATTTGTCCTACTGCTGGAATCCAGACCCCTGGGCATCATCCTCTCCCTCAGTGGCCACAGTCGAGTCCTGCCAATTCTGCCTCTAAATCCAGTCTTCACCATCACCTCTCTCCATCTCCACAGCCGGTGCCCTCGTCCAGGCAACCACCACCCGCTCCGCTGGATGAATGCGCCAGCTGCCTGCATCTGAGTCTGCAGCCCAGCCCAGCACAGGCAGTCTGGGGGATAGGGGAAGTAGGGACTCACCAGTGACCAGCAGCTCTGCCCGGCTGCTATTGGCATGATGGAGATTACGACAGGTGCAAATGTAGACTCCAGCATCTGAGGGCTGGACGCTGGGGAAGTGGAGCTCGGAGCCTGGCAGGGAGAGGAAGGGCGCTCGTCAGTGCAGACACACCCCTTCTCCCACCCAGCCCTGCATGCAAGGACAGGCCCCCAGTAGGGCAGGGACAGGCCTGTGCCTCCCCACTCACTGGGCTGGCTCACAGGGCTGAGGGGCCTGGGGCCATGGTACCTTGATGTCGCTGCTGGGTGCTGCTGGGCACGGGACGCCCGTCCTCACGAGACCAGTAGAAGTAGTGGGGTGGGCTCCCACTGACCTGGCACCGCAAGGAGTAGGGGCCACCTTGGGGCACTATGCTCCGAGCCGGATGCACCTGGACCACCAGCGGGGCTTGGTCTGCTGTAGGCAGGACAGGAGAGGCCATTCAGGCAGGAGGCCCCCAGCATGCGGCAGTGCCTCAGATATCTCGGCCCTCCCAAGGATTGGCATGCCCTGCCTTTGGCCCTGTCCCCCAGACCTACTAGTATCTTTCAAATTCCCTAGGCTCCCTGTCTTGCCCATCACCCCAACCTGGGGCCAAGGTCCTACTTACTCTGTGGCAGGCACCGGCCCCCCCGCACATTGGGGTTACCCACATAACCTGGGGCACACCTGTAAGGAGGAACAAGAACGAGCTTTGTCAGGCCCCAGCGGACCCAGTGCCCCAGAGTGGACTTGGGGAACCAGAAGCCCAGCTAGCTGCCCAGTGTTGGGCCAGGCGGCTCAGAGCTCTGGAAGGACTTCAGAGACCAAAGAGGCCCCAACACAGGGCCTCAGTGAGCTGAGAAAAGGGGAGTGTAAGGGAATGTCAGCAGGTTGGATAACAGTGGTGGTAAGGCCTTTATTCTCCAGGAAATTCATTCAACAAACGTTTACCAAGCAACTACTCTGCTAAGTTATGGAAAGACAACAGTGAACATGATGAAGTCCCTGCTCTTATGGAAGTCACCAACATGAGAAACCAACAAGGAAATGAAGTCAGTGAGAGTGAGGAGCATGTGGGGCTGTGAGGGCACGGGAAGGGGGCACTCATCCAGCCCCAAGAATCAGCAGGCTTCCCGGAGGATGGGACTGCTGAGCTGTTACGTTTCCTAGGAGTAGACTGCACTCTTCAGAGAACGTATCACTGTTTGTAATTATCTGTTTGTATGATTACTTGCTGTCCTGTCTCCCTTTACACGTGGTAGGCTCCATAGGGGCAGGGACTGAATTTGTTTTGTTCACCACTTTATCTCCAACACCTTGGCACACTGCATGGCACACGGTAAACACTCAATAAAAATGTGCTGAATGGGTGAATGAAGCTGAACGTTGAAGGCTAAACAGGAGTTAGCCAGGAAGGAGTGGTTTGAGGGTGAAGAATGTTCCACGTAGAGGTGACAGCACATGGAAAGGCCTGAACATCAAGAAGTCAGGAAGCTAAGCTCAGCTAGAGTAAGAGTTGGGTGTCAGAAGTGGGATGAGACTGAAGTGTGATAAGGCTACCTAAAGGAGCCTGGGCTTGTCCCAAGGGCAATGATGAATCTTGACAGGGTTCTGGGCAGGGGAGGGATCTAATCCTGTTAGACACCTCTCTGAGCAACACCATCCAGGGCTCTCACCTAGGAGTCTACCATATGTACCCCCCCCACCCTTCACCCCTCCTATTTGCAAACTTACTGCTCACAGTACTGGCCAGTGTACCCAGGTTCACAGGCTGTGCAGCGGTACCCACCAGCTCCCAGGCTCTCACAGGTGCGGGAGAACCTGGCATAGGGGAGGCAATGGTCAGGCCATGGGATGCCCACTCCCCACCTTGCTCCTTCCACTTCTGCCCCCAAATCCAGTGCGGTGCCCTCCACTCCCTGGTGGGAAATCCTCCTTGGCCCTTGAGCAAGGGCACCCACATGTTCTCCGGGTTGGTCAGTGGGCAGGCACAGGGCTGGCAGTCCTCAGGTGTCCCAGCTGTGGCGTCTCCATAGAAGCCAGGAGCACACAGCTCGCAGAACTCCCCAGCGGCATTGTGTTGGCATTGCTGTGAGGCACAAGGGTGTCAGCCACTCACCATTTGGCACAATTTACCAAAGACTGTACAATTTTGTAATCCCTTGATCTGGATATTCCACGTTTGTGAGCTTATCTTAAAGAAATAGTTGTGGAGAGGCACAAAGATTGCACTACAAGATGGTCAGCTCAGTGGTGTTTATAAAAGCAAAATGCTGGAAACAAACCATGAATAGGGAACTGGATAAAATAAAAAGAATATTCACCCAAATAGCTATCAAAAAGGATGATGTTGATTGCATTTCTTACATTTTCCACCTAAACTCTCATAATATCAGAGGGAAGTAAAGGTGTACACTTGGGTAGGTGGGGACAGAGCTTTGAAAGTACGTGCTTCATCATTGCAACACGTGGGGCTTTATATCCTCCTTCAGAGAGAGCCACGTTTGTCTTATTGACACAGCGCGTTCCTTGCTCCATGTTTAGCTTGTGGCCCTCAACCACCCAGCCCCCGAACACATAGCCTGGAGGGCTGTACACACGTCACTCCGAAAAGTCCAGGTATAGAAAAGTACTTAACGATATGGAAAGATGCTCACGAACTTGTAAGTGAAAAAGGTGACCATCAAACACAATGATCTTATGTTTATGTGTAAAACAAAAGGCATCTCAACATGCGTAAATACTGGTCCAGAAAAAGACAAAAAGAGCTCCACACTCTAGTGTGGACGGTGATTACCTGCAGGTGGGAGGATGGCAGGGAATTTTTGTTTTCTTTTTGGGTTATCTCTGTAGTCTGATTGTTCTACAGAGAATAGCTGTCATTTTGGTGATACGAAATAGCAGGAAGCAAAGTTTTCTTTATAAAGAAGGATGTTATTCCACAGTTCTGGCCATCCCACTAGGCCTGCAGCTTCTCAGTGACCAGATCTGCTGGTCCAGGTGCTTTGTCCCACAGGCCATGCCCCATGACCTTGTCCCTGGACCTAGACTTACCTTACCAAGCCCACCCCTTCCTATCCCAGAACCAGCCCCAGGACCTCACCCAGGCCCAGCGAAGCTGACCCCTCCCATGGCTCTGCTTGCATCTTACCGAGCAGGCCCCGGTCTCTGGGTGGCACACATCCGAGTGGCCATTGCATTCGCACAACTCGCAGTGGCCGAGGTACAGCCCACTCCCAGTGCGCGTGTAGCCCGGGGCACAGTCCTGCAGGGAGGAGGGGAGGGTTGGTTTCTACCTCCAGTGTGGTCCCATCCAGAGCCAGCAGACCCAGATCCCTTTCCTTCCAACCCCCCTCCACCACCCAGACTCCGCAGTGGCCCTGGGAGGCGAAATTCCAGGCCCAGCAGTGCACCCCAGCATCTTCTCAGTGGCCTTCCCCTCCGGCTTCACCTTCACCTCTTGACACTCCAGAGCTGGGACAGAGTCCGCCCCCATCCTGCCTGACATCTCCAGCTACTCTGAATTTACCGAAATAATAGCTCATCCTAATGGAGAACCCTTCTCCATCCCCAGGACTTTGTTCCTGAAAATTCTTCTGGCAGAATCTGTATTGAAAAACTTAACCCCTAGATGGAAAAAGAGGGTCAAGAGAACTAGACTCTTGGAAGGAGCCCTTGAAGATCTTTACAACGATGTTCACATTCACTCAATAAAGCAAAAGAGGCACACACACACAGCCAAGGATGCTTTCACACACTCTACGAGAATCACGGGTTCTGAAAACAACGAATTTTTACTCCTTAGCCCTTCTTTGAAACCTCTCCAGGCCCTCCTTCCCAATCATTTCAAAGAGATGTATATAAACGTTTTGCTTCACTGTAGCAAACGTGCATCAAGAATTCTGCTTTCCCCAGGGGTTCTCTTTCAAAATGTGTTCAATTTTATGACTTCGTGGAATGTGAAGTTCATATATTTGGATTTGAAAGTTCTGTGGCCACAGCAAAGGTGCACAGTAGGAAAACTGCAGACAGGAGGATTCCCACTGGGGACTTCCCAAGTCGGGGGGCGGGGGCGCTGGCTGTTCTAATACTTGATCTTGATGCCACCCATCTGGCATTGCAGCCCTGCCCCCTCCCCTCCTGGGGTCTCCCTTCCCCAGTTCCACATTCAGTCATCACATGACCACTGGTCGCCTGCCGTGTGCCTGGGGATTTGGTGGTGACAGTGAGCTCAGGCCCGGCCTTCCTGGAGTTCAGTCTCCAGCCAAACCCTGCAGATACTCTCAGATTCTCTTCAACTGACAGCCGTCTGTTCCACCCCCACTGCTCCTCCCTCCAAATAGGATGCCCTGTCTCTCCCTCTGCCAGATCCATCTCATTCACCACCGCACAGGAATTTTCCTGGGGCCCAGATCACAGCTCTCCCTTAGCAGCTTGGCATTCTCTACTGAATGGAGCTTGTTCCAGATCTAAGGAAGCGGACCCCCCACCCCCAGCCTTCCAGAAGTGACCTTTCTGCATTGCAGGCTATTTCCCCACACGGTCTTCCTTCTGAGTTCTGCTTATTCTTCTCATCTGCCTAGAACCCTACCCTGCTCCACACAGTTCACCTCTCTGAGGCATTTTCACGCTCTGCTTTGGGCTAATTTGCGTTCTGTATTGTCTCCCTTACTCTGAGAGCATGAGTGGGCCTTAAACTCCAGAGAGTGGAGCTGTGTGCCCTTGGGTAAGTCACTCACCCTTCAGCACCTCTATTTTAAAAAAATCTGTTAAAAGGGGATAATTACCCATCTCTCAGGGTTGTTGGGAGGAATGAATGAGAGAATGCAGAGCACACGGAAGTTATGACAGTAGTCACAGGCCATGGAGATGCCAGCTGACCAGCGTGCTGATCCAGCTTTGCCAGATCAGAGGTGTCTGGCCGACTGCGCTCACCTGGCAGGAAGACCCGACGTAGGCCGGGGGGCAGCGGCACTCCTCTACCTCCAGGGCCCGGGGTCCCTCCGAGGGCCCGGGCTGGGCGACCTCTAGGCTGACTGCGCTGATGCTGGCCGCCTGCGGCATCGAGGAGAATGTGGCCCGGACTAGGAGCTCGTCCAGGTCAGCCAGCGCCATCAGGAGGTGCTCGCGTGTGGCCGGCTGCCCGTCAGGCCGGCGCCAGAATTCCTGATCGAGGGGGTGACAGCCAGCGTGGGTGAGGGGTGCTGGGCTTCGGGCATTGCTCCTGCAGCCCCCGCCCAGCCCTCGCCTTCAGGCACTGGCCCAGGACTGTGCAGTGGGGTCGGGGAGTGAGAGGCAGGTGGGTGGACGTCCGAGCCAGGATCCGAAGCAGCGGGGAGGGGAGGAGGGTCAGACGCAGTGTGGCCAAGTGCCCCTCACCTCTCGGAAAATGATCTCATAGCTCTTCCTCTCCGGGCCTTGTAGCACTGGCTGGGAGGCCACCAGCATGATGTTGTTGCCCTGGGGAGACACCAGCGGGATTGGGAGGTGAACTGGGGGGCTCTCGGGGACAGTGGGGTCCACCCCAGTCCCAGCCTCTCCGTAACACCAGCCTCCCATTTCTCCAATCTCTCAAGCTCGTGTGCCCTAAGGAATCAGGTACATGCCCACTGCCCTGTTCTCCCAGCAGCTGGGCCTCTGCCTCGGTAGTGTCCAACCAGGCAGGGCAGGGGGGACAGGGGACAGGGCTTAACCCCCTTAGGCTGTGCCAGGCCAGCCAAGTGCTGGACAGAAAGGAAGGAAACACTGACAGTGGCCCCTGGCTTCCCCCTCCTGGTTCTGCCCTCCCGGTGTGGGGTCCACGTGCTCACCGTGATCTGGACGTCGGGGTCAGAGAGCGGGCTGCCCTGTGCACCTGCGGTGTAGGACAGGGTGTAGCGCAGCTTCCCGCCATAAGCAGCCACCTGCAGAGGCAAGCCCTGTGGTCACAGCCTGACTCTGCCCTCCTCCCCGGGGGGTGCACGACCACACAGGTGATGGGGCGGAGGCTCTCAAGGCCTTTCTGCACTTGTCCTGTCACCCCAGCCCCCACCAGAGGCCTGGGGCTGCCTAGGAGACAGGACATCTCTCAGTTCCTTCACTGTCTCAGACCTGGTGGCGGTGTCCCGGTGCAGCCTGTTTTCTGTTTTATGGGGTTCCCCATTTCCCATTGCCTGACAGTCCCAGCAAATAAGCTCCAAGTCCCTTTCCGCCTGAAGGAATTTCCCATGAAGCAGACAAGTATTGACAGTGACCACCATGCGGAGGCCGCAGAAGTTTCAAAAGTTCTCAGCCATGGGGGTAGGGCTGAGGGTGGCCCCTCAGAGGTTTTGCCTCCTGGGCTGGCGGTTTTTGTTTGCTCCAAATCCCTTTTCCCCTTTTTTGCAAACTGCAGCCCTGGTTTCCTCTAGAGGAGACTATGTCACACATGCAGGCCATGTGGTTTGAGGGCCGCCCCCTCCTGCTCTACACGAGACACATGCCAGCTGTCAGGCCAATCAGCATATTCCTCCACTTCCCCTCTCGGCTCCCTCAGGGATGGACATGGGAACCTGGCACTTCTGCTCTTTCTACTGAAATAGAGAAACTCCCTTTCCTAGTCAGATTGGAAGCTGGAGGATGATGCCAACTGAGACCCCGGATCCAGCCATGCCTGATACCAGGTATCCTTGGACTTTGTAGTTACATGAGCCAATAGATTCTTTGTTGCAGACAGGCCAGCTGGACTTGGGTTTTCTATTGCTCACAACTGGAAGAATCCTCACACTTGCCACAGGGGGCTTTCAAGTGGGCAGCTAAGACCCAGCTCTGCCCTATAGGACTTTCCCTTCCCTCCTTTGCCACCAGGGCAGATGTTCAGATCAGTATCACACTGCGCCAGGCCTAGCTCATTTGTTCATCTTTGTGTTCATTCAGTTGGTAAGCATTTATTAAACACCTACTGACAACATGCCAGGCTCTGGGCTACCTGGGCCCTGAGAATGTTCTCCACAAGCTCCGGGCGAGGTAAGGATTCAGGGGTATAACCAGATAACCACAAAACAACTGGTGTCCTGTTTGCTTCAGATGCCAGCAAGTTTACCGCCTCGCCCAGGATCAAGCTGCAGGCATGTGCAGCTGGGCAGCTAAGGGAGCAGACTCTGTAATCTGAGGCCGGGGTTCAAGTGCAGCTCTACTGGCTGGATAGCCTTGGACAAGTCACTTAACCTCTCTGAGCTCTACGTTCCTCATATGGAAATGGGAGTAAAAATAATACCTACCCTGAAGGATAGCGTGAGGATTCAGTAACAGGCCACGTACAGGCCTGTGCCTGCCGAGCGCACAGCCTCAACGTTCACTAGCTCCTCCTCATGCCCAGTTCCACCCTTGGCCTCAGCAGATCTTTCTCGTCCTTAACTCCCCCTGGACAGGACTGTCTGGTCTGCTTCTCTGTATGTTATTTCATACATATTCTATGTATTCTTAAGAGGCACTCAATGGTTTTTTGAACAAGGTGGAGGCGATGTCAATACTAACACTAACGCCAATGCTAACAATAATAGTAATGACGACGATGATGCTGACGATGGTAGGAATGACAAGCACACTAACAGTGAGCTCTGGGAAGCCAGGGTCTTCTGCCCGGACGCAATACGGCACACAGTGAGTCCTTAAATAATGCTTCTTGAATGAATGAATGCAGTGCCAAGAGCTAGGTCAGTGATCTGGTACAGGGTAGAGAGGGCCTAAAGGAGGCGTGGTTTACCTCTCAGGGAAGACAGCCTTTCTGCCAGCGGCCCGTGGCCTGCTGAAGTTGGTAAGAGCTGAGCCGGGTTCAATCTCAGCCCTACTGTGATCTGAACGCGGGACCCCAGGCAAGGGTGTTGCCCTCTCTGGGCCTTGGTCTACCCATTTGTATGGTACAGGGCCCTCTGATATTTTAGGATTTGATGATGACCCAGTTAACCCCCAACTCCTTGTTACCTTGTTCCCCAGGAAGGCCTGGGGCAGCTGCCAGTAATAGAGGCTTTCAGGAAGCAGAGAGAAGGCTCCGTAGGAGAGAGACAACTAGGACAGAAGGACAGGCCATGCGAGCTGAGGGAGCAGGCAGGGGCCAGGAGGACAGAGACGGTGCTGACGGGGCTGGGCCCGGGCCCTGGAGGGGACCCAAGAGGCCAGAGGGACGGAAACCCCCACCCCACGGCTCGGGTCCTGGCCCTGATCTTTGGACAACGTGCTCCCCGTGTCTGGACCCGGACACCCCAACCGCTCTCACTCGGTCCAGTTAGGGTCGGTGTCTCCTCACATCTGGTGTGTGCCTCTTGGGGACCCCAAGATGATTTATGGGGCACAGCAGAAAACATTTTTAAATTTAGCGGCTATATTAACGTCTATTTAAAAATGTACAACTGCCATAATTGAATTGGTATAAGATTGACTTAAAGGGGAACCTAAAGTAAATAAGAGCCCAGGTAGTGTGCAGAAACAAGAGTTCGTGAGGTTGGTGCAGAAACAACTGAGGTCTAGAAAACACGCTAGGTGGGGGTCCCTCAGTGGGTGCCGTGGCACATACCTGAGAGCCTGCTGAGGAGGACAGAGAAGCTGAGGAGGAGGAGGTGGAAGAGGAGGAGGAGGAGGAGGAGGAGGGGGAGGAGGGGAAAGGCAGAGATGCTCGCAGAGCAGCTGCAGGCTGGGGATGGGGCGAGAGCCCCTGGGGAGGCGGGTGGGGGTGGGCAGCAAAGCTGGAAAGGAGCTGCCAGATTTCGGCATCCATCCGCCTCTGGGCCTCATCCACCTGGGGGGCCAGGAGAGGGAGGACAGAGGGAAGGAGCAGAGAGACAGAAAGGATGCCGTGAGGCTTCGCCTTGGTCCGGGACGCGTCAGGCCCAGCCCGCCACCCACTTCCGCGCTCTCTGTTCTTGGTGCCAATACCTGCCGCTCTGGCCCTTGTATCTGCTGCCCTCTTGCTCCTCATGAGCCTGGTGGGGCTATCCTGGGATGGGTCCGGCTGACTACGGGCCCTGACTATGGGGAGAAGCCCCATACAGAGGGTGCCCCCTGGCAAGAGAGGGGCACAGGGCTCTGTCCAGCTCAGGCTTGAGAGTCTAGAGGCAGCCCCAGGGGCAGGCATTTGTGGCAGGGGGGCGCTGCTCCTTGGGCCTCACTCTCCACGTGTGCCCGTGGTGCCATTCAGGGATCTGGAACGTCTCCTGAGGGCAACACTGGAATGGACAGGCCATCAGGCTGGGGCCAGGCCTGGCATGGGTGAAAATGGCCCAGGAAGGCCAGGGCCTCCGCTCAAGGCTCCTGCTTGAACTATGCTCTCTGGTCTCCTCCTTGGGGCCCCAGATATGCCTGCGCTGGCCAGGCCCTGAGTTACCTGTGACAGCCGCGGTGCCCGGCCCCTGCCTTCTGGGGGCCCGCGGATGCTCCCAGCTGTCACAGCTGTCCGCAACTGCTCCTCTGAGAGGGATGTGCGGTTCTGAAGGGCGGAGGGCACAGGCCAGCTCAGACCTCCCAGGGCCCCCGAGCTGGGGTGTCCTCTCCCCATGGATATGGTGGCCAGAAAGGCCTACACCAACTGGGGAGAAAGACGCACACTCCCCTCTCTAGGCTGGCACACAGGGGTTGACTCCAGGCCACTGGAGGGGCATCCACACATGGAGGGTTAACAGAGGCTGCATGGGAGGCAGCGCGAGGCTGACCTGGGGGGCCAGGCTGTCATGCGGTTTAGCATCGAGTTAGTGTCCACCCTGGCCACCACTCTGGCCACAGACGGTTACAGCAGGACCAGACCACGCGGCATATGAGGCACATACCCCTCCTGGCTCTAACTCCTGGCATCGCAGGGCTTGGGCACAGCAGTGCCTTGTCCGTGGGGCCAACAGGCACTACCTGGGTTCATGCAGACCCATATTGCCTTGGGTATTGGGCATCTCCCTATGCGGGGCTGAGGGCATCGAAGACCACACCATGCCCATGTCACAACGACTTCACACCACTCAGATCACAGGCCTACCTGGTGAGCCCGGCGCATCCGTGCAAAATATGCCTCCCTCTGTGGGATGCAGGGAGACGCCAGGAGAGGAGTCAGAGAGAGAGAGGTCTGAGGACCACAGGACAGGGCAGAAGGGTGGCAGACAGGGAGGCCAGGAGAGGAGGAACCCGAGAAGGGACTAGAAGGCGGCCAGCCCTGGGAGGAGGCTGGGATATTTGGGTCTGTCCAGGGAACAGGGACAGGGCAGCCTTGGAACCCCCCTCCAAAGTGTCCCTGACCTCCCTGGGGCCCTAGACATGGGGAAACACCTGCTTGAGCACCAGCTTCAGCCAGCAGGGGACTCCTGTACCAAGATGCACTTTCCCTGGATACCACCAGGTGGCCCTGACTGCCCGAGGAACACGGCGGGGCAGGCTGCCTCGGATCCACCCCTAAGACCCTGCGCCCCACAGCATCGCCTTCATCATCACCTCCCCACTGGACCACGACTCTGGAGTAGCAAGACACGTTCATCTCTGACTAGTGTCACACGGAAGGCGGGCTCTGCCCTGGGTTTGGATTCCAGCATGGCCACCTCCCTGCTCGGGCAGGTCACCTAGTCTCTCTCACCTCAGTGGAAAGGGGGCGGTAGCAGTACTTGGCTCCTAGAGCTGTGACTTATGACATGTAAACGTACTTGGAGCAGCACCCAGCACAGAGTGAGGGCTCAATAAGTAGGACCTACAACAAGACTTGTTATTATGCCCAACACCAAGCACAGAGCCAGCAGCACAGATGAGTGAATTCTGAGTGAGCAGATGAATGAAACTGAAACTGTCTCATTTGTCCCTTGTGTTTCGAGGGCCTCCCCCAGGACCTGTTTGTGGACTGACTGCATGAAAGCCCACAATTGTTAACAGGTGAGCACTTATGTGCCAGGCACGATCTCTAATCCTCCCAGCTACCCTGGAGCTGAGGTTTATCAAAAGGCAGCCAGCTGGTAAGTGGCAGAGCTGGGTTTAGACCAAGGCCTATCTGACCCCAGAGGCCGCACACTTAACCATGACGTGGCCAGCGCCTGCCTGCAGCCCAGACTGCTCTGAGGTCACCTCGTATCTGAGTCTCTGCCGGCCCCAGGGCTCAGCAGGGCCTGGCACAGAGCTGGCGATAGGGGAGGGCCTGCCAGCCCCCGCCGCGTGGCACACCTTGTCTCCCTGGTACGCCTCTGGCAGCTGCCAGTAGAAGGACTCGCGGCCAAGCTGGGCGAAGTTGCCAAAAGAGAGCTGGGCACCCTCGGGCACGGGTTCCACGGTGAAGCCTCCCGTCAGGCGGCTGTTCCGCTGTGGGTTCACCAGGGCGAAGCCTTGGAAGTCCCCAGGGGCAAAGCGGGTGGAGATCTGGCAGCAGAGGGAGGATGGGGTGTCAGCCTGGGCACTGGGGCATTCACCTCGGTACGGGAGGGCATTGGGGTGGGTCATGGGGGATTGCTGAGATCAGAGCTGGGACAGAAATAATGGGGGATGGGAAGGACATTTTGCGGGGGATGGGCTCAGTGCTGACATAAGGGATAATGGGGTTGTGGGAGGGTATTAGGGTAGGGGTGAGGGTTGCTAGGATCTGCGCTTACATGGGCAATAATGGGGGCATGAGGATGGGTGTCCTCATAGACACTGGGGAAGCCACTGGGCCAGGCTTCTGACTTGCCCCGAGGATGACCCAGGGAGATGCGGGTGGCAGGCCCGGGGCTGGGGCAGCATAGGGGCTCTTACCAGGTGGCGGGTGTAGGTGGAGCTGGCACACTGCTGGGTGACACCCATGCAGAAGCAGGGCAGGCAGCCCTCGGGGTTCCTGGCACTCAGGTGGAAGTGGTGGGGCCGGCAGTGGCTGCAAGTGAGGCCCTCCACCTGGGCCTGGGAAGGCAGATGGGTGGGTGGGTGTGGGGAGCTCGCGTGGGTCTCTTGCACCTCCAGCAGCCTTTGAGGCCAGCCTTCCCAGCCGCTTCTGGAAGTTCTGGGGAGGCCCTGTTGCCCCCAGGCCTAGACCCCAGCTCCTGTTGCATGCTGCCTGATTTCTCACCAGGCTCCGAGCGGTAGGGGCAGAGATGGGCCCCCTGGGGAAGGGAGGTGGGGGCGCAGGGACAACCCCATAGGTACCGTGAGAGGGAGGCCTGGCAACCGCTGTGGCTGCGGTTCAGGGCCTCGTGGAGGGCAGGGGTTTGGACTGACCTTGCACTGGCATTGGCCGGCAGCGTCACACTGGTTGCTGATGCTGCCCTGGGGGTCACAGCCACAGCCGATCGGCTCTGGCATTTGGCCATCTCCTGAAGTAGAGGGAAGCCACAGGTGGCACCCCGAACCCGCCACCAAGCACCCCCATTTCCACCACCCTCTGGGCATCTAACTCAAGGGAGGGAGTGTTTATTTCTGAACGCCTACCACATGTCGGCTTTAAACCCTTCACGGCAGCCCTCTGCAGGGGGTGGGCCTTTACCATCCCATTTTACAGATAAAGAAGCTGAGGCTCAGAGAGGTAAAGCTACTTGTCCCGGGTCAGAGAGAACAAAGGCTCTGTCCCAGCTCCACCCCTGGGGAAGACTGGGTAGCCCAGCCCCAAAGGCTTCCCCAACCCTACTCACTTCGGCATGGCTGGCCCTGGCTGGGGTTGCCATAGTAACCTGGGGCACACCTAGGGAGAGAGAAGGCAGTGGATGAGCGGAAGGCAGAACCACAGAACCCCGGAGAGCCTGCTGCGAGCCCAGGGCTGTGCTGGGGGCCCTGTACTGGTCTCAGCGACCTCACACTGCTGGAAGGAACCCATGAGCCTAACTCACCCGTTTTACAGATGGGGAAACACGTGAGAGGAGAGGAGCACGGACTGCCCTAGGCCAGGGAGTTAGAAAGACCAGGCCTCAAACCTAGGACCTTCAGCAAGAATGAGGGGTTTTCTGAAGACCCTGGCGAGTGGGGGCCGGGGATGCTGGCAGTTGGCAGCGAATTGCAGGCCTAGATCTCTGAGGACCTCGAATGCCACCAAAGATTTAGGCTCTCAGGGAGGGGAGTTGACTGTCTTTAGGGGGCTGTGTAAGGGGAGAGTGGGAGGCTTCCGGCGCCTCCTGGTCAGGAGGGCTGGGCCCAGCCTGACTCCAGGAGTCGCCCCTCCCGCATGCTCCCTACCCAGCCCGCCTCACCTCTCACAGTGACGCCCGCTGTGGCCTGGGGAGCACGCGTCACAGGTGGCGCGGCCGTCCGTGTCCAGAAAGCACGTGTGGGTGGCCCTGAGAGTGCGGGGGGCAAATTTCCAGTGAGAAGGGCAGCAGCTCTTCCTTCAGGCCCAGGGGAGAGGGGAGGGGAGGGATGGGCGTGTGAACTAGTGGGTTCTGAGTGCCAGCTATGTGCCAGGAAGGTGATGAGGGTTCCTGTGCACATCTCATTCAAGGTTCACACCCGGGCCAAGGTGGGGGACAACGTTAGCACCATTTCACAGATGGGGACATTGAGGCCTAGAGCAGGAAGCGAATCTTGTACAGAGCGAGACAGTGCAGAAGTGGCAAGGCCAGGACTTAACCACTGCCCCTCAGAACGGCCTGGGAGGAAGGGAGTCTGGGAGAGGGTGGTGGCTATTCAGGAAAGGGCAGGTACAGGCAGGGGCTGGACGCACTGGCCAGCAGCAGGGGCTCCATGGCATGGGCATGGCTGGCAGTCCTCTGGCGTCCCCCGCTGGGCGTCCCCATAGTACCCCGGCTGGCACTGCTCACACCGAGGGCCCTCCGTGTGGTGCTGGCAGCCCTGCAGGGGCAGAGTGTGGGTTGAGGCTGGGCCCCTAGAGGCCACAGATCACCGGGGTAGGAAGGAAGAGGGGTGGGACTCACCTGGCAGGCACCCGTTTCGGGCTCACACACCTCCGTGTGGCCATGGCAGCTGCAGCGTTCACAGGTGCCCAGGTAGAGGCCGCTGGGTGTGCGTGTGTAGCCTGTGTCACAGTCCTGGGGGCAGGAAGATGGCAGTGGAAGGGTCTTCTTCAGCAGGGCCCATTCAGGGCAGGGACCACTGGGTGGCGGGGCTGGGGTGGGCCTGGGGAGGTGGGGACAGCTAAAGGAGGACGGGCCAGGGAGTGCCAGGGAGGGAGCTGGCTGAACAGGTGGGTGGGGCCCAGGGCTCACCTGGCAGGATGGGCCACGGTACCCAGGTGGGCAGGTACACTGCTCTACTTCCAGCGCAGGGTCCTGGCCGGTGTCCTCAGGCACGGCCACATCCATGCTGATACCAGAGATCCTGGGTGTGACAAGACCCACTACGAATGAGCACTTGCTCTGTGCCAGGCACCCCTGGAGTCTGACACGTGGTTATCTCACTAATCCTCCCAACAGTCCAGCTCCCCAGCCGGGTGTCCCTCCCTCAGCTGCTGCCAATGGCTTATACCTGCAACTTTCTCCAGGGAATGAGCCTTCCTTGCCTGGAGGGATCAGACCACCCTACTCTCCTGGGGTGACCAATGGCAGACTGACCCAGGGTACAGAAGCCCCTTGACCTCAAAGCAGGACAACTCTGCAGAGCTCCACAGGGATGAGGCCGGGCTCGTCTTGACCTGAAACCACTTGCCTGCGAGGCTCCTGCATCCTTCCCTCCATCCCTCCTCCCCAGGTTCTCCCTGGGTATCATGAGCACCCCAATCCCCGTCTCAGACTATAGGAGCCGGACCTAAGAGAAGCCCTGTGAGGGAGGTGCTGTCACAATCTCCATTTTACAGATGGAGAAAATGAGGCACAAAGAGGCTGCACAGCCTGCCAGTGGTAGAGCTGGCAGCCCAGGTCCACATCACACAGCTCAGACTGGAGCTGCCTCCTCAGGCCCCCTTCTTCCCTCCTGCCCCGGCCCCGGACACCTGCTCTCAGCTGGCCGCTGGGTATAGGATGCCTGGATCAGGAGGGTGTCGAGGCCCGCCAGAGCCATCAGCAGGTGCTCCCGCGTGGCCGGCTGTCCGTCAGGCCGCTGCCATGCTTGCTGCCAAGGAAAGGACACATGTGCTGCAGCCTCCGACATCCTGGGATATTGACACCCCTGTGTGAGAGGAGCAGAGGCCTGTCCCCTCCCCGCAGGAGGCTCCTGGCACAGTGTTGCTCACCTCCCGGAAGGGCACGGTGAAGGTGCTGGGCTGGCCGGGGCTAGGCTCCCGGGAGACGTGATGCTCCAAGACAATGCCATTGCCCTGCAGAACCACCAATGGCTGCCTGTGCAGGGGCGTGGAGCCAGGCTGGGGCTGCTGGGTCACTGTGAAGCGCAGCTCTCCTCCATAGGAGGTCACCTGGGACGCAGGGTGGACAGGCACTCAGCTGGGGCCCCACTGTCAGGCCCTGCCACTGCTCCAGCCTCCCACTGCTCCAGCCTCCCACTGCTCTAGCCACTTATCCGACCTCTTCTCCAAAGGAACATGACACTCCTGCTTCCAGGCCTTTGCCTGTGCTGTTCCTGCTGCCTAGAATTCCCATTTTCTTCCCACCCCCTGCCCACCTTGTCCCCCCGGAAGCGAGAAGGGAGGCTCCAGAAGTAGGGGCCAGAGAGGAGGTTGTGGAAGGAGGAGAAGACCAGCTCCCCAGGCACGGGTGATGAGATGCCCTCGCTGGTGGTGTGGGTGCCTGCGGTGTTGGTCAGGCTGAACTGAGTGGGCTCCTCAGAGGCCCCATGCACCTGGGAGGGGAGAAGAGGCCAGGATGGGGGCTGTGGCCTGGGACTGGCGCTTGGTCCACCCAGCCCTGGGCTCGTCATCGCGCCTGTCTGCCCACCCACCAGCCTCGCAGAGGTACCTGGGCGCGATTCCAGGTGGAGCTGGTGCACTGGCGACTGACGCCCATGCAGAAGCACTTGAGGCAGCCGTCGGGGTTGTGGGCACTCAGGTGAAAGGAACCAGCGACACACTCATTGCACAGGCGCCCCACCACGTTGTTCTGCAGGCACAGAGCTGGGAGCTGCAGGGTGGCCCACGGGAGGGGCTGCCTGGAGCTTCCGGCCTAATCTACCCACATTCTAGATGGGGACCAAAGGCCAGGGGGAGTTATGGAAAGAGTACACGTATGAGGGGTCACCACCATGGGGACAATAATTCCCAATTAATGGGAGCTTATGCAACAAATCATTTTTCCCTTTTCTCTTTGGTTGCTAGGGGGCTCACAAATACAATTAGATGTGGAACATAGCAACTTGGTTAAAATAATTCCTGCTACTATTTATGGAGTGTTCCACGCACTGTGCTAGTTTCTGTTCAACCATCATCCCTTCCGGGAGGTGAGCACTCCTCTAAGGACCCTGAGAGTGATAGCTCCATGCTTCACATGAGGAAACCAAGGCTCAGGGATGAGAAATGATTTACACAAGGTCACTCAGCTTGCTAATCCACTCTGGGATTTAAGATGAGGAGCGCTTGACTTCAAAATCTGTCCAGTTCCTTCTTCCACTGACACTTGACTCTCCCACTCTTAATGCCAATGATTCCCCTCCTCTGAGCCTCCATTCCCTCGCCTGTAAATTGGCGATGCTAACACCTACATCACTGCATCAACGTGAGAATTAAAGTGTGGTAAAAGCAAAGGGACACTACAGATACAGTGGTCACACAAAGAATGATCAGCAAAGAATCTGAGACATGAACCCAGGTCACGTGACTCGCCAACCAGTGTTCCTTCCTGACGCCAGGCCACCTCTCATGAGGGGGAAGACCAGCCAGCCAGGCCCTCCAGCTAGGCCCCCACCCACTGGCAAAGAGCTGTGGAGAGGACGGAGCCTCCTTCCTCCCTCTGCCAGCTGTGCTGGGACCCGAGGCCCCTGGGGTGCCGAGGGGAGGGCATGCGTACCTTACAGCGACAGGTCTGCCCAGAAGTCCCCAGGCTGCCTCGCTCATCACAGCGCACAATCTCCTGGTCTGCAGGCACAAAGCGGGTGTTGGCAGGGTCGGTGGGAATGGGATAGACATAGTCTGGGCAGATGGGGGACAGAGCAGGGCACCTCCCCACGGATCATGGGGTTTGTGCTGGGCCTGGTGGGCGGCCTGGGAAGGCGCTGAGGGATGGAGGCTGCAATACTCACTGGTGGGCCTGCACTTCCCGCCCGGCTGGATGGGGTTGCCCTCATAGCCAGGGGCACAGCTGGGGGAGAGAGGGCTGTCAGTGGCATTTCCATGCCTCCGCCCAGTAGGGCCTGCTTCCCCCAGCCCCGCTGCTCTCCCTCACCTCTCACAGCGGCGGCCTGTGTAGCCCGGGGCACACGCGTCACATGTGGCTTGGCCATCCGTGTCCAGGAAGCAGGTGTCTGAGAATCTGTGGGTATCAAGTGGACAGCACATGGGGCAGGGCTGCAGCGATGGGCAGGCCAGGTCTCACAGTCCCACTCTGGGAAATGACTGCTGTCCACACGGACACAGTTAGCTACGAGGCATGATGTCGTCTCTCTGCCTGCCCATCCTTGATCTGCAGCCTCAGAGCAACACTAGGAAGACAAAAGGCCCATTATATGGAAAAGGAAACTGAGGCCTGGACAGGTCAAGAGGCATAAACAATTTAGTGACCAAGTTAGGGTGTGAACCCAGGTCTCCCACCTCCCTCCTCCCAGAGTATGTCCCTCACCTGCTGCCCTGCCCGCTCCCCCAACCATGTCTGCCCCCTCCCGAGCTGGGTCTGACCTGCGGGAGGCGTCGATGTATGGGCAAGGGCAGGGCCGGCAGGCGGTGGCTGTGGCCTTTGTGGCATCCCCAAAGAAGCCGGCCTTGCATTTGTTGCACTGTGGCCCCTCCGTGTTGTGCTGGCAATTCTGGGAGGAAAGGGTTCTAGGTTCTAGAGAGCAGCCCTCCGCCCCCAGTGCGGGACCACGCTGGGCCCCACGGGCTCCCTAGGGTGGGCCTTTGAGGCTGTGTGGCTCAGCCTCCCCCTCACACTGAATACTCCACAGCTTGGCAGACAAGGGAGCATCCAGCTACATCCTGATGGGGAACTCATCACCTCATGTGGCAGCCTGTCTCACAGAAGGTGCTTTATACTGACCTAAACCTGCCCCCTCTTCCAATCTGCACCTAGAGGCCAATTCTGCCTTCGGGAGTCTGTTCCTTCTAGCCTGACAGCTCCTCAGGGGTTTGGAGACACCAGTTTTCCCTGCTCGAGCATCCTCTTCTGTCAGCTCCACAATCCCAGTTCCCCCCACTATTCCTTAAGAAATAACGTCTGATTACAGGCTCCTTCCCCTTAGGGCTGCCCTGCTAAGGGCCATGCTTTACATGGTGCTCTCCAGGATTGACGTGACCAGGGTGGAACAGGACCTTCACCTCCCTTATCTGGACATTATATTTCTGTTAATGCATTCAGATCATGATCGCTTGTCTGACAGCCATGACAACCGTTCTGGCAGCTTGTGCTAAGCTTGTGGGTACAAGGAAGCCTCAGCCTGGGCCTCCCACCCTGCCCTTGCCCCCTGCCCCTAGCCAGTGTCCTAGAGCTAGCTGGCACTACTCACCAGGCAGTGACCATATACAGGGTCACAAGAGCTGGCATGGCCATTGCAGTTGCAGCCAGAGCACGTGCCCAGGTAGGGCCCACCAGGCACCCGGGTGAAGTGGGCATCACAGCTCTCACAGGACAAGCCGGAATAGCCAATGGGACATCTGTGGGGACAGGACCAGGTCAGTGGCTGCAGGAACCGTGAGGCCCTGCTGTTTGTCCCCTACCCTTGCCAGGGTCTCTGTGGTCCCCAGCCCCGCCAGATCAGGCACCTGCACTCCTCTACACTGTGCGCACGTCCGTGGCTGGTGGCATGGGTGACAGTGGTATCCATGGTGATGTCACTCAGCCCGACGCTGGCCATCTTGGTGTTGTACACGGTCTGGATGAGCACGGCCTCCAGGCTCTGGAGCACCTGCAGCAGCTCTGCCCGCTGCACTGGCTGGCCAGACTCATGGACCCAGTGCTCCTGCATGGGACCAAGGTGGGGAGGTCACACGTCAGCACCTGCCCAGCCTGCACCTCCGTCACCCCCAGCCCTGGGGGCTCAGGCATGCCTACCTCAGAGAATTGGACTTGGCGCTGGTTCAGAGCACCGGGCTGGGTGGGTGTGTGGCCTCGGGAGAGCAGGCGATACCCGGCGCCCACGAGGACCACGTCCGGACGCTGCACTGGCTCCAGCGTGCCACGCGCCAGCTCATAGCGCACCTTGTAGCGCAGGGAGCCACCGTAGGAGTCCACCTGGCCGAGACAGGGCACATGAGGGCAGGGCAGGCGTGATGCCCACTGTGTCCAGTCGCCTATCGTCCCTCACTCTGCGTACCTGATGCTCACTGTGTGCCTGGCACAGAGCTGGGCACAGGGACCCAGAGACGGGTGGGACCTGGGCACTGCCTTGGGGTACTCAGTCTGACGTAAGCGGGAGTATGATAATGCTGGGCCAGAGGTGCCCAGGGAAGCCCGAGGAGAGCACGGAATACCACCCAGGTGTGGGGGAGTGGTCCGGCATGGCTTTCCAAAGTCAAGTCAGCATTCCTCCCAACCTGAGAGTGGGGAGACCCCGCCCTGGAGGAATGAGCCATTGCCCGCAGGCGGCTGCGCTGGGGCATGACCACACCTCTCCCCAGAGCTGAGTCTGCCCTGCTGCCCGCAAGCTTCAGAGGGAGGAGAGCCCAGGCAGGTCCTGACGGGCATGCGAGGAGTGCCTGGCCCTTCCCCATCCAGGGCGGCCACCCGGCCTCTCACCTTGTTGCCCAGAAACTGTTCGGGCAGAGCCCAGAAAGAGTCGTGGACCAGGAAGCGTCGGGACAGGTCGACCAGCTGGAACTCCTGCAGAGCAGTGTCGATCTGCAGCTGTGTGGAGGAGAGGGGCGGCATGCCGGGCTGCGCGGGCATCGTCACGTTCACGCCTGCGGGGGGCAGGAGGGAGGGGTGAGGGCTGCAGTGCGTGCCTCCTGGGACACCCACCTTGAGGAGGGTAACCCAGAAAGACGAGAAAGTTCTGGGAGAAGTTTGACGTAGAGAGAACTTTAGTCTCACACAAAGTCAAAAAAAAGCAAAGATTTTTTCCCCCTGAAGTTTTGGAGCTGCATTTCTCAAAGCCTGCTCTGGGGAAGGCCGGTGCCTGCAGGATGGTGGCTGGGAACCATTCGGGAAACACAGGCTCAAAGAAAGGGCAGGGGAGTCTTTGCAGCAGGACTTCTCAGAGCCTTTTGCTTGCTAAGAGAACCACGGACTGTCAGGGTTGGAACAGCCCTCAGCGGGCAGTAGTGAGCTACACAGGGCTGAGGAACAGGCCCAGGTCCTGGTTCCACCACCCTCCAGATGTGCAAGTCTGGGCAAAGGCCTCAGTTTTACTGTTCTGCAAAACAGGGGTGAGAGTGGCTTGCCTCACAGGGTTACTGGGAAGACAAAATGAGCCAAGTGATATAAAATGGTTAAAACAGAGTGTGGCACACAGGAAGTACTCAAAAACCGGTTAGCTGTTGTTGCTGTTATGACGGGTCATCTAGTCCAACCCTCTCCTGCACATACACACGCACACACACATGCACACACACAGGAATTCTCTCTCCAGCATCCTCCCAGGTCTCCAGGGCAGCACTAACCCTCCAAGAGAAATTGGTGTGATGACGGCAATGTTCTATCTCTACCCTCCAACACGGTAGCCACCAGCCACATGTGGCTCCTGAGCACTTGAAATGTGGCCAGTGCGGCTGAGGAAATGAATTAATTTATTGAAATTTAAATAGCACACATGGCTGGTGACTACCACCTCGGACAGCTCTAAGGGAACGGGGAGCTCACTACTTTCAAAGGCAGACCCTCCCAACTCTGGGCAGTTTTGACTCTTAGAAAGTTCTTCCTTATGCTGAGTCTACGTCTGCCAATAGCGTTTTGTCTTGATCCTAGATGTAAGCCCTGCAACCATCGAGGGTCCAGCCCCTCGTCTGCAGAATGGCCACGCATAGTCCCCACGACCGGACCACACCACCCCAGGCCTTCCTTCCTCCCTCCCTTCCAGGGATGTTTTCAGGCCCCCTCTATCCTGGTCACCATCCATGCACAGGCCACCTGCTCATCCTGCAATCCCTGTCCACGCTGACCATTCTGATTCCAGCCAGGCCTGGGTTCCAGTTCTGCCTCTAAACAGCTGTGTGACCCCAGGGAAGCCCCACAACCTCTTGGAGCCTCCGATCCTCATCTGAAAGCAGTGAAACCAGCCCTGACCTTGCAAGGACTACCGGCCATTCAATGACTATTTGAGTCAAGCCACAGTGCTGACTGAGGGCTTAACCAATGGTGGCTGTGGCCAATATTATTCTAAATATACTGAGGGACAACTCCGGAAGGTAACTTTGCTTTATAAGAGTCACTTTGAGGTTCCTCAACCAAAGAAGGCACAAAATAGGCAACATTTGTCGAGTGCTTCCTGTGTAAGGAGCTAAGCCCTCTCCATGCATTTAATCCTCTGTGATGAAGGAAATGAGATGAGGGGCTGCTGACGTCAGGTGGTAAATGACAGAGCTGGGACTTGAACCCAGGTCCGTCTGATGTCTGGGTCCATGCCATTTTGCCTCTCAGAGCCAGAGAACTGAGTCCAACTGCTTGCCTTTATGTTTGGGAAAACAGGTTCAGAGAAGCCAAGAGAGTTGCCCAAAGTCACACAGCAGTAACTGCTGCAGCTGGAGGTCAGCTAAGAAGATGCCAAAGCCTGGGCTCTTGTGATCTGGGGACACCGGCATCTCTCATCTCTCAGGATTAGGATGATGAGGATGATGAGGACATTAGGGAATACTTACTGGGCCCTTACCACGGACCAAGCACTATTCTGAGTAGCTTCTATTAACCTATCAAGTCCCTACAACAACCCGGGACGTAGTTATTATTTTATCCCCATTTTGTAGATAACAAAACTGAGACACAGGATAGTCACTTGACTAAGGGCACACAGGCAGGAAGGGTCAGGGTCAGGATTTGAGCCAGGAATCTGGCCCAGTGCTCATCGTCTTCATAACCCGGAACGGGCAAATATCAAGTGTGGATTTGGCTTTTCCTGAAAAATGTTTGTTTTCTCCTGAAAACAAGCTCTTCTTACAGGGCCCAGCTGAGTCCCTCCTGGAGCCTGGCCCCATCTGTCCAGCGCCTGCTGTGCTCCCACATCTGCCGTCTCTGAGCCCACTGGAGCCTGGGGCCTGCCTCCGGCCCACCACAGCGCCCGCCCCCCCCCGCCGGCCCGCCAACGCACCCTTGAAGTCATTGGGCTGGTCAAAGCGCAGCCGGATCTGGTCTCGGTAGCGCTGGCTGCTCTGGCACACGCTGGTGACGCCAAAACAGAAGCAGGGCAGGCAGGAGGCGCTGTGCTCCAGGTAGAAGTGTCCGTCGGGGCAGGGCCCTGCCGGGCGGCACAGGAGTGGCTGCA
Source organism: Equus przewalskii (assembly GCF_037783145.1). NCBI lineage: Eukaryota > Metazoa > Chordata > Mammalia > Perissodactyla > Equidae > Equus > Equus przewalskii. The sequence goes on along the minus strand of NC_091832.1, from coordinate 32,588,209 downwards.
GCCGGCCCGGCAGGCAGCTCCAGCTCCACCCCCAGCTCGACGTCCACCCCCCTACCCACCAGCTGTACCTCGCTGTGGAATGAGCTCCAGGACCCCGTCAGGGATGCCGAACACCATGCCTCGGGCATTCATGGCCTCACAGGTGTAGGCACCCTGGTCTGCCTCCTTCACGTCGCGAATGGTCAGTGTGCCACGGCCTCCTTCGCTGGTCACTGTCACCCTGGTGGGCCCGAGACAGAGGCGAGGTCAGCCCTGGGCCACTGGCCAGCCTCCCCTACCTCCCCGACCCCTGCCGGGCCCAGAGCAGCACCTGGGATGAGAGGGGATGTGGCCCCAGTTCAGCCTCCAGTTGATGATAGGGGTGGGGACGCCCATGGCCACACAGGTGAAGGTGACTGTTTGGCCCCGGGAAGCCTGGATCGACTCCTGGGGAGGGGTCACCACCTGGGGGGGCACTGGGAGACCAGAGCAGGAGTGAGGGGTGTGAGGGGCAAAAAGAGAAGGAGTAGGGGGAGTGGCTCCAAGGAGCCAGGTGGGGGGAGAGTAGAGGCTGAGACCATGGAAAGGGGCGCCAGGAACCCGGCCCAGGGCCCCCAGCTCGCCCCCCCTGCTCCCTGCTCACTGCAGCCAAACTCATCGCTGCGGTCGGGACAGTCGCTCTCCTCGTCACAGTGGAAGCTGGCCGGGATGCACGTGTTCGTGGAGACACAGCGGAACTGCGTGGGCCCGCATACGTCCTCGGGGCGCTTGGCAGCTGGGGACAGAGCCAGGTAGTGTGGGCAGCAGGCACTGCCCTCACAGAGGACCACGCCCAGTCCGTACCAATGCCCAACAGCCCACCCTGTCCACCTTCCCCAGGGTCATTCTCCCATTTCACCCACAAGACACACCGCTGCCCTGGCCAGGCTCAGACACTGCTGCCACAACACTACCCACAGCGTCACGGCCACCAGTCAGCCATCAAACAGCCTGTCACATTACCCTGCCCCCACCATTCACTCCACCTGTGTGCCAGTTATACCTGGCACATCACAATTCCTTGGTTCCTCCCACATTCAGCCTCCCCTGGAAGCATAGAACCCTGTCAGAGGCACAGGCAAAGTGGCCAGTGTCTCTGGACACCGGGTGACACCTGGGGCAGCTCTCTCTCCCAGAAAGGCCTTGCAAGGGGCCTGCCACAGCTTGGACCGTGCTGCTCTGTACCCCTCTCACTGGCCTAGGGGTGACGCATGACCTGAGGCCTATGGACTGGCCAGAGGCCTGCAGTTGGCCTGGCCCCAGGGCTGGGCCTCAGGTGGCATCTCTAGTAGATGGTGACTGGCATTCCTCCTCAGAGAGACTGAGCTTGAGACAGACACACAGACAAGGATGGAAAAGGCAGAGTGGTACAGGAGTGGAGGCCACATGTCCACAGAGAAGGAACCGAGCAGAGGCCAGGAGGCAGCTATCTACTGACACTACCTCAGATGCTTCTGCCCCAACACCCTCCAAGCCCCCAAGGCCACTCAGCTTTCACGTCCTCTGTTCTGTGTTCTCAAAATGAGGGCTCGGCCTCCCTTGGACTCTTCCCCAGCAGAGGCCTCTGAGAAGGGCGTTTCAACTAAAGCCCTCAATGACTTTCTCTCTGCCCAGGAGCCTGTTGTCAAGCAAGCTTAGAACGACGGAAAGATGTCATAAAACTCGGCCAGTCTCCGGCATAATGCTGCCTGTGTTTGCCGCAGAGCGGGGAAGGTGAGGGGAGGCAAGGAGGAGAAGCTGGAGCGGAGGACAGCAGGGACGTCAACCTACACTCGGACAGGTGACCCACGATTACAGAGAAATGGGAAGATGATCCTTGATCTTGGACTAACGAGCCCCAGGCTTCACCTCACAGGACAACACACAAGAGGCTACTCTATAGGGTCTCTGACTCTCCAGCCTAACTCATTTAACTGTCATAATGTCCATAACACTGATTATGTGGGTGGATAGGAAACGGGTAGATAGCTGGTTGGATAGCTGGATAGGAAGGAGGAAAGATGTTGGCTATATGAATAGACGGATGGATGGAGAGCTGGAAAGATGGACCACGGATGGATGGATGATAGAATGGATGGCAAAATGGACAGGAGGAAGGTTGTCAGATAGACGAGTGGACAGATATACGAAGAGCTGTGCAGACAGACAATGAATGGATGATAGTTGGATGAATGAGTGGGTAGATAGATGGATGGGAGAGAGGAAAGATGTTGGACAGATGGATGGATGGACAGATGGACAATGGATAGTTGAATGCATAGATGGATGAAGAGCTGGGGAGATGGAGGAGCAAATATCTCAGAACCAGCTGTGGATGAAAAACCTGTAGCCCAGTAGGGGGAACGTTTTGACTCATACATACATCAAGGGACCCGGCGTATGAAGCCCTCTCTACTCCTCTGACCCCCACACAAGCATAAATAACAAGGAGAAGATTAGTGGTAACAAAATAAAGAAGATAAATAGAGAGATTAACCACAGGCAGTCTAGCCACACTGCTTGCTACCAAGGCCAGCTCAGGGCCAAGGTTCCTCACTGCTGGGGTCAGAGAGAGAGATAAACCTTAAAGTTTGTCCTGAGAGCCTTCACCACTCAGCCGGGGAGAGCAAACAAACCTGCTGGAGAAGGGACAGGGTAGGGACAGGGTAGGCGCCCGGCGGCCCCAGGGACACTCACGGCAGTCGGCCTCATCGGTGCGGTCCTCACAGTCAAAGTCGCCATCGCAGCGCCACAGCTTGAGGGCACAGTGCCCATTTCCACAGGGGAACTCATTGGGCTCACAGGGGGGCGTGGGGCCTGGGTGGACCAGGCACGGTTCAGCTGGTGGCCCTCCCCTGGCCAGCGCCCCCGCCCCTCACCCCCACCTCCAGCCCTGCCCCACCCTCACCGCAGTCCAGCTCATCACTGCCATCCTTGCAGTCCTCCTGCCCATCACAGACGTAGTCTTTGGGGATGCAGTGCCCGCTGTGGCAGGCAGCCTCGTGGGGCCCACAAGGCACAGGCCTGTGTGGTTCAGGGAACAGAGGCTGGGGAGCGGGGGTGACTAGTAGCTGCCGTATGGTGGCCACCTCCGGGTAGTGTGGTGGAAGTGGCGTCTCCATCAGAGGGGGTGGCAGGGAGCTGAGCTCTGGGACCAAATCCTCTGTGGACAGAGCCCCTGCGGCGTTGGCACGAAGGGGTGGCTCCTCATCCCTTACCCCTCACGCTCCCCAGGCCAACCCTGCCGCACCCAGTGACCCCGGCCCTGACCCTGCTATCACTGTTCCTGTGTCCACTCCCTCCTCCCTCAGACCCCTCTGCCTGCACCGACCCCTCACAGCCAACCCCAATTGACTCAGACGCCGAGGCAAACCCTGGCCCTGCCCGGCATCTGAAGGCCACTGTGCCCCCAGAAAGCCCCTCACCGCAGTTGAGCTCATCGGACATGTCCCTGCAGTCAGGCCTCCGGTCACAGCGATACTCCAGGGCCACACACTCATTGTGGCTGTGGCAGGCAAACTCGGCCTCGGTGCAGACCCTTGCGACCTGGGGCACTGAGGGGGTTGGAGGGAGTCAGCGAGGCAGGCGGGAAGCTGGCGGAGGGGATCATGGACCACACAGGCACTGCACGGCTGCGCGTGGGCTTGGGGGCCGGGTGTCAGGCCACGTGGTTTCTGGCAGGCTCAGTGAGCGCAAGGAGCACACAGTGGACACACCCACAGCACACGTGGGACGTGCGATATGTGGCAGGGTGTCACCCATCCCTTACACAGACCCCACACGCAGTTAACACACCACACGCATGCGACCATCACATCACACACATGCAGGCCACGGCCTGGCCCAGTGAGGATGAAGAGCAAGGAGAGAAGGGGCGGCTTGGGGGCTATGCCCAGCCATCTCGCCCTCGTCCTTCCTTCCCCTCCATTCATTAATTTCTCCAGTGATCCAGCTGGGCCTGGGTCTGGCTGCACTCTCACCTGGTGTCACTGGAGCCGCCATGGCGGCCAGGGGGGGCGGGGGGGTCTGTGCTGGAAAGGAAGGTGTGATCAGTAGCCATCCAACCTGCGACATGGGCGCTGTGGCCTGCAGCACTGAGCCAGGCCCATCCCACCCTCCCTAGCTGGGAAGACTCATTGAAAAGTGGGGAGAAGAGGGCTGGACCCCCAGAAATCTTAAGACCTGGACCTGGGGATGCCAAAAGGGTACACTTGATCTTTGGGTGCATTAATTGAGGTTTTATGTGCAGAACGAGGGAGTGACGGTTTCACTCTTTGTTTCTGACTGGGTCACCATGGTAGGGATGGAGTTTGTTCAGTTCTCGGTTCCACTGAGTCAGGGATGGTGACCTGTTGGAGGCTTCCCAGAGAGGAGGGACTGAGATGGAGACGGGGCTGAAACCTGTAGCCTGTGAGGAATGAACTGGGACTGTCTGGCCAAGAGAAATACTCGGGGAGTCAAAACAGGAGATACAGGGTGCAGCGAAAAGAAACCTGGGCTGACCAAGAGTATGCAGGCCAGCCTTCGCATCTAACAGCTGTGCGACTTTGGGCCAGTTTCCTATTCTCTCTGAGCCTCAGTTTCTCATCTGTTTCTCATCTCATCTCCACAGGTTCTGGCAAGGCTGGTACAGACACAGGGTTTGGGTTAAATTCTGGCTTTTCCACTTTCTGCACATGTGAACTTGGACAAGCCATTCTTCCTCTCTGGGCCTCAGGACTCTCATCTCTAAAACAGGAGGCATTCCTTCACAGGAATTAGCGTGGAGACTGAATATGAGGGCCTTACAGAGCGCCTTGCATATAGTCAGTGCTCAGTAAACAATTATTCATTATGATTAAACACAAAAGGGTTTTGGACCTGAAAGTACTGTATGAAGAAAGGAATTATTACCTTTTATCATTGTACAGGGGTTGAAAGAGACAGAGCAGAAATTGGGTCTAAGGGGTACATGTCAGAGGAAACACATTATGCTCAGCCCAAGCCAAGATTACATAAAGATTGATGGGGCAGACTCATAGGTAGTGAGCTCCCTGTCCCTAGCAGTGTGCGAGCCCAGCTAGGAGAGCCCATGGTGGAGACACTGAAGGGGACCCACATGAGTCTGAGAAACTAGAGGAGGTGACCCCAGGCTCCAGGGTGGGCTTACCTGTGCCCAGGCGTCGGAACTGGAATCCCTGGGGTGAGGTGATATAGGAGGCGATGGAGCCACTGGAGATGACTGTGTGCAGCACCTCCTGAATCTGAGCCCCGTCCGCATTCCCTTCGGAGCCCACATCCAGCTCCACAAACACCCAGCCATCCAGCTCCCTAGGGAAGAGCATGGGGCAGGGGAGCAGGGTGAGGGAGACGCCTACGGTCTCAGCTCCTCCCTTGGCCTCTTGCCTGATGCTCAGGCCTGATCTCTTGACTCCTCCCCTGCTCCTGGACAGCCTGTACCCCAAGCAGGACACGTTAACGTCCAAAGTGTCCCCCCCGCCAATTCCTGAATGTCCGCCAGTAGAGATTCACCCCATTAGGCTTCTCCTGCCTCCCTTCCTGGTACCCAGGCATCTCCCCATCCTTGTCAACCCCTCCAGGTTACCCCAGTCCCTCACCAGCCCCCAGGGGACCCTTCTCACTTGATGAACACCACACTGACAACCTGGTCTCCGGGAATCTTCAAGTACTCTGACTCCAGCTGGAGAGATACAGAACCATCAGCCTCCAAATACTTTCACCCCATCCTCAGTCCTCCCTCCCCCCAACCCGGGGCAGCTCCCCAAAGCCCCTTCACCTCACCGTGTCTACCACAGCCTCAGACACCTCTCGGAACTCCTCGGAGCTAGCGTTCTCCAGCCGAGTGCTGTAGTCGATGGAGCGAGTGAAGTTTACCAGGGCTCGGAAATAAACTGCAGAAAAAAGAGAGGTGTCACTGTAACGCCCAGGGGCCCCGCCTGGCATGTGGTGGCCTCAGGCAGCTAGGCCAGTGGATGGAAATGGGGGAAGGGTCCCTGGAGGCCTCTTGCTGAGGCTGACACCTGTGTGCCCACAGCTACACCCAGCACTGCTTGTGTGAGCACACGCCGAAGTGGCCCTGGCAGGCCTGCCCAGGGGTCAAAGCCGAGGCCCCAGCCTTGAGTGAGGGGCTTCAACCAACAGGGAAAATGGCCTGATCCAGAAACCAAGTGATGGTGCAGACGAGGAGACTCCCAACAGCTCAGAGGATGACTAGACAAGTAGGGGTGGCTTCCAGAGGAGGCTCGCCCGGCATAGAAACTACTCGCGAGTGACTGTGTCATGCTTCCCTACTCTTCCCTGGAAAATTCCTACTCATCCTGCAGGCCTCAGCCATCACCTCCTCCAAGAAGACTGCCTGAACGGCCCTCCTTCCCCAACCCTGGCAGGGTTAGGCTAGAGATGACCTCTTTGGGCCTCCCCAGCCCCTCTGCTTCTCCCATCAGAGCATCTTCTACCCCAGCATCACACAGATCCAGAGGTCTACCACCCTGGGCTGCTGTGGGGAAGGAATGATGCTACGCTGACACACAGCATCTCTCTGTGCCCTCAGAGGCAGCACCTGGTGTGCAGCAAGCGCTAGTGAATCGGAAGCTGTTGCCATCCTTCTCTCTCTACCGCTAGCCTATGAACCTGACTGTGGATCCCTGGATCTCGCTCACCCCTGAATCCCCAATGCCTGCACAGTGCCCAGCACATAGTAGGTCCTAGTTAGTGATGGCTGAACAAATTCACGTCAGATTGGTGTGAGCATACACACACCACTATTGTTTCTTAAGCACCTTCTGTACACATTTTATACACATTAAATCTCAATATTGCTAAGTTCACATAGAAGCTATAAACATGAGTTAATGGGAGCCGCAAATGAATCATATACATGTGTTTACAGACACACACACCAAGTGTTTCTTCAGCACCTATTATGTATAAGATTTTTTATGCATTAATTCTCATAATGTTCATGAATTAAGGTGTAAATTATAAATACTGAGTTGATGCAAGTTACAAATGAGTTTAAAACATGTACAAAGTGCTTAGAATAGAGCCCGGCACACAGTAGGTGCACTATAATACGAGCTATTACTGTCTGAGGGGCAGTGTACCCTAGTGGCTGAAAGCTCAGCCTCTGGAGCAAAACTGCCACTTCCAGCCTTGTGACCTCGAGCAAGTTTCTTAACCTCTCTGAGCCTCAGTGTCCTCATCTACAAAACGGGGATCATAGTAGTGCCCCCCGGAGGGCTGTCGTGAGGACTAGTAAGTTCACGAACGTGAGGCCTCACAGCAGCGTCTGGCATACAGTAGGGGCCACGTGGGTCGAGCGTGATTGTCATCTCTGGTCTTTATGACAAACTCAAGGCCTGGATTTGGTTTTACTTCTTCCCATCTGCCGGAGGCATCACTGCTTTAGCAAACCTACAGGGAGGGCCTGCCATATGCCAGGCGGTGTTCCAGGGACAGAGGATAAAGTGGTGAACTCCACAAATGACAACTCCTGTCCCCACGGAGGCCACTTTCTAGTGGGAGGAGAAAGAAAATCAAATGGGCAAGGACTATACGGACTATGGAGGAAAAAAACAAGGGCTGGGGGGAGCGTGTTCTGGGGTGGGCGAGGCGCCTGCTTTCCCAGGGTGGCCAGGGCAGGCCTCTCCTCCAAGGGGCCGCCCGAAGGAAGAGAGTGAGCCATGGGGAGGTATCTGGGGGAAGAGCATTCCAGCAGAGGGAACAGCAGCTGCAAAGTCCCTGAGGCAGAATTGGGCTCAGAGAGGTGACAGATGACCAGCGAGTAGGTGGCAGAGCAGGGAGTAGCACTGGCTGGGCCTGACTATAAGGCATGTCCTCCCTTTTCATTCTGTCTGGCCACAGGTGCACACCCCCCCGAGCCAGGGCCTCTCCCTCTGTGGCTCGGGCTGAGCAGGCCCTGGGGGGATCAGGATGGAGCGTCTGAGGAAGACGCGGGAGTGGACTCCGACAGCAAGAGAGGGTGCTTAGGAGGGCCGCCCTGCCTGCTCTGACCACAGGGACTGTGCCGGGCTGCGCTTCTGGGTGCCGGGTGGGCGGGGCTCTGTGGGCTGGAGTGTGGGGGCCGTGAGCTGGGCCACAGAGGCCCCTTGTGAACAGGCACAGAGGTCCATTGAGAGTCCCCCCACCCCGGCCCCTGGCCTCAGCCCCACGGCTGAGCACAGGCAAGGAGGCCGGGCCTCTGCCCAGGAATGTGCCTGCTCCCGGGGGAGGGGGCCAGGCTCCACAAAGCTCCTTTCTACTAGGGCCTGGGAAGGGCACGGACCCCCCAGCCTGAAGCCACCCCCGCCTTCTCCCAGACCAGGGGCAGGTCAGGGGAGCACCCTCTCTTCCACCCCGAGCTGCCTCCCTGCGGGGGTGCCTGAGGGTGGGGGCAGAGGTGAGGCTTTTCAGAAAGCAGCCTCCACAGCGGAGGGTGCTGGAAGGGAGTGGTGCTGCCTGGGGGTGGGAGTGCTCTCTGGGTGCCTGCCCTGGCCACTCCTCTCCCCCCTGGTCCTCATTCTGACCCTGCTTGGAGAGCTCACTTGGAGCCAGAGGCTGGAGGGACAGGAGGCCCAGGGTAGGCCTGCACCAGGGTGGGGCTGGGGAATGCACGCCTGACCGCCCCCAGCCCTGGAGCAGGCTGCCCCACCTGCTCCTGATACCCACCCCCTGCTCAACAGAACTACTCCCCAAAACACACACACCCCAATCTCGAGCACAGGGTCCCGTGGGTGGGCTCAGGATCAGCCGGTCCTGAGGTGGACACAAGTCACTTCCAGCCTCAAGGGCCTCGTCCCCTGAGGGGTTGCTGCACCCACCCTTGCCCAGCCAGCACCACGGGGGGCGGACACCAGGGGTCTGGTCCACTGTGTTTAGACTGTGTGCCCAGAGGGGGTCTGGCTGCATCCTGGGCAGGAACAGGGCAGAAGGTGGGGCCAGCTGGAGTAGGGCAGTGGCTGGCCTAACCTCAGACCCTGCAAGGAGGTGCCTCTGAGCCTCAAGTGTGACAAAGTGTAGGCTGGGGAGGAAGAGGAGAAGAAGGAGAAAGGAGTGAGGAGCAAGAGCAGGGAGAGAGGGTGGGGACGGAGAGAAGGACGAGCTCCCGCTGGGCTGGCCGGTCACTCACTGAGAGGAGACTTGTTATCAGGCTCCAAGACCACCATGCCAGCCACGGGACGTGACAGGAGGGACGGAGACAGCAAGGGAGGTGGAGAGAACCAAAGGAGAGACAGAGAGAGAGAGAGACGGACAGATGGAAGGAGGAATGACAGAGAGACACAGAGAGAGATGGAGACAGAGACACAGAGATGGAGACAGAGACACAGAGATGGAGACAGAGATACAGAGATGGACACAGAGAGACACAGAAAGAGATGGAGACAGAACGGAGAGAAAGTGGGGGGAGAATGAGAGAAAACAGGCGAGACAAAGGCAGAAAGGAGAGGGAAAGACAGAGACACAGAGGCAGAGATGGCTAGCCAAAGAGACAGAGGGAGAAGTCACAGAATGAGACAGAGGAGGCACAGACAAGACAGAGACACGAGGAATAGGAAAGAGACAGCCCAGGCAGGGGCAGAAGGCAGCAGGAGAGACATGGAGACAGGTGCCAGAGCAGGACAGACAAGAGTGGGAAAGACAAAGAGACAGGTCAGAAGACAGAAAGAAACTGGGTGAGGGGAGGTGGGCAGGGGTCCCAGGGAGGGAGAAGGAGAGCCAGGGGTGCCAGGGAGGTGGGTGAGACAGGCCTGGGGCAGAGCCAAGGGGAGCCATGACCCTGCCTGAGGGAAGAGGAGAGAGGCAGGCTGCCCCAGGGGCTACACTCCAGGGCTGGGGCTGGGGCTGGGCCAGGGCCTAGGCAAGGGGCCCAGCCAGGTAGGGTCCATCACGGTCATGATGGCCCTTGTGTACCAGTGCAGGGAGGGCACTGACCTTGGGCAAGGCTGCAGCAGGCACATGGAGACCCTGGGAATCAGGGAGACACACCTGCTGCCTCCCGGGCGGAGATTCAACCCAGCTGCCTGGACCTGCCCCAAGGGCAGCAGGCCGGTGCCAGGGCTTGGCCTGGAGGGTCTATGGCCCCACACCTTCCCACAGATCAGCCCCACTCAAAAGGGACCTCCCAGCAGCTGCTCTTCATCCCTCCCCTTCTCCCACCTCTGGCCTCTCCTGCCCTCACAGCTGCTTCTTATGGGGGAAGGTGGGCCAGCAAGGATGACTCAGAGTGGGCAGAGCTGTCACAGTGGGCAGCCCCCTGGGAGGGGCCACAGCTGTTTCTGAATGGACAGGGTGGACTGGACCGGTGGGCAGGCCTGGCTTAGCAAGAGGGAGCTCCCAGGGACCCACAAGCAGAGGCCTTCTGGGGTGTGAGCTGTGTGCATGAGGCCCACCTGACACCCATCCCCAGGTCCCAGCCAGCACCCAGGCATCCTGTAGCCCTGCAGAAACCAACACGTGGAGAAGCTTCAGGCAGTGGCTGAGTCCCAGGTGCTGGGACGTCACAGCCAGGACCAACCAACAGTTGCGCCACCCAGAGGCCAACCCTCCTTTGCGCACTGGTTCAGGTAGGCCAACACCCTCTTGAATTTGGATGCCCCTGATATGCCAGCCAAAGGGAGGCAACCCTACCCCTGGAGAGGCCCAGGCAGACTCGCCACAGGCCTGCTGGGGTGGGCAGCCCTGGATGCAGAGGGGCTGCCCAGGGGACATGCTGAGCTGAGCTCCAGAGAGGGCAGCAGGCACCATATGGAGCTGCTGGGGCTTGTACCCAGGTAGCTCCTTCTCTACCCAGAATCCCAGGCTGGGAGGAAACAGGGACTCTGAGCCCCTGACTCAGCGCAGGGCCAGGCCGTGTACTGGCTGTGCCCTTCGAGTGCTGGCAGAGTGGGCAGCTGACGAAGGCCTGACTCCTCTCCCTCCATGAAGCCTAGCCCTCCTTTCCCAACTCAGAAGCCCTCGGCTTCCCAGCAGGTGACCCGACCTAAGGCAGGGTTCCCTCCCAGGCTCGCTTGAATGCCCTATGCCACAGAGCCCTTTGGTCTGCGCTCCCTGCCTGAGGTCCCCATCTCTGCAGCAGTCACACCGAGGACAGCTCTGGGGAAGGCCTCCTGAGACAGCTGAGCAACCCTGGGAGGTGAGAATTTGGCTCTGAATGCTGAATGGCTTCAGTCCCCATCAGAACTAGGCACTTCCTGGCGTAGGCGGGCACAAAACCTGGCCGCCCCCAACCTTGCAGGGACCTGCCAACCAATGTCACAACTGTCACTCAGCAGGTACAAGACCACCTCCATGGCGGGCCCAAGGAGCCCTCAAGGCCCTCAGCCCAGGAGATGGGGCCTCTGTGACTGGAAAGACCTGCCCTGGGGATTCCCCAGGGGACAGGATGGGGGCCGGTAAGATGCCCCCAGCAACTTACCCATCTGGAAGTCCCCGCTGCCCACGTCCCCGCTCCCCAGGCCGTCTGCAAGCAAAAGAGACTTATTCAGCAACAACAAATATTTATTGAGCTCCTACTGATGTCAGGCATGTTCTGGGCACCTGGCACATAGTGGGGAAGGTCTGGAAAACACAGAGCTGTTGCCTTCTTTCCATGCCGACAGAGGGCTGGCCTGTAAACGTCGGCTTGGAAGCCTCCATCAGAGAGCGTGTGGACCAAGGACAGCTGGGGTGGGGGCGGCGAGGGCAGACTGGCCCCTGGGTGAGGATGGGAGGAGGGGGCGGTAATCACCCTCCACTGTGCATGGCCCACCACCTTCCCCATCCGTCCTGACCATCCTGCACTGTGAGGAGACTGCAGCTGCAGAGGAGCAGCCACCAGCCCAGGGGCACACAGGTTATAAGTGAGGACCAGGGCTCAGGATGCAGCCCTTAGCCCGTCTCTTGAGGTGCCACTGTGGGCAAGTTTCCCGGGGCCTCTTTAAGGACCAGCGGGAAGAACCCTGACTCCATCCTTCATCCCCTCTACTTCCAGCCACCAGAACCCTCTGCTCACCTCCGGAGGCATCGTCAGCCAGCAAGTCCTCGTCATCAGAAAGGTCTGAATAGCTCCAGCCAGCCCGGCCCGCTGTGACTGTCTCCGCGTCCTCGGGCAGAGACAAGCCATCATATGCCCTCAGCCCATGGGTCACCTGTGGGAGACCACACAGCCAAATGCGTCACACTCTCCAGCTCCCGCTAAACCCAGGATCCCTCTCCTCACTTCAACGGGGAGTCACACCCCAAAGCCCTCCAGTAGGTAAGTCAGACACGGTTTGGCTAAGAGAGTCAGGCTGGGGCTGTACCATTGGTTTTGACTCAGTTTCCCCAAATCCCATTAGGTTCTGGAGGCCTCAGAGCCCAAGTCTGCAAATTCACTGAGTCTGAATGAATCCTCAAATAAACAGACGATAAAATTAAAAAATCACGTTGGTAAGTGATGACTCTTCTTCCTTTGGGGAAGGCGAGGGATAGCCAGGACACGGGTTAGTGGACAGGGGGACAGGGGCCGGGTGACTGGGGCCAGCAAAGATGAGGGACATGGGCACCGGACGGGTGGCCAGGGTCAGCGTGGATACGGGACAGAGGCAGAAATTGAGGGTGAGTCAATGGAAGCTGCTGCCTCCCCCAGCAGCCCCCCAGGCCAGCTTGGCCACCTCTTTCTGTCTCAGTCTGGCCTCCAAATCTCTAGGCCACAGGGAACACACTCCAGTCACATTGGAGGAGCTCTGGCCCTGGTGGCCACACTGGCAGGCACATCTGTGCACCCAGAGGCAGGGAGTGGAGCCCAGCAGCTGGGCTGAATGGGGGCAGGACAGGCGTGCCATCAACTCCAGTGACCTCAGGCTGACCCTGAGCCCAGCACAAGCTCCATGGCGGCTCTCTTCCACAGAGGGCTGCTGAGACCCGGGGCCCCCCTGCCGGAGCAGAAGGGCCCCCACAGCCATAACACTTGCCTTTCTCGGGTGTGTGTGTGGACAATGAACACCTTTTTCCCCTTAGACAAGATGGAGATGTTTCCAAAGGAGTTTTACCAGACAACTTAGAGGAAAACAAACCCCTAGTGGAGCCCAAGGGAACCCCAGAGGCCCCAAGCGCAAGTGTGCACGGATTTGCTGTGGCCTCAGAACGCTCGTCCAGATGGCCTGGCATGAGCATCTTAGACCGTGTGCTGGCCTCGGCCCTATCTGGGGCGCCCAGCCCAGCCAAAAGGAAATGGTCTCACTTGCGAAACCCAAACCCAGCCCTCACTGGCTAGACAAGGTGGTGGCCGCAGGAAAGAGGCCAAAGGAGCAGGAAAAAATGAAGAGCCAGCCAGTCCCTCCCCTCCCCACCGCCCAACTTCACGCAGTCCATGTTCCTGGAGCCTCTGGCCTTTCTCACGCTGTTCCCTCTGCTGAAATGCCCTTCCTTCCTTTGTTTATCTGGCTAGCTCCAATTCGTCCTCCAAAATTCAACTAAACATCACCTCTTCCAACTACTCAGTAATAAAAAGGAACAAATCACGGATACGCAGGGCAATGGATAACTCTCAAACACGTTATGCTAAGTCAGATGTTACGTTAAGTCAGACACAAAAGACTCCGTGCTACGTGACCCCATTCATATGAAATTCTGGGGGAAAAGTCTAATCTACAGTGACAGAAAGATCAGTAGTGGCCCAAGATCAGACGTGGGTGGGGCTGGCTGGGCAGGGGCACGAGGGAACCTTCTGGAGTGATGATTCCTCTGCATATACGACTCATTCCCATTATTGAACTGCACATTCAAAATAGGTATGTTTTCTTGTTTGTAATTTATACCTCAATAAAGAGGTATAAGAAATCTCCCCGGGGAGACTCTGTGCTGACTCCCTGGCCCTCACAGCCCCCTCTGCCCCCAGGATGGGCTCTGGGCCCTCCAGGCTCACCTCCATTGGAATGAAAGCACCCTGAAGGCAGGGACTGGAATTAATTCACCTCTACCTTCTCAGCACCCCTGTTCAATTAATAGTTGAATGAATGAATGGATAAAAATGTCATCATCTATTAATTCTAGCTGCTTCCTGAAGATGACTTGCTTTGGAGGCACTGCCCACCCCAACGTGGTCTCTATGTGTCCCCCTTCCCAGGCCGGGGGCTCCCTGGGAGCAGGAGCTGGGTGCCATCTGGTCATCTTTGTGCTTTCAGTGCTGCCAAGCCTTGTGTGAGCTCTGCACTGCCCACATCTTAACCCCCGTTACGGCCTAATGTCCTGTCCCCTCCAATCCACAGGCAAATCCCTCCTCCTGTTCCTTCCCCTCCCCCCACCCTCCCCCTCTGGACAAGTGGCCATGCCTGTCCTGGGTGGCCAGTGGACTTCTGGGCCATGCCCATGAGGTTTGCCTCCAGGAGTGTGCTTGAGAACCTCCAGGAATTGGTGGGAAATACAGATTCCTGGGCCCCTTCTCAGAGCCACTGAGTCAGGCTCTCCCCACCCCAGGCAAGAGGGTTACAGTTGAGCACACTCAGGGGGTTCTGACAGTCATTGGTTAGGAATCACAGGACTAGCCCCCTACCAGGGGTTTTCCCTTGTCCTCCCCAGTGAGGGGTAGAGGGCAATGTTCCACTGGGTAGGGGGTGGGTTCTGAGCAGGCCCTGATTGACCTAAGGGGAGTGTGAGGCTAGGACTGGTGCAGGGGCACTGACACTGGGCAGAGGAGGTTAGAGGGGTAGGCTTGGATCCTTCCCACCTGGGGAGAGCTCTCTGTGTCATTGCCACACTCTCCCCGTCCCCATGGAGCAAGGCCATGGAGGGCGTCCATGGGGCACACAGATTCCTGGCACCCCCTAGACATCAGACTGCTGTCTGGAAAGGAAAGCCCTGGTGGCGAGCAAGGCCCAGAGCCTCTCCGGGAGAGGGAAGCCAGGGGGTGCTGGGGACCGGACAGGAAATAGCAAAGTGAGATTCAACTCGGAAGAAATGCCAGGAACACACATCTGCAGGGGGAGGGGAGAGAGAATCCAGAGCTCGTTGGGGCCTGGACAGAAGCCCCCCACCCCAGGGAATGGGCCCTTCCCACATGCCAGCCTGCCCTTGCTTGCAGCCTCTTCCCCAGGACCCAAGGCTCCAGGGTCAGATCAGGGCCTGCAGCGAGGGACAAGCCAGCAAGAGCAGAGACTTCACTTGTGAAAAGCTGAAGATCAAAAGGTTCTAACAGCTGGATTTCACATCTGGGAGGAGAGATGGAGCCAGACGGGAAAGAGGCTCCCAGAAAGAGCCCAAAGGAGCCTGAGACTTGACCACAGAAGGGAACCTGGACTCAGACCTGGAAAGTGCAGGGTCCACTCGGGGAACACAAGGGCTAACATTCACTGAGCACTTACTATGCACCCGGCACTGCTTTCAGGACTTGCATAAGCGTTAACCCAGTTACAGGTATTAAACAGCCCACAGTAAAGAGGGGCAGACGGAGCAGAGACGGCTCACCTGCTTGAAGATCTAGCACATGGCAGAGCTGGCATTTGTCCCTGGTGGTCTGGCTCCGCTGTCTAAGCTCTCACCACTGTACCATATTGCCTCTGTAACGAGGGCAGTGGAATGCGCCGGAACTGACTGAGGTCACGGAGAGTCACTCTCACAGAATCTGTCCACTACACTGTATTTCACAGTTTACAGAGCGTTTCCTCAGCCTCAGTGTCAACTGACCCTGAAAATGACCCCCTGAGGTGGCTGAGCAGGGGTGAATGGCCCCCTCTCACAGCGGAGGGAATAGAGCTGGAGAAGTAACTTGCCCAAGATCACAGGTGAGCGGCCGGCAGAGCCAGGACTGACCCAGAACCTCGGGGTCCCTGCCCGAAGCCCCCTGCTGATCACAAAAGAAGGTGAGGCTGGGCTGGGCCTCCAGGCGGGCCATGAGGCCTAAGCAGAGGGCAGGGCCAGGAAGCCCAGGGCTGGCGGGTCTCCATCCCCGACTCGACCAGCTCTCAGGATGGCCCATGGGATGCCTGAGCTGGCAGTGGCCTGGGCCCATGCAGCGGGTGCCTAATGTCCCAAGGAGAGCCGTCAGTGGCTCCAAGGTCAAAGGCAGAAATAGAACCCAGGTTTCCTGCCCTCCAGCCCGTCTCCGGCTGTGAGTGAGCCCGACTTCCTCCCAGAGGAATCCAGAACTTCAAGCAGGCGTTGGAGCCGGATGGCGGGGCCAGAGAGGAGGGGTCCAGAGGGCAGACCTGGGCCAGAGAGGAAGGAGTCAAGTGGAGAGGGGGATTTTCCAGACCCCGCAGGTTCCTGGTGGGGATAGGGGAACAGCTGACTCATACAGGCCAAGGACAGAGGACTGTTCTAGCCTGACAAACAATTGCTTGGGGCAGGGTGGCCCCGCAATGGGCAGGCACTCCCTGAAACAGGCGACGGGGGGGTGGGTGGAGGCAGACTTCTGGGAGGCCATTGCTCCTTGAGGCTGGGCTGTGCCCAGGCCTCCTGGTGAGGAAGAGGGCACACACGGAGCTCCAGGTCCAAGTCCTGCAGAAGCCCTTGGGGACCAGGGACAGAGGCTGGACCCTCCTCTCCCGGCCTGGGTGAGGATGCAGAGGGAGCCAACGATGGCTGGGAAGAAGCGTGGAGGTGAAAGGTCAAGCCACAGAGAGGGGTCTAGAGGACGAAAAGGTTTGGGGTGGAGGAGAAGTACAGACACAGATATAGGATATAGGGTCTGGGGTTTTTTATTATTATTATTAAAAAAAACTTTTTTTTTTTTTGAGGAAGATTAGCCCTGAGCTAACTACTGCCAATCCTCCTCTTTTTGGTGAGGAAGCCCGGCCCTGGGCTAACATCTGTGCCCATCTTCCTCTACTTTATAGGTGGGACGCCTACCACAGCATGGTGTGCCAAGCGGTGCCATGTCGGCACCCGGGATCTGAACCGGCGAACCCCAGGCTGCTGAGAAGCAGATAAGTGCGAACTTAACCGCTACGCCACCGGGCCGGCCCCAGGGTCTGGGGTTTTTAAAGCAGTTTTTAAGGGAGAATCATGGGCCTCGCACAGGTTATGTGTGGAGATAAGAATTTCTGGTGCCACTAAAATTAAAGGAAGACGGCGGCACAGTGAAGAGATGACAAGAACAGTCAAGGCCCACTGAGGACTTTCCCCAGGCCAGGCCTTGTCCTAACATTGCATGGACCACCCTAATTAACCCCCACAGCACCCTAGGGAGGGTTGGCATGACAAGGTCACTCTCCCTCATCTGCAATAAGAGAAAGCCAAAGGGCTCTGAAGACCAAGAATGCTGTTATTTTTAATAAGTTTACAGCAAGCTCACTTGGTGCCAAGTCCTGACCCAAATTGATGTGAAGCTATTAATAGCTTATTCCCTGCACTCTCCACTCAGGGTGAAGACTCGCACGTTTCGATGCAGCAACATTAACGTGTTTGATTACAGGGTGTTGCCCCAGACTCTACCGAGGATGTCACATCCCCGCTGGCACGTGCTCTATGTCACCTCTCTCAGGTTGAAAACTTCTGAATTCCAAAACACGTCTGACCCCAAGCGTTTCAATTAAGGGACTGTGAGCTTGTAGGGTTATTTCCATTTTGCAGATGAGGAAACTGAGGCTCAGAGAGGGTCATCTGTGTAAACGAGATGAAAGCGTGTAAGGCATTCAGCACGGTGCCTTGTATATGGTAAGTGCTCAAGAAGCGTTAGACTTAGTACCACGCAGGGGGTACAGGGTAGAGGTGAGGGGATGAGAGGTGATGGGGGATGCACGGGGGCATGGGGTGTGGGCCCAGGGAGGGGTCTGGCTCTGCTGCCCAGGCCCTGGGCTGGCTGGACGGTGGGGTCCTGGCTGGGCGTGACAACAAAGCTTGGTTCCAAGGCTCAAGTTGTCTGTCTGCTCTGAGGCTGATGAGGGGACTTCAGGCTTCTCCAGAGACATTCGTCCAGTGCCTTGGGCAGTCAGTTGACCTCCCTGCACGGCCCAGGCCTGGGGCTCAGCCCCTAACCGCCCCTGCAGCTGGGCAGGAGGTCTGAGCACTGTAGTCCCCAGGGTGGCTGCAGCTGCCCAGGGCAAGGCTCCAGGCATCTGGGCTGGAGTGAGCTCACCCCATCAAAATCCAGAGACGGGGCGGGGGCAGGAAAACAAGGATCCCCTGCCTGCCCACCTGCCTCCTGCCAGCACAGACTGTCTCAGAGTCCCCTCCCCTGTCCACAGTGGAGGAACCAGCAGATGCTGTGACCCGTAGCCCCCAACTCTCCAGGGAGGGACACGGACCCAGTCAAGGTCCCCCTTGCATGCTGCTATGATGCAGGCTCCCAGGTAAGCCCACCACAACCGCTCTCCCCACTCGGCTCCAACCCAGCCCCCACAGACAGGGTCAAGGTGCCCTGCCCCACCCCCAGGCTGCCCGGTGCCCTGTCCATGGGCAGCAGACAGCAAAGGGGAAGGAATCTGTCGGGGCAGCACTTTGCTGTGCAAACTGCCAGGGGCGGGAGAGCCCGACACAAAGGCCTTTAATCCCCTGGCAGGCCGAGAGGGGCGCCGGGCCGGAAAGGAGGGGGCCGCCGCCTCCCCTGGCATGCCTGCACTGCCCGTGCCACTCGGGAGGCCTGCCAACTTCCCACACTCAGGCTCCCAAGGTGGCAGGACCTTGGCCAGCCAGTTGGCCAGGAAGAACAATGATCCTCAAAAGGAGAATGGCCAAGGCTCACTGTGTGCCATCCCCACAGGTGCGACAGCCTCTACAAGGCCCATCTCACGCAAATCCATGACCCCCTGCGGCAGATACGGGGGCTACCCCATTTTACAGATTTTAAGGAAAAAGGCTCAGAGGAGTGAAGTCACCTGCCCAAGGTCACACAGCTAAGGCAAGAGGAATCTGGTTTGAAAGCAGGGCCCCCTCTCCTGTACTCTGCTAGCTTGGAGGCACAGCTGCCAGCGGCCCCTGCTTCTGACCCCTGTCCTCTGTAAGCGCATACCGAGGCCTGGGACCTGGAAAGGCTGCATTCCAGCCAGTGCCCTGCGGGAGGACTAGGGCCTGTCAGAGACCAAGGGAGCAGGAAGTTGGGGTCTGGGGTTCTCGTCCCAGCTCTGCCTCGAACTCACCATGTGGCCTGGGAGAAGCCCCTTGACACCCTTCCCTTTTAGCAAACTGTAGGGGGTCCCTACTCTTTGCGCTCAGCTTCCACACCAGCCACCTCTGCTGAAGCACAGCATCAGGAAGGCAGTGATTTCATCTGTTTTGATCATGGCTGCATCTTTGGAACAGAAAAGACATACTAGCTGCTCAATTAATATTTGGTGACACACTGACAGACTGAATGAATGAATGAACGAACTTGCCCACCAAGCTCGAGATAGGAATTAGTCCATTTGACAGACGAAGAAAGTGAAGTTCAGAAAGAGAAAGTAAGGACTTACCCAAGATCACACAGCTAGAAAGTGCC
Source organism: Equus przewalskii (assembly GCF_037783145.1). NCBI lineage: Eukaryota > Metazoa > Chordata > Mammalia > Perissodactyla > Equidae > Equus > Equus przewalskii. Next base: position 32,568,840 of record NC_091832.1, on the reverse strand, counting down.
AGAATTATCTCCGGGCCTCAGTTCCCCATCGATAAAATCGAGGCAATAACACCTCATCCCAAAGAAAGGAGGGGACTGAATCACACAGTTCCTGAAACCCATCCTAGCACACCCTGGCCTTTGATAACAATCTCTCCAGGCATCAGTTTCCCCAGTGAGAAAGAGGGGACCCTGCTTGGCTTGCTTCCTTCCTGGGGCTGCTGGGAGAGGCAAGTGGAACGAGGGGTGATCTGCTCTGGGAAGCACGGCCAGATAGCTCTGAATCTGTCTGGTCCTTTCCTAGGTGGCCCTGACGTGGTCTCTGCCTGGAAGGCCCTATGACGTAGCTGGGGCAGGCACCCGAAAGGGACTGCTACCACCACGGCCAAGCAGAGCACTTTATCCCTGAGTCTCAGAGGGCCGCTCCAGGCCAACTCGCCCACTTTCTGGTTAGGCAGCCTCAGCTTCTGCATCTGAAAACAAAGGCCATCAATCAGACCTGCCCCAGAGGGTTCATTCAGGTCACTGTGACCTTTACTTCTGGAGCACCTCCCACGTACCGGACCCTGGGGAGAAAACGAGGCAGGGGACAGTCACAGAGCTCTGTGTTCCTGGGGGAGACAGACCATTAAATAGAGTGACAAAAACGCAGCATGCGGAGAGCTCTGCAGAGGCAGGACGGGGGGCTGGGAGGGGCCAGAGGAGGGTCCCTCACCTAGGGAGGCAGGGTGGAGTTGGGGAAATGACAATTCAGCTGGGTCTGAAAGAAGATTTCCTTAAGAAAGGAGAGAGTGCACCAGGCGAAGGAAGGGCACGTGCCGAGGCCCAGAGGTGGGAGAATGCACGGCACAGTCGTGCTGTGGTCACGGGGCTCGTCACAGAGCCCAACCCTCCCAGTGCCCTGACTCTGCTCCTGCCACACAGACACCCCAAGAAGGGGCCTCCCCTGGCACTGAGTGCGCTGCCTGCCGGTTTACAGGGAGGAAGCAGGAAGCCACCAGGAAATGCCCCTGCCCCACCCCTGTGCCAGGTGCCGCCAAGGCAGTGGGGGTGGCCAAGGAGGAACAGCTTTCCGGGCTGGGCCGCCCAGCAAGAAGGTCCCCAGGGGTTGAACATTATCCGCCAAGCACCGTCGGTGCCAACCGCGCCTGCGGTGTGCACGTGCCTGCCTCCTGCCCAGCTTGGTTCTCAGGTTCTCTGGCTCCCGAGTGGCCCTGCTGCTGTGGAGCACTGGGGTGTCTGTGGGCCTTTGAGGCCACACCAACCTGCTCGGGTCTGCCCTGCGGGGTCACTGACCACAGATTTCATGAATGAATCCCCTAACACAGAGTCAGGCCTATGGCAGGATGGGGGAAATGTTCCACACATTTTTGTTGACATGAGACACCACTTACAACAATGACCTCTCCCCAAACCTACCAGGTTAGGCCTTTCCATTGCTCTCCACCCATCAAAGGATTAGAAGAAAAGCCCTTCTTATGGCCAGCGAGGTGTGGTGCGATCTACCCCCCCACACACACACCTACACGCACCTCTCCAACCTCAGCTCCTACTGTGCTCTCCCCACTGCCTGCCACATCTGTCTCATTAGTCCTCAAACACACCAAAGCCCTTCCCACCTCAGGGCCTTTGCACTTGCTGTGTCCCCTGCTGGGGACACTGCCTCCAGATTGCTCACTCTTTCTCTTCCTCCAGTTTCTGCTCAAATGTCACCTTTACGGAGACCCACCCTGACCACATCCCAGGGCCAGAATCTGTCACCTCCCTTACCCTGCTTCAGAGCACCTCACTACCTACATTCTACCCTATATTTACTTGTTTATCTGTTAATCATCTCTCTCCCCCACCAGAACATCAGCTCCATGAAGACAGGGACTTTGCCCATTTTGCCCAGCTGTATCCCCAGCACCTCAAAGTACCTGGCACTTTAGATGCTCAATAATATTTGTTAAATTAATGGATGACTGGGGTTTACAAACGAAGAAACTGAGGCTCCAAAAGGTGACCTGCCCGTAGTTACAGAGTTGGAAGAGCCAAGACTTGAAGCCAGACCCCTGGTTCCAAACCGGGGTTACCTGAGGCCTCCTCCTGCCACCTCAGGCACCTGGAGCTTTCCAGGCAGGAGGCCCGTCTCTGGGGGGACAAGAAGCTGCCTGTAGTCACTGAGGAGAGGCCTGCCCGCTGCCCAGACCAGCATCCCAGGGAGTGGGCGGGGGTCTCGGAGGCGAGCAGGGCCACAGCGCCAGCTCCAGGGCCTTGCGCAAGGCAGCCAGCCAGCCAGGCCTCGGTGACTCCGCTCCTGCTTGCTCCCGTGGGCATCGGCAACAGGAAAAAACAGGCTGGAACAGCTGCGGCCAAGGAGGCCAGCTCCCCTCGTCCCCCAGGGCTTTCCTCATCTGCTTCCTGGAGGGGGAGGAAGGAAGGGGCAGGCAGGGCCCAGCCGAGGCTGAAGATAGGCCCGTGGACAACAGAGCTGGGAATAAGAGGAAGTGCCCCCTGGCCCTTTCCTCACGACTAACATCCATTGTGGGGCACAGCAGCTCTGGGCAGGAGCGCAGACACACGCGTCTGGGAAGGCTAGTTACACGAAGCTGAGCTGGCTTCCTAGGTCCTAAATGTCTTGAACACAAAGAAAAGGGCAGAGGGCAACTGTTCACTGTTTCCCAAACTTGCTTAACTTGGAACCCTTTCTTCAATGCAGAGCTCATGGGACTAGGGGACCACAGAAGACAGTTTGGGAACACCCACCCTAAATGTACACGTTTCCCTCAGCTAGCTGCCAACTAGCTCTCCCTTGGGAACACTTCACACGTAAGATACAGCCCACCACCACCACAGCGGTTTTGAAAAGGGGGTTCTTGAAGACAGAAAAGCCCCAAGGTCCCATGGGAGAAGCACCGATGGAGGAAAAGCAGGCCAGGTGACAGGCTCCTGGTGGCATGAAGAGTATGTTTGAGAACAGGTGAAACCCTGTCAGTCTGAGGACGCCCAGACAGGAGCTGCCCCTCCCCTCCCTGGCTGTGGCCAGCCCTCAGGTGACGAGTCCCAGTGCCTGGTCACTCCCAGTCCCCCAGGACCACGCAGAAGGTCCGAGGGTACCGGGTACCGGTGAGGGAAGAAGCTGAGTGGGCCACGGGAGCACTTGCTGCCGAGTGCAGAGTGGGGCTGGCGACGGCTGGGGCCGGGGGAGGAAGGGGCTGGTGCTCTCCCAGGCAGGAGGGGGCTGAGAGTCTGAGACAAGAGTCTGAGACGGGCTTCCAGCCACAGGCAAGTCCCTTCCCCTCCCTGGGCCTCAGGCTGCCTCCATCAAATGACGAAGCAGCCTGGATCACTGGTTTCCAGTCTGTCCTCAGCGCCTTGGGGCCCACTTTAGAGGGGGTGGGGAGAGGGAAGGGAGAGTTTGGGCCCCCTCACTCAAATACTCGCTTCAATAAAAACAAATCCACCTTTTTCCATTTTATATTCTGACCTTCTACATAATATGTCTGGTTGAGCCCCTGGTTAACTGTGAGGCCGGGAGCAAGTCGCTTCACGTCTCTGCGCCTCCGTTTCCCCATCTGTAAAGTGGGCATGATAATTCATGTTTGTAGTGTCTAACTCCTAGGGCTGTCATGAGGATTAAATAAAAATGCAAAATGCCACAAATAGCACTAGCACATGGTGAATGCTCTGTTTGCTGTTATTTATCAAAATATTACAGTATTTAATCAAAACTATTATTTTGATTGAAATAAGGGTTTCACTCCTTAATAATAAGTTAGAAAGCTCTCAACTTAGATGACTAAAGCCTTAGATCTTAAAGCCTTCGGGCTTTAACACTTCAGGACACTGAACTCCTGAAATGTCAGGATTCTACAATTGCAGGCTGTGACTCCCACCAGCAAAGAGGGTGGGGCTAGCGAGGGAATCACAAAGTTGGAACCAAGCCTGAAGGATCAGACTGCTGGGAACTGACCAGCAAAGGGTTATCACCATCATCATCATCATCATCATCATGGTTTATCTATTTATACCCCACCCCACTCCAGAAAGACTCAAAGCAGCTTACAAAGATGCACACGTTAATAGCAAGAGAAAATTCACTAAATATACATTAAAAAAATTCAGGTAGGGTAGACAGAGGGAGCCCGGAGTGAGGCAAGCAGACGGAAAGCACAGGCCGAATTCTGGAGACCTGGGAGAGCGACAACTCATCCGTCTCTGAGCTTTCCGGGGCCAATGAGAGGAAGGAAACCTGACCAGTGCCCGGATTCCACGTCCCATGAGGTAAAAACAAACCCGTTGCTTAGAAGAAGCACAACTATTCTGATACTAACAGCAGGGAACATCCCGAGGGAAGAGGTTTGTCTGGTGCCCTTCTGTGCCTTTGCCAGTGGGGCTGGCATCCCCTCGGAGTCCACTGACCATGACCTTTTGAGGCTGAAGCCAGGGGCAGAGGCTACAGCGATCAAAGATCCAGGAGGCTGGAATGCCGGTCCAGGAGCGCCCCCAGCATCCTTGGTCTGGACAGGATTACCCATCCCTCCCCAAGCCTGAACACAGCCAGAGCCCAAAATAGCCAGAGCAGGAGAGGGTGCCAGGAGGCCCTGGGAGGGGACCTGGCGAGGCCGCCCACGGTGGAGGGTCTGGTGGGCCAATGCACACACATCCCTGGCGCACAAAGGAGCACCTTCACTTGGGCACATGGCCCTCCCTGGGAGTCCCCCACCCCACAGGTTCCCCCCTCAGCAGCACGTTGCTCACGCAGAATCCAGGCAGCTGCTCCACCCTTCCCACAAGGCGGGCCTTCCTGCAGGAGCCAAATGGAAAAGTCTTCGCGGAATTACCACCCCTACCATATAGGGAAGCACCCGAAGACCTCCTCCCGCCCCACCTCCAAGATCAGCCTCCCTCAAGATCCTCCTGGGTCCCCCAGCCGCAGGCCAAGACAATAGGGGTTATTCTGGGCTGCATGGGGGTATTTAAAGCTCTGGCTGGGCCTCACCCCGGGGGAACAAAAGGCCTTGACCTCGGCAAGACCTTCCTGAAATTGTTGCTGCCCAGACTGTGGTGGCTGGTCCCCTACTCTCTGCATCCCCACCTCTCCTGCTAAGCCCTGAGGCCCTGAGGGATGCAGCACCAGTGCCTCCTCCTCCAGGAAGCCCCTAGGGCCGCTGCCAAAGACCCTCAGAAGAGCTGGGTCCTGGCCCCTGCTCTGCCTCCAATCTTCTCAGCCCAGTTTTCTCATCTGCAAAATGAGGATAATAATAATACCAGGGTGTGTGTAAGCGCCTGGAGGCCTCCGTGGTTGAGATGAAGTCGTGTCTCTCTAGCCACGGCACGGAGTATAAGCAGGAACAGGAATTTCGTCTGTTTTGTCACTGCTCTTTTTCTAGCACCTGGCACATAGTAGGTGCCAAATATTTATTGACTGATATAAATTTTCATGACATGTGTCTGTAACCCCACAGAACACCCACGGTGCTGGGCGCACAGGCGGCTAATATTCTTTGATGATAATATTGCCAGACCTCATTTCGGGTGCTCAGAACATGCCAGGCCTTATGCTAAGTACTGTACATTGATTATCTCATTTAATTTGCTCAACAATCCCAAGAGGTAGGTACTATTATTATCTTATTTCACAAGCAAGAAAATAAGAATTCCACTCCAGGTGGTTAAGGAGCTGGTCTGGGACCCTAAAACTAGTAAGTGGCCAAGGTGGGAGTTAAATCCAGGAACCCCAAAGTCTCTGTCATCCTGCACAAACACACCCTGAAGAAAGGCAGCGGCCTGAACACTGAGCTGGGAGCCAGGAGCCTGAATTCAGCCACTCAGTAGCTGTGCAACTTCAAGCAAGTCACTTAGCTTCTCTGATCTGTCTTCTCTTCCATTAAAACAGGGGCACTAATTCCTATTTCTGGTATCATTAATAGGATCAAAGGAACTAAGGGATGTGACCGTGTCCCCTATATTAGCTCCAACCCCTCCCCAGGGGCAGTGGCCATGAAGGATGGTGGGAAGATGTCTTGGGGGTTGGGGGTGCCCAGAGCTGGCTCTGGAACAAAGCTCAGCAGCTGCTGACAACAGCTGGTAGGAGTTCTGGGCCTGGCCCAAGCAGGGGGAGAAGGGGCGGGCTGAGAAGTCACCTCTGGCCCTCCCCTGTCACCCTTCCCTGCTGACAGCTGCTGGGGCCTCAGGGCCAAGGGCCCCACAGCAGGAGGCGGGTGGGAGCAGGCTTGCTGGGGTCATCTCAGTCCTTATGCTGTCAAGTGCTCAAATCCCAGGGAGCCTGGCCCCGCTGGGCCCACTGGCCAGGACACAGGCCTCGCTGCCCCACCCACAGCCCTTTACCCAGTTCCCGGGGAAATCTGAGTGAGGGTGGAGGGGCTGGAGCAAAGGTCTGTGGGCCGAACATGCCTTGCCTGGAGGCTGGGCGGCCCCAGAGACCCTGGGGGGAGGTGGACGGGCTGGGCTGGGTGGCTGAGAAGGGGGTCCTAGGAGAGGCCTTGTGGTTTACCCGGCAAATGGCGGGGATGGCAGGCCCTTCAGGCAGCCTTCCTGAAGCCTGCGAACTTGGCCTTGCCCGGCCCCACCCCGGGCCCCTCTCAGCCCCCTCAGCTCCACTCCCAGCTCAGTGCCAATCCTTCCAGTCCGCTCCAGCCCACGCAGCGCTCGCTCCTCTGAACTCTTGCACACCCATAATTACCACTGACCATATTTTCCAAAGCAAACATAGAGAAACAGTTTAACAAAGGATTCCCAGGCCACTTCCGGGTGTCAGAGGCAGCCTGGGAGATGTAGTTTGGATGTACAGGAATTCAAATTCTGGGACATGTTCACAGCTTTGGGGGAAGACTATTACTTCTATTTTATTAATAAGTCAAAGCCATCCTAGGAAATGTGTGTTGGCCACATGCCACCTCACACTACTTGGAGCTGACTGGACACTGTAGCCTGGCAACTTCCTAGCTGTGGAGCCGTGGGCAAATCACTTGACCTCTCTGAGCCTCTGGTTCCTCATCTATAAAATGCGAATAAAAATGGTCCCCTCACAAGGCTGCTGTGAAGATTCAACAGGACGGCCTGAGAGCCTAACCCAGTGCCTGGCACTGCCTAGGTCTGAGTGTCACTTCTTCTCTTTCCTCCCCTCCCATCCCACCCATCCAAGAGTTCACAGGCCAAGAGAGTGAGCTCTCCAGAAACCCCCATGGAGAATGATTTGTGCTCTGCCCCCTCCCAGGCTAAGTTCAGCTCAAGAGAAACCAATCTGCAGACAGCTGGGACAGGTTTCTGGATCCTGGGCTCTCAGGGCCGGAAGGGATCACCTGGCCCAACACCCTCCCTTATCAGAAGGGGAAACCGAGGCCAACAGAAGGGAAGTAAGGACATCAAGGAGGACCCACCAGCATTGGAGATCCCGAGATCAAAGCCCATCTGTGACACTGGCTGCCCACTGGGCAACTTCACCCCATCGAGCTTCCTTTTAGGGCCTCTCCCTCGCTGCCCCTCGTTGTCATAAGGACCGGTTGGATTACGAATGCAGGGTGCAGAGAGCTGTGCCAGGTACTTGAAGAGGATGTGGCAGCTCGAAGAACAGAGGAAGGAGTCTCCCAGCACATCGATGGCAGAGGCAGACCCAGGACCAGGTCTCCCGGCTCCTAACACCGGGTCCTTCACCTTCCACCATGTCGCCTCCTTTCCCAAGGAGTTCCTGAGGACTCTGGGAGGGTGGCATTAGGCTGGGTCTTTGTCGGGGGCTGACCAGGGCCTGAGACCCCAGTCTCAACTTCTGGGACTTGGAGCTCGTTCCTCCGGCCCATCCTAAGCCCCAGGCAGACAGGCCCAGCCGAGCAGGAAGGGCTGGCGAGCGAGGGGAGCGTGTCCTTGGCAGGGAGAACTCACCTCCCAGGGACTCAGGTTACCGGAAATGGTAAATCTCCTGCTGCCTGCCACCTCAGACCAGGAATGTCTGCGGCTGAGGGAACATCCTGTCCACCTGGCCTCAGACAGCCCAGGACAGCTGGGGACCGGGCCACCCTCTGCTCCCTGCCCCACCCTGGGGTCTTGGGTTGGTCTCTGGGGCTCTCCAGCCACAGGGTCCTGTCATTCTGGGACAGTGGGAGCCGTCATAACTGACCGATCACAGGAGGAGAAGAGAGGGCTGGAAGGGAGACCCCAAAAAGATGGAGAGCCACGCTTAAATCCGACCCATTCAATCCTGTCAAACATGGATTCTGAGCCTCAAGTTTGGGCGAAGGCGCTGATCTCGTTAACCCAACGCAGAAGGCGGCATGGTGTGAGCTGCGGGGCAGAACTGGCCGGGCTGGCAGGGGCTATGCCGCTTCCCAGCTGGGTGGCTTTGGGCAAGTCACAGCAGCACCTCCCGCCCCTCAGCTCTGATACGGAAGTGACAAGGCTGTGACGGGGAGGCTGAAACTCATGGCGCTGAGCCGTGAGTGCCCAGCACAGGGCCAGCACACAGTCAGGGCCCAGTAAACAGCTGTCAGGTACTGGGAGGTACTGGGAAGAAGGGAGTATAACCAATAGTTGTTACGAGAGCGGGTACTATGAACCAGGCATGTTCTCTGCCCTCACGGAGCCAACCTTCTACTTAGAGCCGGCTGGATCATAAACTAGCGCTTGTTAAATGACGGGAGCGCTTAAAAGAAAAACAGCAGGGTGAGGGGGACAGGGAGTGGCTAGGTGGGGGCTGCTATTTCACACAGGTCATCAGGGAAGGTGACACTTATAGACGCATGACAGAAGTTGGTGCTTGCGAGGAGGAGTAGGACTCTAGGCACAGGGAACAGCAACTGTAAAGGCCCCGAGGCAGGAATATCTTTGGAATGTTCTAGAAACAGCCAGGAGGCCAGCTATCTAACCCTCCTAACTGCCCTGAGAGTGAGGTATAATTATCCCCATTCCTCAGATGAGGAACGTGAGGCTGAGAGGCTTGGTCATGGAAGGAGTAAGTGGCAGGGCCAGAATTCCAACCCTCCCTCTCAGCAAAGTGTCCAGGGGCTACTGTTCTCAGAACTCCCATGGGGAGGGACAGCACAGGAGAAAAGTACCTAAGGTGTTTGAGTCAGACATCTGATTCCTCCAGACCGGCTGTGTGATCTCAGACAAGCGACATGTCCTTGCTGGGCCTCCACGTCCTCAGTACTCAGGGAGGATGATGCTCCTTCGTCCACCTCCTGGTTGATGACGGAGGGGGGACTATGATGCTGGGAGGTGACCTTGAGCTTCTTTGGCCATCTCAGACCCAAGGCTCCTTCTCGGACAGGTGTGAATGCTGCATGAAGATCCTACCAACCTGAACCGCCCCGGGTGACCTCCTGCCTGGCTCCCAGCAGCGTGCACCCTGCCTACGCCTGCCTGGGTCTAATCCCTACTCAGCACCCAGGCCCTAGCCACAGCCAAGAATCTGAGCTGCACTCCAGCTCCAGGTGTCAGACGTGCCCCTCACCCCCAGGACGCTGGACCCAGCCCAGGAACAGCTCCTGGTGCTTCTGACCAGGCAGAGGCCCACAACCAGCCTTTGCAACCAGGGGCGCCACAGCAGGCCAGCCTTTGTGGGCACCGAGCCAGACCCTGAGGACCGGCCAAGTGCAAACAGCATGCTTGGCGCCCAGATACGGGCGCGTTGGAGCGGGCAGGCTGCCCACTGCCCCCGTCACAACAAACCATCTTCTCCGCCCTGCTGAGAGGGGCCCTGACAGCCGGCACCTCCGCAGGGAGCTGGGACTTCCAAGGGAGGCCTCCGCCCCGACTCCAGTCCTCGGGGGTGGGCAGTAGGGATCTCGGAGGCTGGACGCAGAGATCCTAGATGCCAGCAGCTGAGCAGGGAGATAAGCAGAGGCAGGCTGGGGGCATGGGGGGGAATGAAGGGAGGAAGGGGGAGCTGCATGGAGCCAAGTCAGGGCTTTTTTACATTAGGGGTGGAGTCAGGAGAGGGGAGAGGGAGACCGCCCCAGCTGCTGAGAGAAAGCAGGCAGTGTGGCGAGAGGGCCAATCCTGCCTGCCTCCACTGAGGCCTGGGGGTCTCTCAGGCCTCTGCAGACAGAGGCTTCCAAACTGAGACAGGGAACCAGCAATAAAGACAAAGCCACTCCTTACTGAGTGCACACAGCTCTTCCCACGCACCAGGGCCGTCCAACAGAACTTTGTGCAGTGACGAAAATGTTCTATATCTACATTGTCCAGTAAGGTAGCTGCTAGCCACCGGTGGCTACTGAGCCCTTGAAATTGGCTAGTGCAACAGAGAAACTGAATTTTTTTTTTTTGGAGGAAGATTAGCCCTGAGCTAACTACTGCCAATCCTCCTCTTTTTGTTGAGGAAGACTGGCCCTGAGCTAACATCCACGTCCATCTTCCTCCACTTTATATGTGGGACGCCTACCACAGCATGGCTTGCCAAGCAGTACCATGTCCGCACCCGGGATCCAAACCGGCGAACCCCGAACCCCGGGCCGCCGAGAAGCAGAACATGCGCACTTAACCCCTGTGCCACTGGGCCGGCCCTGAGAAACTGAATTTCTATTTTAAATTTTTTAATTTAATGTTATTTAATCAAACCTAAATTTGAATAGTCACATGTGGCCAATGGCTACCATACTGGACAGCGCAGATTACACCATCACCATTCCTTAAACCAAGGCTGGACGTAGAGCTGTCTCCATTTTACAAAGAAGGGAATTGAGGCTCGCCCAAGGCCACAAAGCTGGTACGCCGGAGAGGTGAAATCAGAACCCGGGCCTGGCCCCTCCACTCTGCTCCCACCCAGAGGTATTGTCAACGCTGGAGAAGACGAACGGAAATCGACATGTGTGGGCGATAAGGCTGCCCAGTTAATCAAGACATCAAGTCTCTTGTTTTTGGCCCGAATTCTGTCGGCTACACCGGTTATCACACACTGACCAGAAGCTCGGACAGGCCATTTATAAAAGTCTTTGATTTCTTGACATGAGGAAAGGGCAGAATGATGACAGCTGCTGGAGGAGCCAAGTCTTTGAGAACACTGGGAATCTTCACTAACAAGAAAGCTGGGCTTGACTTACTTGCTTCATCACCCCAGACGCCACGAAGCCCTCAAGGCTCCTGGGAACTGGGGGACACTCTCTCGGGAACACAGGGCACATTTTCCTGCCTCTAGGCCTTTATGTATGCTGTTCCCTCCTCCTAGAATGCTGTTCCTATGCCTCCCAATCTAATCTACTCATCCATCCTTCAAGGCCTGGCTCAACTACCATCTCCACTCTGAAGTCTTCCTGGACGCCCAAGAAAGACATCTTTCTCCCCCGTATATCCACAGGACTTAATTTGTACCTCTTAGAGGACTAGAGATTTGGGCCTCATTATAGCCACTTGAGCAAATGTCTCCACTCTCCTGCTGGACCCAAAGCTCCTTGGGGGCAAACACCATGTTTGGTTTTTTTCATATTTTATATATATATTTATAGTTTAACCTTTAGATAATTCCCAATGCCGAGTGGCAGCTAGTGGATAATATACAAATATTTACTAAATCGAATTGAATGATAATAGTGGCTTAGAAGTCTGGGGACTCGATTTCTTACAGCTCCGCCCCAACCTCCTGTGATCCTGGCAGGTGAGTCCCTTTCCTGCTTTGGACCTCAGTTTATACATCTGTCAAATGGGGACAGTGATGGTACCCGCCTTGCTGGGAGACTATTTGTACTTATTATATTTATTTAACAAACTCTATGGGGCTGGCCCCGTGGCTGAGTGGTTAAGTTCGCGCGCTCTGCTGCAGGCGGCCCAGTGTTTCGTAGGTTTGAATCCTGGGCGCGGACATGGCACTGCTCATCAAACCACGCTGAGGCGGCGTCCCACATGCCACAACTAGAAGGACCCACAACTAAGAATATGCAACTATGTACCAGGGGGCTTTGGGGAGAAAAAGGAGAAAAATAAAAAAATAAAAATAAAAATAAAAAATAAATAAACAAAAAAAATTAAAAACAAACACTACGTGCAGGCACTTGAAAATATTATCTTCATAACAGCCCCATAAGATAGGTATTGTTATTACCCTCCCCATTTTATACAGGAGGAAACTGATAGTGAAATTAAATAGGTAAAGGAGAGAATGCAAGTCAAGTGTTCAGCACAGGGTGTGGCACACAGTAAGTGCTAAGTAAACTGTAGTAACATTTTTTTTCTGTATAATGAAGAGTCTTTGCAATTGGGGGAAACTTAGGATACTTCCCCAGGGCTGGGCATATAGCAGGTGTTCCTCAAAATACTTGCTGCCAGACTGACTTGGTCCCAAATGTACCAGTGATGGGTGGGGTGACTCTAAGCCCAGGACAGCCCCTGCTCTGACTCCCCTCTCCCCGACCTGATGGGCAGTGGCTGCTGTCTGAACCACAGGCCACGGCAGTGGAGAACCCCTTTCCTGCCCCATCTTTCTCCAAGGACAGTAGGTGTGGAATGACTTGGGGGAGGTGGCTTCCATCCAGCTGTGCTGATCCCATGGGGGAATGGAGAGAAGACAGTGTGATCAAGTCTCAAAGGGAGGGACACTATTGACTTTCTCCAGTCCTGCCAGGGGCTCCGATATCCCATTCCTTTCCCCGACCTCAGTTCAGAGCAAAAGAAGGCAAGAAGAGGCAGAAGTTGGGAAGAGAACCAACATTGATGAAGTTTCTATGATGGCCATCTCTCCATGCCTCAGTTGTCACAAGTCAAATGACAATAACTCCTACATCACGGGGGTGGTTTTCAAGATAAAATGAGACAACGTATGTGGAGCAGAGCTGCTCCCGCTTTGACGCGTACAGGAATCTCCTGTGGATCTTGTTAGCGAGCAGATTCTGATTCAGTAGGTCTGGGTGGGGCCTGAGACTCGGCATTTCTTACAAGCTCCCAGGTGAGGCCCAAGCTGCCGGTGCCTGGACCACCCCTGAGTCGGAACAGTGCCTTGCACACAGTAGCCCTCAATAAAAGTTAGCAAAGCTTTTTCTTCCAGAGATTTAATCCTTAAGCAACATCCCTAGGGGGCTGGAACCGTTATTTCACCACTGACACTACCGAGGTCCAGTGGGGTGGAATGACTTGCCCAAGCACAGAAGGCTAGAAAGAGGCAGAAGCAGGACTCGAGGCCAAGTGTGCAGACCCATCCTTCCCACGCATCACACCACCCCAAGCCCCACCCGCCTGGAGCGGCAGCCAGAGGTACAGGGCTGAGGCCACACCAGCCCCGCTCCTCAGCCCCATCACCAGCCCCTGCTGGGCCAGCTGGGCCTCCGGGAACAGGCCCAGCCTTCCCGCAAAGAGGCCCTGGGCCATCATCTCCACTCCCCCAGCGGCAGCTTCCAGCGGCCTCCCCTCCATTGCCTTATAAAGCGGCCTGAGCTGCTCTGTTCGTTTAATTTTATATGGAGTGAACCGACCGTCCTCTTCCTGCAGCCTCGGCCCCACGGCTTCACACATTCCTTCTGGAGCAACATTCCCTAATTTAACCACAGCCCCTGCTCTCCAGGGCTCTCAAAATAGCAGCTGCCAGTGGGGGAAAATGCCCTAATGTTATCAAAATAAACGATTCTCCCTCCTCCCCTACTCTGGCCCTGTACCAACCTCAGGACGCAGCCCAGGGAGGAACCAGGGCTGGGAGGGCTGAGGTGGGCTTCGGGTAGGCTGGGAGATCCCCCCAAAGCCCTGTTCTCTCCATCCTTCCAGCCCTCTCACGTAGGTCCTCTTCATACTCGTTCCTGGGATCTCCCCAGGGACCCTTTCCCCCTAAATCCTCCAGCTGGTCCCATGGGCCACCATTGCCCTGGTTACCCAAGACTAGGATTCAACCTTCACTTTCTCCCAATAACAAAAACTATAACAGTAATAATCGCTACCATTATCCGGGTATTAATTATGAACTAAATACTTCCCACACCTTGGCTCACTGACACCTGCAAAGCAAGGATCAGTATTCTCTTGTTTCAGGAAATGGGTGTTCAGACAGGTGAAGTGACTTGCCCAGGGTCACACAGCCTGGAAATGGCAGAGTTGGGGTCGGAACCCAAGCCCAGCTGTCCCAAAGCCATAACCAACACACCCCCTTCTAGCTGGGACTTCTCGGCAGGGTGTGAGCCTGGGAGAGGAGGAGCAAAGAGTTTTTTGCGCTCGAAAGGGCTTGCTCACCTGGCGTATTATTGTAGGGTTTGCTCACATGGCTGGCGCCAAACTACAAGGGCCGTTTATACCCTAGCTCATATTTAACCCAGATCCGTGGGCCCTAAGTCTGTCCCCAGGACCCCAGGGGCACAGGCTGCCTGTCAATCTGTGACTCCAAGCCCCTAGTCCCCGTTCCCCCTCCCATGTGCCCCAGAGCAGGGCTGCCACATTAAAGCAGGGAACACCCAGGTGCTGACATACCTCGGGTGCAGCCAGTGGCGAAGGAGCTGGGCGGGTGGGCCTCCCCATCCCCTGCTCTCCTGGGGCCCAGAGTAATCATTAACGGGGCAGAGCCAGAGCAGACAGCCTAGGCCACGTTCCCAGCCACACAGCTGGGCTGCTGTGGCCTCTGGCATGGGAGAGGGGCAGCTTGGACCACCTGGCCAACTCAGGCTGGCCGGGAAGGCCTAACCTGGTATCGCCAGGGCAGGTGGCCCAGCAGGTGCCTGAGGGCACTTACACAGCGTCTGGGCCCTCTTCAGTCACCCTTCCTACCTTACTCCCCTGGCAACATTACGAAGACCCGTAAGTGGTAGACAGGAGGATGGACCCTGGGGCTTGGGGCCTTCTCAAAGTTGTAGCCGGGGGAGGCTAGGCAGAACAAAATCGAGCCCCTTGGTTTACTTAGGACCAAGTTCCAGGGGCAGTCTTGAAAGTAGGGGGGAAAGTCACAAAATAATAGTTCCTGTTATTTATCAACTGCCTCTTCCGGCTGTAGGAGATTTACATGAATTCTAATCTTCACCAAAACCCTGCAAAGGAGCTATTACCATTCCCAGCTGACACATGAGGCTCAGGGAGGTGAAGCCACCAGCCCAGGGTTACACAGCAATAAGTGATAGAGCTAGGAGAAGACTCAGGGCTGTTCCTCCTGCCCATGGCACTATTTCAAAGTACAACCTGCAGAATTAACTGATGGGGGGGCTAACAGGCCACAGAAAGGAGCCTCTGAGCCCTGGCCAGAAACCCCAGGGCTGAGTGGGGTAGTGAGAGTGGGGGTGGCAGGAAGGGTGTCCCCCAATCTGCATGTGCCAGGTAATGGTGGCTCTGGGGCTTCCAGCACCTGTCAGGGCAAGAGCTGGGCCTTCTGTGAGATGGCAGCTGGGTGGGAAGGGGCATTGGAGGCCTGCAGGAGGTGGGGCCCATGAGTGTTGAAGGGAGGAGGGTCCTGGAACCCCTCCCCCAGGGGTCACGTTCTCCATCCTCCTCCCACTTAGAGAATTCCCTTCAACTGCTCAGGTGAAACCAAGGTGAGGCCCAGGCAGGCCGAAAGCTTTGATCTTATCACACATTCTTGCCCCAGCGTCCCTGTCCCCTCTCCCCACCTCCTCCCACCTACCTCTTCCCCCCACCCAGAGGTGGGAAATCAGGCCAATTTAACCCTTTCCTTCAAGTCAGATCCAGCCTGAGCTGATCCCTGCCTCCCTCCAGCTCCCATAGGAGGGTGGGGACAGAGAGAAGAGGAAGGAAAGCAGAAAGCAGGAGCTGAAGCCTTCTCCCCTCTTTTGACTCGCTCAGGGCCACAGAACCCCAAACCTGAGCTCCACAGGCAGCTTCCATGTCTCCTAAATTAAAATAACCAGACTCAGTATAAATAGCCCTCGCTATTTCCCACATCCATGAGCTCATCTGAGACCCACGATAAAATTGGGCTGCTCTCCTCTCCACCCCGGAGGGTCTCCTCCTCTGCCCCAGCCCAGGGGAAGCTGTCTCCCCAGGTCCCCTCTTCCCATAAGCTAGGGGAACAAACTGCGGCAATAACTAGAATAACAAATGGGGGCTGAGACAAAGTCTCAGCTATCTCCCAGAGGTTGAGCGGCCCTGGAAACCAGCTCTAAAGGTCTTAGAAGACTCTTCCTTGAATGCAGCCTGCTTCCCCACCTCCCTCTCTATTGACTCATCTACCACCCAGCGTGCCTCCCCTATCAGACAAGAAGCTCCTTCGACCCATGCTTGGTGTTTGTACCTATCACAGGGCTGGGCACAGAGCTGGCACTCCATAAATGTTTGCTGAATGAATGAATGGTCTTATTTTGCATTTGGGAAAACTAAGCTCAGAGAAGTTAAGTGACTTGCCCTAGATCACACAGCAGGGCCAGGAGGAGTACAGGGATCTTGTCTAGTGCTCACTTGCTAAACACACTTTCACAAGTCCCCTGGATGTCAGTTCAGTGGCAGGTGCCCAAGGGGCACAGAGGTGAACTGATGTGGGCAGATCATTGCAGGGGTGATTCCAGGTCCAATCGGGAGGACAGGCTAGACTTCAAGCTCTAAGGGAGCAGGGAGCCATCTCCTTCATCTGCTTCCCTAGCCCAGGGCCTGGCACTTGCATGCTGGTAGCGTCAATGAAGAAAGACGTGGGATCGGTAAGATGGTGGGCTTCGCAAGGTGGCTACTGCCCCAGGCCCCAGAGAATGGAAGACCACCAACTCCTGAGGGGAAGCTAGTGGTTTTCTCCAAGAACTCAACATCGTTTTCCTCTGAGTTGGCAGGTGGCCAGAGAGCAAGAAAGGAACCCATTCTGTGGGTAGGAAGAATGAGGCCCAGGGAAGAGTGTCGGTAGCTGGCTGGCAATCAAGTGGAGGCCCAGGCATTGACCTCTTGCCTCCTGGTCTGGGCAGGTACAGGGCAGGGGACTGGAATGGATGTCACCTCGGCTATCTTGGTGACTTCCTCTCATTCTTTCCCCAGTGTTAATGACTCCAGCAGCAGGCCAGGGACTTCCTGCTCACACATTTGACAACAATGTGAATTTAGGGACCATGTGGACGATTTCTGGACCCCTGCCCCGGACGCCTTCCTCCCCCACCAGTCAAACCTCCTTGCTTTTTAAGGCCCACTTCCTCCAGAAAGTCTTTCCAGATAACTCATGCCAAGTGGATCCTTCCCTTCCCTGGCAATCTTCTGTCGTCTGGACCTTGAATTGTGCTGGGTACGTATGGTTCATGAGTCCTGCCTCCCCAACAAGACCCAGAGCTTCTGGAGGAGGGACCAGGCCTCTAACTTCTCCCAGGAGGACTGACAGAGCTGAACTTGGCTCCCACCCTCCTCTGCACCTGGCTGTGTGATCTTGGGCAAGTCACTGCTCTCCTCTGAACTGTTTCTCATCTGGGAAATGGAGACACAATCCCAACTACACAGGAGAGTTAATAACACAGATAAAACACTTAGCACGCTGTCTGGCACACAGCAGGTCCTCGGCAAGGAATGAGAGAATCAACGAATGGACGGATGGATGGATGAATTCTCGACTCCTCCAATGCACAGGGATGTTCAAATGACACAGTCTAGGATTTGTATGCAGATTCCACCTCCCAGCTGGGCCATGTGCTTCTGTGCCTCCTACTTCACCTAGGCCCCCAGAAGTGAGGTGGGCACAGGGCTGGCTCAGAGCAGGCCCCACTCAGCAAAACTCCACTGAACTCCAAACAGGGCAGGCCCTAGAGGCCCAACAGAGAGCTTGAGATCTGACTGCTCAAGGGTCTCCCAAGGGTCTCAATCCCAGGAAAACCCAAATCCATCTCCCTAGGGAATATTATCACTAAGTTGAGATGGAGGCCAAGGGGCAAAAGGTCCCCAGCTCTGAGGAGTAGAAGCTGGATAAGCCCACATGGCAGATCAGCAGCTTGCTGTACCCTCTGCCAAAGTCAGCCCAGTCCCCCTCCTCCAGGCAGCCTGTCCTGACTATGCCAGTCCTCCCAGATTGTCCTCTCTCTCCACTCAACAAGCTGGAGCTACTGGGGAAGGGATGACAGCTTTGGAGTCAGACAACCTGGGCACTTCTCCCAGCTGTGCCATGTCCTGGATGGTTGACTTGGGCCAGCCATGTCCCCTCTCTGTGCCTCAGTTTCCCCTGTAAAATGGAGATAATAATGCCAACCTCAAAAGATTGCTTTGAGCATTATATGGGATAATGCCCAGAGAGAACTCTGTGTGGGGCTTGGCTCAAGAGAGGGTGGTGATTTTAATCAAGGCATGAGCCCTCACTGAGCCCCGGCTGACGGTCTGAGTGACTGAGGTCACTGTGGAGGTCCCAGGGCAGAGAAGAGACTAGTCTGTCCTCGGGAAACTCCTGGGTCTCTGTTCCTTTGGCCCAAGGGTCACAGGAAGGCAAATGGCAGGAGAGGGAGCAGAGCTGTTAAGTGGAAGAGGCCACTGGAGCTAGGATTTATGAGGCCAGAATTTCAGTTCAGCCAGCCAAGCGAGGGAGCCAAAAAGAGGCATGATCCCAGTTCCCAACTATTTGAAAACTGGAAACGCCAAACAAGGAGGGGGATGAGCCAGCTGGGGTGAGGATGCGAGGCCAGGACCAGGAGGTGGGGGCCAGGGCTGGCTCCTTGGGGCCAGCATGGGGAGGTGGGGGCAGGGACCTGGAGGTGGGCTGGGAAGGGGCCAGAGGCAGCTGGGAATTCCCAGCCCCACCCTAGCAGAAGCAACTGCGGGGTCACCCGAGGCCTCTGAAGTCCTCCCCATCCCCATGGACTGGGACTGGGGAAAAGATGCCCAACGTTAAAAAAATGAAACACCTGGACGTGACCCACCCTAATGGGGAAGGGGCACGTCTCCACCCAGCAGCCCAAGCCTCAGGCACAGGACAGGAGACAGGTCACGACGCACTGGCGTCTCTTTCTCTTTGGTCCGGCTGTTTCTCTGAGAGCCCACTGGGGCCAGATTTAGAGCTGCGTGGACCCACCCACCCTGGCCAATGAGGACCTACAGGTCTTCCCAGGGCTCCTGGAAAAAGGTCCTGCCTCCTCCAGTGTAGGCCTGAAGAAGGACGGGGCTGGGATGGGGTCCCAGGAAGCCCCCTCCACCGCTCCCCTTAACATGCATGAACATCCTTTCTGCACCCATGGGAGTCACTTGGCCATGTCTCTTGTTGCTCAGAGCCCACCAACTGCACACATCTGGGAAGGGGACAAAGCGTCCACAGGCTCCAGCCTTTCCCAGGCCACACCCTGGGGTGTGCCCCCCTCCTTCCTCCCCTCCAGGAAGGAGCAATCGGGTGGAAGGGTGGACTCTGTCCTGCAGCTGCGGCCTCGGTGGGGGAAGGGGGCAGTGACAGATCAGATCAGTTCCATCCAGGGCTCTCAGACTGGGAAGGAGAAGCGGAGGGCACAGGATGACCCCTTTACTCGGCCATTTGTTCAACAAGCCCAGAGAGGCACTGGGTCACTGGATGGCAGCGGCTGTGATCAGGGGAAAGTGTGTCAAATGCCACGCTGGCCTTGCCCTCAGCAGGAACAAGACTAAGAGCAGCCACTGACTGTCAAACAACTATCACATTCCAGACACCGAGTGAGGTGCACCCACTGGGTCTCATACCCACCTGGGAAACAAGCATCATGATCCCTATTTCTGACCTGAGGCTCAGAGAGATGAAGCAACTTGCCCAAGGTCACACAGCCAATTGGGGCTGAGCAGAGACATGAAGGCAGTGCCCTCTGAGCCTTGACCATAGTGCCCAGAGAAAGGGGCTCTGAGTCCAGTGAGGGCATAGACAACTGGAAGATGTCAGAGTGGGCACCCCCTCTTGTCCCACAAGCTTCAGACTCAGGAAAGAACAGTGGCTGGGAAGGACAACTCCCCTGAGTCCAGGGGCAGACGCAGCCCCTTCCCAGTCTTCAGCAAGGAGCCTGAGCACCAGCACCCTGCAATGAACAAAAGTGAGTCCCTGCCCTGATGGAGCTTCCATTCTAGAAGGGGGAAGACAGTAAATTCCATATACACACGCAAATATATAAGCCATGAGCTCAGGCTGTGGGCTCCAAAGGGATCAGCGTCTGCAGCTCCACAAATGTACACTCAGCAAGACCCCCTCGACGAAGGCGGGGCTGGGAGGGGGCTGACTGCCCGAGCTATGAGTCAGCCAGCTCTGACTCCATCCTCCGTCCATTGTCCCCTCCATTACCTGCCATTCTCCATCTTCCTCCCAAGCCTGCACCCCCTGGAGGTTCCCCATCTCAGTTAGTGGCAGCTCCATCCTTCTGGATGCTAGTGCCAAAGACGGTGGAGACACGTCTGACTCCTCTCTTTCTGTCCCACCCCACCCCAGATCCGTCAGCAAATCCTGTCAGCCCCACCTTCAACACATACTCAGGATCCAACCACTTCTTCCCACCTGCACCACCCCAGTACAAGCTCCCATCTTCTCTGGCCGGGGTCACGGCCTCCTTTGCTTTTATCCTTGACCGTCCACATCCTCTTCTCCACACAGCTAATAGAGTGATCTCTCGTCTCACTCAGAAGCAAATCCAAAGTCCTTCCTACGGCCAGGGCTCTGCCGATCTCCCCTTGCCAACCTCTGACCGCATCTACCACGCTGCCCCTCACTCAGGCTGCTCCAGCCACACAGGGCTCCTTGCTTTCCATAAACATGCCAAGCACACCTCGGGGCCTTTGCACTAGCTGTTCGCCCGCCTGGAGTGCTTTCTCACACCCTTGCTTCCTTTACATGCCTTCTGTTCAAACGTTATCTACCAG
Organism: Equus przewalskii; assembly: GCF_037783145.1. NCBI lineage: Eukaryota > Metazoa > Chordata > Mammalia > Perissodactyla > Equidae > Equus > Equus przewalskii. Next base: position 32,548,200 of record NC_091832.1, on the reverse strand, counting down.
AGGCCTTTCCTGAACACCCACCCCACATCACCACCACTTTTTCTTCCGAGCACTTATCCTCACCTGACATATATTTATTGTTTGCTTTCCTGCACTAGCTTCAACACGAGTTACCTGAGGGGAGGGAATTTGACTTTCTCGTTCTCTGCCGTAACCTCAGCACCTAGAACAGGGTCAGGTACTTAGAAGATGCTTAGTAAATACTTAAGTGAATTTCAAGTCTAACACACACCTGTAGGAGACTTTAGTTTACATACAATATTTAATGACATATATCATTTGTCCATTCATTCATTCAACACGCACTGCAAGCCTTTGTGCTCCAGATGGCCCCCTAAAATCCAGAGCAACAGAGAAACAGGGTGCCCTCCTCCAGGCCTCAGGGGAAGGGCTCTGGTAGGTAGCTGGGAGCTGGCCCTAAGGACACCTCAGGGGTACGAGGGATGCCCCGGGGATGCGCTCAGGTCCCTGCAGTCCTGGCACAGAGGGGCATCGAGGAAAGCAGGGGAGGGTGGGTTCTGCGAGTGGCTGAGACTTGAAGGCCGCACATTCCCAGGCCTCAAAGAGTCACCTTGTTCTCAGGGCTTCATGACGGTGCCCCTGGCCCAGCCACCCCCAGCAGCCATGAGCCACTCCCCTCTCAAGGCCGCTATTGACACGGACCCGACGCCACCAGGCTGGGCAGCGAGGCTGGCGGCTCCCCGCGAAGTGAGTTCCACACATTCTTCTGGGTTTCAGTCAGCCAGCTCTGGGCGATGGGGCGGCCAGCAGGCCCCAGCCAGGCCCTGGGAGCAGGATCGGGGCAGAAGGGCCAAAGAGGCCAAGGGCCAGGTTGGGGCAACATTCCAGCAGGGCCAGGACCCTCTGTCCAACCTCCTCCTTCCTGGCAGGAGCAAGATGAGGGGCAGGCCAGGGTGGGCCCTGGGAGCAGGGTGCCATGGGCTCAGCAGACCCTCAGGAAGCGCTGGGGAGCAGGGTCACGGTCACCACCTCCTCCTCCAGCCTGACCCCTCACAGCTGGGACTGGGCTGGGGCCGGGGGCAACAGGCCAGGGCTGGGAGTCCTTCCCGCACGCCCCAAGGGGTCTGAGGGTCCAGAACCCACATGTCTGGCCTCCCAGCGGCCTGTGAATCATCGTTCCAGATCTTTCCACACCCCCGGCGGCCCCTCCTGCCCTCCCTCCTGCGACTCTGGCCCCAAGGCCAGGCAGCCCTGAAGCCTCTGCAGACTCATCCTAACCCTGAGCCCCCAGGGAACAGCCAGGGGAACCGAGTGAGGGCTCCACGCAGGGCAGCTCGGCCACCGTCCTTTCCTGTGCTTCCCACCCAGGGCAGGGCCCAGCCGGGCCCACTCAGGCCTTAAAACGCCTGGATTAATTCAACTGTCTATAGGGTCTCAAACATTTAATGAGCAAATTACTCAATCAACAAACCTACAAATGAACAGGTATTGACCACCCGAGACTAGACTTTAGTGTTTCTAGGCTCCCGCCAGGGCAGGCAACCCCAGAAGGCTCTGTGGACACTGAGGCACACCCATCCTGAGGGACTGTCCCTGAAGCCAGACTCCTCTCTTCCTTGCCTGAGTGGCCCCTGCACCCACTAGGACCTGAGTTCTTACTTTCGTCAACATCAGTGACAACAGTTTTATGAACACCTCCTGCCAGCAACAAGCAAGTACACAGTAGGGAGAGCAGTGAGGAGCTTCGTGTGGCTTTGAAGCCTGGCTCCTGGTACCAACAAGTAGGCGTGTGTGAGTCCGGGGCAAGTTAGCAACCTCTCCGTGCCTCAATTTCCTCTGCTTAGAGAATGGGGACTATACTACTAGCTAGAGCTCAATGCATGCAACAGATGTACTGAGTGAGCACTTTCTGCCCACAGGTGCTGAGGTTCACAGCAACAGTGAACAAAACACAGAAGGTCCTGCTCTCGTGGACCTTAAGTTGGGGGTTAGGAGAGAGAGAAACAAGTGAACAAACACATCGCAGAGAGTGACAAGAAAAAAATAAAATAAAGTGAATGTTGGGCAGAGTAGTCGGGGACCTGAAGGAAATGAAGCCTAGAGGGTCACAGGGATATTTGGGGGGACAAGTGTTCTCGGCAGAAGGAACAGCAGATGCAAAGGCCCTAAGGTGGCAGTGTGTTTGGCACGTTCAAGAGACAAAGATGGATGTAGCTTGAGGGAGCGAGTGAGGGGAGGGATGGCAGGAGGAGAGTCAGAGGGAGCGAGGAGGTCAGGTCTTATGGGTCTGGAGGGCTCTGTGAAGTCACCGTCAGCTTGGGTCTGACTGCGAGCTACACGGGGAGGGCGGGGAGCTTCTGAGCAGGGGGCCAACATGTGGGGATTCACTGAGAAACTCCGTGCCTGGCAGGCAGCGGGCACTATCCGCTATTTTGTCATCATCTGGCCTACCACCCTAAGACCTTCCTACCCCCTGGTCTAAGCCCTGAACCCAGGTCCCTTCTGCCACCTTCCTTCCACCCGTCTCCCAGGCCGGGCCTCAGACCCACAGATCCCAACTTGCCTGCGCTCCGCCTGAGAACAGGCCTGGGCCAAGCCAGGTGGGGGCCACAACTCCCCAGACACAGGGAGCTGGGCCTAAGGCATGGGGGTGGCCCACCACTGCCCCTTCCAGCCTCCGCTGCCCTCTGTGCAGGGGCCTGCAGCCCTCCCTCCGGAAATCCCCAGGGCATGCTCATACCCCCCAGCAGCAGGTCTGGAGCAGGGGGGTTGTGGGTGGGGGGGGGGGGCAGGGCAGCCAGTCCTGTCAAGGGGGAGCTGAGGTGACGCTGCCCCCGGGGGAAGGGGAGGCTCCTTGGTTTCCCCGCCCGCCTGCCCGCAGCAGCCTCCCCGGCGAGGAAACCCAGCCAAGGCAGGAAACAGGTATCTCGGAGACTTCCCTCCTCAGCCTGGAAAACACCGTCAGCCCCGCGGCCCCCTCAAGACTCCTGTCTCCTGGCAGGGCTGGCCCCAAGAAAGGAAGGGCTAAGGCCTGAGCAGGAAGAAAAGGGGTCAGCAGGCCAAGGCGGGCCCTGAGTCAGCCAGGCCGGGCCCCGACCCCTCACAAGCCTCCCCACCTCCTCTGAGCTGAAATCACTCCCACACTTAATCACAGACCACTGTTTCCTCTGTCTCCTTCCCCCAGTGAGGTCTGGAGCTCTCACCCTCCTCTTGTGTCCTACCCTCACCCACTCACTATCGGCTCGTGGACGTGAACTGAGGGGCAGAAGAGGTAAAGAGCAGTAGGCAAGGAGGAGCCCAAGGCTCGCTGGGGCCCTGGCTAAGAACGTGATGCCATTTAAAACACAACAAACTTCTTACCCCCATTTTACAGATGTGGAAACTGAGGCTCAGAGAGAGGAATTTGCCCTAGACCACACAGCTAAAAAACGGCAGAGCTGGGATTCAGAGTCAGGTCCGTGAGACTTCAGAGGCTGAGCTCTTTCCAGCCCTCTGCCATCCGCCTGGGGTCGGACAGCGAAGACCTCGGCGTGGTGGCTGAAGAGGCTCTAGAAACCCACAGGATTGGAGCTGCCTGTTCACCCGTCTGAGTTCTGGGAAAGCAGACAGGGCCTGTCCTTGCTCAGCCCCTTGCACCCGTGTCAGACGCACTGTGCACAGTAGGTGCTTGGCCAACATCTGCCCGATGAATGAACCCCTGAGCTCCCAGGGACTGTCCTGGAATGCTGCTCAGTGAAGATGTGATGAATGAACAAGTGAATGAGACGATGCTGCAATCTGGGAATTTGTGTGGAGATTCCTAGGGCACACAGCAAACAGCTCCACCCGCCTCCCCACTCCTGCCCCTGTCAAGCCCAAGCATCCAGGAACACCTCATGGGGGAGAGGGGGTCAGAGCCAGGGGAGGGTCAGGAAAGGAAGACATCCCATGTGCTAGGTTGGTGCCTCCTTTCTGGAAGAATAAAGATCAGTGTCTGGAGCTGCAAGTTCAGATCAAGACTGGAGAACAACAGATGGGCCTGCTGGATGTGCCGGGGTGAGAGACGGAGACAGAGGATTAAAGAGGCTGGGGAGTGGGGTAGGAGGGAGGTGTGGGTGGGTGGGGTGAGAGGTTAAGGGTCAGGTTGGGGTGGGGGTTAACCAGTGACTCAGGAGGGCAGAGGTGAGAGAGCCGGCAAGGCGAGGACAGGGAGTCAGTCACTGAGTAAACACTGGCCAGCCTAGAAAAGTCTCTCTTGGCTCTGAGAATTGGGGGACAGAGACAGGGGCCACCTAGGACCCCCTCAAAGCGGGTGCGGGCGGCTCTGTGGTTCACCACAGCAGGCCCAGCTCCCCAGATGTGCCCCCACCCACATCTGCCACCAGCTCCCTGCCCCGCCCTTCTGGAGTTCACTCAGGTCTCCCCAGCCTCTCCCAGCTAACTATGCTATGTTCCTCAGCAAGAGCCCGTCCAAGCTCAGAGCAGGGGGCGGGCTGTAGGCGCAGGCCTCCCCGCACCTTGAAGACCTGAGGAAGAGGAAACTGGGGAAACGGATCCACCGGGTGTCCACCATACAACAGGCCCGGCACCAGGCACTTTCCTGTACATTCCATCCAGTCCTGCCAACCCCCTCCAGCCGCGCACTGTGAGGCCATGCATTCTGAGTTCCCTCTAGGCATGTGGCTGGCCTCAGAGCAGTTAACTAGCTTGCCCCAGGTCACACAGCTACTCAGTGAAGAGCAGGAGCTGATTCAAGTCCTGGGCTGGGTGACTCCAGGGCCCGTGGGTGTCCCACACAAGCCTCGGTGTGTCTAGAACAGCTCTTTACTTGTGCCTGCTCGGCTACAAGCTCCCCAAGGGGACAGACAGCATGGGAAAGTTCCAGTGAGGATTGAGAGGGTCCCCATCACTCCTGAATGCACCTTCTCCAAGTTCGCACAGAAAGGGGTGCCCTCGCCCTGCCAAGTTCCCACCCTGCTAGAAGTTTCTCCACCGGGTCCCCAGGAATGGCAGGCCGGGCCATGCCTACCGCGACTTGGAGACTCGGCAACGTGGCCGGGTGACCCGCGGGCTCCCACGCGGGCCGGCCCCGCCCCCGGCCCCACGCAGGGTCCCGGGCGCCCCTCGGGACAGCCCCACGGCGGAGGGTGGCGCCGGCCTGTGCCAGCCCGGGGTCCCTGGCGGCGCCGCCGTCCCGGGCCAGAGTCGCAGCCGCGCAGCCTCGGCGCCCCCGCCAAGTTGGCAGGAGCGGCGAGCGGGGCCCCAGGCGCTCCCGGCCCCCCGCCCCGCACACTCACCGCGAGCAGCCGCCCGTGCAGCAGCAGCGCCAGCAGCAGCGCGCCCGCCGCCCGCCGCCCCATGGCCCGGCCCGCTCCGCTCCCTCGCTCGCTCGGCGCCCGCCCGCAGCCGCCCGCTCGCCGGCCTGCCGAGTCCTTGGGACGGCACCGCCCGCTCCCGCCCGCCCAGCCCAGGGCCAGACCCCGCCCCCGGCCCGCCCCCGGCCAAGGCCCCGCCCCCGGCCGGGGCTCGAGTCCCCGAGCCAGCCGCGCCGCGGGCCGGGCCTTTGTCTGGGCCCCCAGCCCCTGCGGCGGCCGCGGGCCGGCCGGCTCCCCGCCAGATGCGGCCTGGGGCGCGCGCGGGCCGGAACCGGGGCCCTGTGCGCACACCGCCCCCGCGGCCCCCAGACCCCTGGGGCCGCTCTCACTCCCGTTCACAGCCCACGTACGTGCCTTCTCCCACGGGACCCTTCGGAGCGCCCCGCGCTCACACACGCACCTTTCACAGGCGCACCTGAGCGCGCTCACGCCCGCTTGGGCTCTCAGGAACACTCCCACACTCACAGCTCTCACGCACTAACACTCACGCGCCGCCCGTGAACACCAGGCACACGTTCACACTCTTGCACCCGCCTTTTATATACGAACAGTCTGCACGGACTCACTTTGTCTCTTCAAAACTTTCACCTCTGCAGGTGACATAGGGGACACGGCTCACACACATGCACACACAGCCGCTCACGTTCCTATTCACATTTTTACACAAATGCACATATGTGAATCCCAAGACACGGAGCGTAAGGACATGTTTCACGCACAGATGCCTGACAGGCGCTCACTGTTCACGCTCAGGCCAACATAATTTCTCTCACACAATCGCCTGTATTTTTTTTTTTTTTTTTTGAAGATCGGCACCTGAGCTAACAACTGTTGCCAATCTTTTTTTTTTTTTTCTGCTTTATCTCCCCAAATCGCCCCCAGTACACAGTTGTATATCTTAGTTGTGGGTCCTTCTAGTTATGGCATGTGGGATGCTGCCTCAATGTGGCCTGATGAGCGGTACCATGTCCGCGCCCAAGATCCGAACCGGTGAAACCTTGGGCCGAGGCAGCGGAGCGCGGGAAGTTAACCACTCGGCCACGGGGCCGGCCCCAATCGCCTGTATTTTTTATATTTTCGCACACGCTAACAGCAGTACCTGACAATGGGCACTCAATCCTGAACAGAATTGCCCCCGACACGCACCATTTGCCGCAGAAATCACTCACAGACAACTTTGATTTACGTAAATCACAGCCTCAGTGCCAGAAACACACCAGCTTGCACACTCAGGCCCAGACACAGACTCCACCAGAGCCCCCATCACAGACGCTTGGGTGGTAAATCACATCCCAGATGACCCACGTCTGACACAGGCCCACGGACAGCACACCGGCCATGCCGCCAGCCCTCTCCGCTGCCTACACCCTCTCCTTTCTGCCTGAAAATTTCCAGGGCAGCTGAGGCTGATGGGTGGAGAGAAGACAGCTCTGTGCGCGCGCGCGTGTGTGTGTGTGTGGTGTGTGTGTGTGTAACTCAGAGGAAAACCTTCTGAGTAATGATAGAGGGAGGAGAATAAAAGCTGAAGTTTCCATTGTTTCGTTCATGAGTTGCTAGGTTCCAGAGACTCATGGCTCGGTTTGCAGCCAGGAGTGAGGTGAGCTGTGGACAGAAGGAAATGCCCAGCTATGGGTGGCACCGGGCTTGGCTCCGGAAGGCGTGTTCCCTGTGATAGGAGCCTGCGGGTTCCCCCGGGGGGGCTTACATCCAGGGAGATTGAGATAACACTGGCATCCTGACTCACATCCCAGATAGATGCCCCATCTCCAAAAGACTGGGTTCTTCTCCGCCCTGTGGGGCATATTTCGGGGGGACCAGCTCAGAGCTGGAATGGGCAGAAACTACATCATGGTGGCTCCCTCAACTTCCTGGCCCCAACCCAGATGCCAGGCACAGCACTGAATAAGGTCTGTTTCTGCTCCAGTCAGGGAGGGACACTGGATCTTGGCCCCGGGTGAAGCCCCAATCTGATGGAGGAGAGAGGGACGATAGATGGGGTCCCTGTCCTCATGTTGTCTTCAGTCTGATGGAGAATTCTGGGTCCACCTCGCTGTGTCATCTTGAGCAAATCATTCAACCTCTGAATGTCTCTCGTCCTCTAGAAATGGGGAATAATGCTAAGACCTCCCTCACAGGGTTGTTATGGGGATTAAGATGAATTAGCATATTTGTTTTTCAAGAGGAGCACTTTCAGGCACATAGTAAGCCCTAGCTAAGCGGTAGCCATTTCTCTCATTACTGTTTCTGGGTGAGCTCCCAGTCTGAAGAGAGAGACATAACCTTGGCCTCAGGAGGCTCCAGTCTGACGGAGGAGCAGCCTCTGCGCCCAATGTGTTGCTCTGGCCTCGTGGCCGGATCCAGCCACCGACCCACAGATCTCCAGTCTGATGGGGGCGCACAGCCTTGCACTTAGGGACTCCCTGTCAGATGCGGGAGGCTAGAACACGCTGCTGACTTCAGAGTTGGCAGGTGGCCAGCCTGGTGGCAAGATTTTTCCAAGGCCTCGCCAGTCCTTGGAGGGTCAGCCTCCGTGAGCGGCCTCAGTGTCTGTTCCCCACCTCGGGCCCTGCAAGCCCCGGAGCTTTGGCTTCTTGGATGGTTTGCTCATGAGCAAAGGGAAAAGGGGAACAAGCAACCCTTTGTAGATGTTTGGTCAAGACTAAACCCGAGCTATAAGTCTGGCTTCCTAAAAGAGGCTGGGAAAACGATGGTAAAGCTGGCTGGAGACTGGAAGGAGCGGGACGGACACGGAGAGCAGGAAAATACGGCCTGTCTAGAAAGAGTTCCAGAGTAACTCCACCCACCCTGAGGATTGCTCCTCCACCTATTTATTCTGCATCCTCTCCTTCCCACTAAGGGATTCGGCCGGCTCTGTTTTATTTTGCAGTCCTTGATATCTTTAGCAAATGTTCTCAAGTTGCTTTGTCTAGGGCCTGGCTATCTCCTCATATGGCTTAGAAGAGGAGCAGAGGCAAGGCCTTCTGGGCTTTGCTGAGCCCAGGAGGCGCCATAATCGTACTGTATGCACTCATAGCCCAGGGTGCTCGTCACACTCTTTGGGAGAGAAACAACTCGAGTCTTGCACAAGGTTCCTTAGATAAGGGGGTGCACAAGGGTTTGGATAGGCAAGAACAGCCAAACAATCTGGCTTCTGAGAAACAGGAGTTGGGGGGCTTCTGAAAGTAGCTGGAGTTTGTGGGTCACCTGTCTGCTGCTCCAAAATTGGCAGGACTCAGCTTTTCCTGTCTTCCACTCCCATTCCAAATCTTTTCTTTGCCTCGGAACTTCTCACTCATCTCACATTCCTTTTTCATTCATTCACTCAGGGCTGCAGTGGATGGTTGGGCAGGCTGTTCACTGAACAAGGATATGCAGCCAAGAGCGTGTTATATTTGCTGAGAGTGGGTACCTTTTGCTGTATGAGCAAAGGCGCTGTATGGGCTAGCTGTGGCCCTGCATTCAGTCAATAATGAAAGTAATCGCTTATTACATACAAGGGTTCCCCTGGCTGTGTGAGAAAGCAGATGCTGGCAGCTTTATCCTTACATATGTGTAAGGATATGTCCTTGGGTGAGGCAGGAAAATTGTTATGAAAGGGAGTGGGGCTGGAGGAGAGGGAACAAGGAGATGATGTTGAGAAGAGGAGGAAGAGGAGGGGGCCACGGTTCTAAGCAGGCCGAGAAAGTTCTCATGGAGAGCGAGGGGACCCTGCGAGGCCTGGGAGATGTACTCCTGCCCATTTCTGCAGCCACCTCCCTCCCCAACATGGTCTTCGCACACGCTATTCCTTCTCCTCGAGTGCTTTTCCCAGCCAACACTTCCCCACCTTTACCCTACTCTCTTCTAGGATTCAGCTCAAACATCATGATACCGTCGAAGCCCCTTGACCTTTCAGGCCAGATCGGGTCCCTCACTATACTTTCCCACGACCTCTCTCCCCCATGCTTCTCCCCCTTAACGTTTTTGACAATTGCATTAATTTGGAAGATTATTTAATATTATGAGGCACAATGAAGGCAGCGAGGGCAACTGTCTTGTTCCCAACTACATCCCCTGTCAAGAGCCCAGTGCCCAGCAGAGCTGGCCGTTGAACAATTTTACTTGAATGAAAGAATAAATTGGTCCAAGCGTGGCATAAAGCGTAAACATCCCCCTCCTGGTTTGCACTCGGGGCGGAGAGGAGCTCCCCTCACAGTTTGATTGACATCGACTCTCGTTTGATCACTACCACAGTCTTAGGTAGGAGGCAAGTGAGTGTGTTTTTTTTACCACCCTTTTCAGACAAGAGAACTGAGGCCCAGGGGATGAAATGGCTTGTCTGGATGGTACACCGCATACGTGATGGAGCCAGGATTCACGTCCGTGTCTGTCTGACTCTAGGACCCACGTTCTCAACCATATTCAGTTCTGCCTCCTGCTGGGTTGTTCTCAACTCTGTCCAGGCAGAAGTGTGAGTCTTCTGAAAACGGCCTGGGATTTGGCCCCTCTGCCTCTCCTGATGTCTCCCCACAACCCCTCATCATTGTCCATCACTTTCTTGCTGAGCTTCCACCTTGGGTCTCAGGCCCAGAGCAGGGTTCCCAAGCTGTGCCTCATGGATCACCCACCCTCTAAGATGCTCCTTGGGAAAGGGGTTCCCTGGTCAAGAAGTTTGGGAACTCCGTGCTCTTCCCCACACTTTGGCCATCCTGAAGGACAAAAACACAGGCCTCCAGTAAAGTCGCCTGTCCAACTCTGTTTATTCCAGCATTCTTCAAGATATTTGGGAATGGAACCCACTGGTTTTTATGGAAAAACCCTTTATAAATCTCACAAGGCTGGTGTTTCTCATAACACTCTTTGCAGATACGGCCCCAGAGCCTGGCTCCTGAGCTGACCATAAATGGTCTCTATAATTCGAATTTGTCACTCACGCTCCCCCACCCCCACCACTCCCCTCCAGCCCAGCTGGAATTCTTATGGCCTCCACACACCCCCTCACATTCCTGCCCACGCACCCCTGCTTCGGCTATAGGAGACTTCTCTGCAGGGCCCGTAATTGGGTCTTCCTGTGTCACTGTACCCACGTGCCTTTTACCTCACGTGATCAGTATATGCGTCCGATTTCATGTCTTGCTTTTCTCGCTTAACATTTTTTTCATAAACACAGTTCTACGTGTCAGTAAAGACCATGGCTGCTTAAAAATGGTTCTGTGGACCAGTGCGAGTCCCTGAACTACTTACTTCCAGTCTGAGACAAGATAAGAAGCTTGCTCAGGGTATAAATCTACTGTCACTAAGTCCTGTCTTTAGCTCAGCGGACACTTTTCTTCTTGAAATACTTAATCCGTTTTGGAAACAGCATACAGATTTACATTCCTGTACAAGCTCTTTATTGCAGATGGTAACCGTTAGCAATTTGTGGGCCAGCTACCTTGATAGCACTCGTATTGACTTTGCACGTCATATTTCTAATAATTATTTGGTATTGTGTCTCAGCAACACACCATCACTCATTAACCCTATCCTGCTGTTGGGTATTTGGGCTATTTCCAGGTCTTTGTTATCAAGAAAGCATTGCTGTGAATGGATAATGCGCGTCTGCGTGTTTATTTTTCCAGTTCCCTCAGTTTTTAAGAACCACAAATCTGAGGCCAGAGAGGTGAAACGGCGTCCGCAGGGTCATGAGTGGCAGAGCCGGGCCTCCCCTCCGGGCCTCCTGACCCCCGGCCCCTTGTTCCTTCCTCCAGCCTGTACTGCCCTTCCTCCTGGCCAGATTTTCCGTCGCTTTCATGCCTTTCTTCGCTAGGCTCTGAGCCTTCTGCAGTGTTCCCACATGTTGTCTTTTGGAGCTTGAGAGAAATCCTTTTGGAATGTCCTGTGCCTTCTCCCTCTGAGTTCCCGGCTTTGTTCAATTGTTCATGAGAAATTCCTGCCCTGTTGGGAGGGGCCCAGGAGGCTGTTAAAAGAGTTTGCCAAAAATGGTGTACCAACTCCGGCACAGCACGTTTGAGGCTCTTTGCCCCTCCTGAGATTTCAACTTAAAGGAGGGCAATGTGGATGCCATTGTGGGGGGTGTCCCCTGCTCCTAGCTTTGTGTCTGCTATGTAGAGCAAGCAGGACCGGCCATATGAAAGAAAGGACAGTAAGAGATAAAGTGGGCCTTTGGGATAGAGCGAGGGGTGGGGTAGGCTAAGGCTTAGACGGTGAGGTTTAGAGATGAGAAGGGCTGAGGGGTGGAGGGAGGGGCCAGAAGACGGTGAGTGTGTCTTGACCGCGTACCTTGGTCATACAGAAAGCTGTGTCTATTTTCTAGAATCATACAATAGTGATATCAAATTATCCATTTGAAAAGGGCCATATCAGGATTTTTAAACATACAAAAATCATACTAATATCATGTACTTATACCAATGTTACCAAATGATGCAGGGACCTGTGGAGTGGGCAACTGAGACCACAGATGACCTTTGAGGAAACTCTCCCTTTGTTTACTGTTTCCCGGAGAGAGCATATTCCAGGTTAACATTCCCCGGCTCAGGACCCTGCTGTTGAAGGCAGCCCAAATCTCTGGAATTAAACACTATCTTTGCTTTGTCTAAGTTACTGCATATTTTGGAGGCCAAGATTTATCCCTCTTTCTCCTGGAATCCATTCAATAAATACTAAGAAAGAAACTGTGCTGTGGATGGAAAGGGCATTGGCTGAAGGTCAGAGCCCTGGGTTGGATCTCAGCTCTGCTCCTCATCAGATGCAAGAGCTTCGGCATCTCACTTTCTCTCTCTGAGCCTCAGTTTCCCCCTCTGCAAAATAGGGCACTAAGCCTGGCAGGGAGCAGAAGGCTGAGAGCCCACATTTCAGGCCCTGGCAGTGTGCCTGGCACACCGTACGAGCGCGGAATAAGTGGTGACCTACTTCTGCAGGTGTGAAGGACTTTCCCCAGCCACCCCCAGCTGTGGGGACACCCAGGCCGCTTCTGTGCACAGACGGACAGCACAGCAGGCCGTGGCATTGTTCTGCAGCCAGGATGCTGCTTCCTGTTTACACGGACCCTGCACATGCAAGGCTTGAACGGTGGACGTGGGGGACTTCCTGTGGCCTCCACATGGCCACATGGAGCAGAGCACCTCCTCTGACTAAGAGGACGTGGGCTGAGGGACTGGCAGGAGGGATTCACGAGCACTGAGTATCTATCCTGAGGAGCAATTGGGCCAAGCACAGAGATTCTGCCCCTTCAGGGTACAATCCAGTCTCTAACCAATGGTCAAACTTCATTTGAGCACCTACTGTGTACTGGGCTCTGTAGTGACATCTACCACTCATTGAGCACCCACTGTGTGCATTTGCAGGGCTCCTGTTACTTGCAAGATGTCGTAATCATGAAGGTAATTATTATTAGTGAGCACCTACTCTGCATATAGTACTCTATAATGTGCTCTCTATATAAGTATATTATATATATATAATGTACTACATATATATAACATATGTACTCTGTAATGACGCCAACCCTTCTTTGAAGAGCTGCTGTATTCTAGGCACTGTAACCATCTTTAACATAATCATTTATACCTGACCTCTCTGTGCCTCAGTTTCCTTATCTGTACAATAGGGACAATAGTGCCTTTCTTAAAGGATTGCTGCAAGGACGACATAAGTTAATACATACAAAGTGCTTAAAACCATGCCTGGCATACAGTTAAGAGCTTAATAAATATTGGCTGTCATCATTAATATTAATAGTTATTGAACACGTGTTGCATGTGAGATATTGTAATTATTCTTAAGGTAATAGTAATTATTAAGGTAATAGTAATAACCATTACTGAGCACTTATTGGGCACAAGGCCCCGGAATCAGCCTCAATGTAACAATTGAGCCCCTTTTGTGAGCCAGACCTGGCCTGGATACTGGACACCTCAAGAGTAGTGTCCTAGGCACGGGTCTTACACTCTGATTAGGGGAAATTGGACCATTTTGGAGGTGGGCATCTCCAGGAGAGTTAGAGATGGCTCCTATCAAATATGGACCTCGAGCAGGAATACAAAGGCTTTAGTAGCCTGAGAGAGTGTTTGGGAATCAGGATGCTCTTTTTTGTGAGGAAGATTGTCACTGAGCCAACATCTGTGCCCATCTTTCTCTGTTTTATGTGGGATGCTGCCACGGCATGGCTTGACAAGTGGTGTGTGGGTCCGCGCCTGGGATCTGAACCTATGAACCTGGACCGCTGAAGCAGAGGGCATGAACTTAACTACTCTGCCACCGGGCCAGCCCCAGGACACTCTTGAATTATGTCTTGAGCTGGGTCCAAATGGATTCTAGGGGCCGGCCCTGTGGCTGAGTGGATAAGTTCATGCTCTCTGCTTCGGCGGCCCAGGGTTTTGACAGTTTGAATCCTGGGCACAGACATGTCACCACTCATCAAGCCATGCTGAGGCAACATCCCACATGCCACAACTAGAAGGACCCACAACTAAAAATACACAACTATGTACCAGTGGGCTTTGGGAGAAAAAGGAAAAAAAAAAAATCTTTAAAAAAAAATGGATTCTAACAAGCTGTATTCCTGCGACTGTTCACCTCGGGAATGGGTCACTGGGGAGCTGAGGACCCATTAGACAAAGGCCAAAGTCTTCTCCCTGGGGAGGAAAGGGATGCAAAAGACAGAGAGAGGAGTGTGCTGCACTGCTGAGCTTTGGCTCCGGGGGGATCTCCCTCATCCTCCAGAGGTAGACTAGAAGTGGGGGTGAATTCAATGGACTAGGGGTTCGATGCCCCCTTCCTTCCTCCTCCCCTGGGACCACCATGGCAATCTCAGGGCAGGGATGTTCAGGCTCTGCTTGGCCACAGGGCTAGGCCACTGCAGGCCACCTCCTCCAAGAGCCATGGAACCTTGTAGACCTCCACGTTCTGCATTATTTCAAGGTCAGCCCCGTTCCAAACTCTGAGCTGCTATTGGCCTCGTATTTCCAAGGAGACAGGAGAGCTCCAGCAGGAAGGGGCTGAGACTAAAGTTCAGAGCCTCCCAGAAATAAGCCCGGAGGCCTGAGATGGCCTTTGGGCAGCCTGGACAGACAGCTGAGGACTCAGAGGGCCTGAGTTCTTGGCAGGAGGAACACTCAATTCTCAGCTCAGGAAGCCCCAGGCCTGGCTTGGGACGAGGAGGAGAGAACCAGAAATACCAGAGTCTGGGGGCCCTTAGAGATCCTCAAAGCTGCCCCACTCATGTTGAGAAGGGAAAACAGAGGCCTGGAGAGAGGAAGTGATGTCCCCAAGGTCTCAAGGCAGGCTAGTGGCAGGACTAGTCTGGACTCCGACCTCCAGAGCCCTTTAGACAGCAGGAGAGAGGATATAGCTGGGGGCCTCGTGGGGCCTGATTTCTCAGCATCCCAATCAGTTGAGCCTCTGAAGTTCTGGAACCCTTGTTGGCCCAGGGGACATTTTTCCAGACAGTCCCCGCAAGGAATTCAGGACCACCTTATTCTGAGCCTTCCAGTCCTCACCTGGCGTGAACAGAACCACCCTCTTCAGAGGGTGCCCAGGGAGGGCTGTCCCCCTACTTGCAGCTAACTCCTGGTCACCTGTTCCAACGCACCTCACATTAGCCATCATACAGTTTTTCTACGTCCACCCTAGGCCTGGCCATTAAAACCGCATCCTTAAAAGAATAGATAGATATCAAGCACTGAGACCAGGGCCAGCCACACAGTACCTTGCTCTGCAAGGGTTTGCTATCATCATCATCATCATCATTACTTCTGCCTTACGTGGGGCTGTGCTAAAATCAACAATCCTGAAAAAAAAAAGAGTAGGGATAGGGATCAGGAATGAACAGCCAGTCTATCTCTTCACGTGTGGAAACCGAGGCTAAGGCGGGCTGGGAACCTCCTCAGTGGTGCATTCAGGATGTAAATTGCAGATTCCAAACTGAGACCCATGGGTTCACATGAGGCCTACAAGTATTTTTGTTCAACCCACAGAGCACCATGACATTTTTGAATTTGTTACTGACATACAAAAATCAGATTCCTGGCTTCTCTTGAAAAGGCAACAATCCATCTGAGAGCTGGGTATCGACCTCTCCACTCAGCCACAGTCTCCACCACTCCCTACTCTCACCCAGCCCGATTCACCCATTAACTTTTGTCTGCCCGACCCCATATATCCTCAAGTTTATAATCCCCAATCTAAACGGTCGTTTCCCCTCAATGGGGCCTTGGAAGGAGCATTTTGCCAGCGACAATTTATTTTCCAAAACTGCAGCCTGATGGACACATGCCCATTTCACAGTTGGTGTCGATGTCACCACCAGCTACAGGGTTTGGAGATGGGCTCAGGGGCGCTCCAGCCCGAGCGGATTGCTTCCCAGAACTTAGGCAGACGACCTAAGGAAAAGATCCCGTTGCCAAACAAAGGGAGTTCTGGCAACTTTATCCCTGGCCTCTGTGACAGCATGGGAGTGATTTTCCGGCTATATAGCCGGCGTGGGCAACTCGTGTTGACAGAGTCATCCACACACTGCAAAGCATTGACATCCCCAGCGGACGGCACCAAGCACGTGCTGGTGCAGGACTTGTCAGAGGTGGCCATGCTGGTGTAGGGGTGGGAGTAACTGCGGGGGCAGGAGTGGTCTTCAGGGTCCAGGCGGATGGAGTTGGCAGCGTGTTGCAGGTAGTTGGCGGCGAGCCTCGGCAGGCTCAGAGACGACTTGGTGCAGTTGGTGTAGAAGGCATTGGTGGATCTGTCGAGGTAGTTGATGCCTTTGATGAGGTGGTCCAGGAAAGTGGGGCTAGAGGGCCTCGCTGGACGATCTGTGCAGAGCAGGCAGTGGGGGCCACCACAGCAAGCGAGCTTTCTGGCCACCTTGCAGCCAGTGGCCAGGTGGCTCGTCTCTACACACTTGGAGTTGTAGGGCTGGCCCATGCAGATTCTCCTCACCGGAAGTCTAGGGGATCTGGGGTTGTCGGACTGCTCCGAAGGGTTGCTGCAGCTGCTGACTTCCGAGCCGCTCGGCGTGCGGGGGCGCTTGAGGGACGTGGCCCCGGTCACATTAGGGTAGTGGGACCAGCTTGGATTCCGGGCTGGAAAGGACACGTTGTTGGGATGGTTCAAGCAGCTGTAAGTGCTGGAATGGCCCACCGGGCGTCCAGACATGATCCCAGCTGGGTGGATTAGGCTTCGTGGTCCTGAACTGCCAGGAAATCACCTGGAGGCTGGTCACCTGGGCCTGGCGAGGAGAGAGTAGGGTCAGCTCTCCTCAGCTCCTTTAGCTCTCCACACCTCCCTCCAGGCTTCCTCTCCAGGTGTTCCCTCTGCCTCCAGAGGGCCAAGACCACCCTTCTTCCTCTCCCCATCCTCCTCCTAGGCCCAGGGAGTTTTAAACTGGAAAGTTGACACCCTATTTTTCAGAAAGCACAAAGGGCAAGACCTTGTGCCCTTTGTTGGGAAGGTAAGACCCTGAGAATGACTGAGGCCAGAGGACCCCCTTGAACAAGTGGGGCAGTCTCCTTTTTCCTTTGGCTCTAGCTCACATTCTGAAATTCCCATTTGCCTTTTCTTTTTTTTTCTTTTTTTTTTGAGGAAGATTAGCCCTGAGCTAACATCTGCTGCTAATCCTCCTCTTTTTGCTGAGGAAGACTGGCCCTGAGCTAACATCCGTGCCCATCTTCCTCTACTTTATATGTGGGACACCTTCCGACGCATGGCTTGCCAAGCGGTGCCATGTCCGCTCCCGGGATGTGAACCGGCGAACCGTGCCGAAGCGGAACGTTCGCACTTAACCACTGCACCACCGGGCGGCCCCCCATTTGCCTTTTAAGCAGGAACTCCAAAAGACCACAAAGGCCAGGACTGAATCTCTAATGATGAAATTCCAGGCACTGAGACAGACCTTCTTTGGAGGTACTATCAAATAGACATCATCGACCACACAAGGCACCCTGATATGAAAAAATGTGTCTTAGAAGCAATGCAATACTAGATGCACCCTCTCTGTGTCTGGCCCTTTGCTTGAGTAAGTAACTCTCACTCCAAATCAAAGAGTTAGTTATTATTCTATTCCTAGTTGACAGATGGGGAAACTGAGGCTCAGAGAGATGATGTGACTCAGATCAACAGCTTGTAAGTGATGGGGCCGAGATACTATCTTGGGTGTTTCTGACAACCCCTGAAAGACAATGCTATGTTGTCGGGGTGACTTTGGCCCCCCTCACAGTCACTAAGGAAGAATTCTCACCACACCTGTTCTGCCTGCCTGGATGGGGGCACTGATGGGGACAACCAGAGGGAGAGGGGCCTTGCTAACCCTGTAACTAAGTTGATCCTGACTTTAGGAGCCCCAAATGAGGAGCAGCAGGTGGTATGACAAGTGTACTAATGGGGCTGGGTTGTGAGATCAGAACCTTCTGGAGTATTTGGTCTTGATCTTCTCTGACAGTAGGGGATCTCCCCATCCACCCCACAAGAGGAGGGGGCATTGGGATTCCTACATCTCCTGGTCCAAAAGCCGGTACTTCACAGGGACTAAATCCTGAGCAGGCCAAAGAGATGCCCAGTCCCTTTAAACCCACCTCCTGTCCCTGGACTGCCTGGACCCAGCCAAGGGCAGTGTAGTTCCCCCCCCCCATCCCCATTGTGCCTTGGTTCCCCAGTACTCCCCCCGCACCAGAAGGAAGGCTCTGATTTCTCTCCCCTACTACCACCGGCTTGATGCTCATTTTCCACTTCTGCCTGGTGAGAACAGAGCAGAATTTGAGCCTGTCTCACCCAGAAAACAGCTGCCTGCCCCTCTCCCAGCCCACGGCCCCTCAGCTGCCCTTGTCCTTTGGGTCTGAATCCCGTGGAATGTCCAGACCCTTGTCTCTTCCCTCCCTGGTCCACCCCACCCCATCTCCTCCTGCGGAAATCCAGGAGGGACCTGGGGACTGACCCTCTTAGGGCCCTCCCGCCCTTCCTGGCTGGGCCCCATCCGCCACAAGGGCCCTCTCCCACCCTCACTCTGTCTTTGGGAGGCAGGTGACTGACTTAGCCCTCCTCTTGCTCTCCACTGGGGACACCCTCATGTCACCACTCCAGACTGCTGGCCATGTCATAGAATCATGGAATCCTAGAGCTGGGAGGGGCCTCCAGGGGTCACCCTGGTCAGGCCCCTGCCTCAGGGCCAGCGCCACTTTAAGCCCTCCAGGACAGATGGGCCCTATTTTTAAAACGAGGCTGGGGTGGACGTTTCCCAGTGTTCCCTGCTGTTTTTCTAGCGTTTAATTATGCTCAGAGTCAGGGAGTTCTATGCCGGGTGTAATAGAAACCCCCGCTGGCTGGGGTCAGCATCAGTTCCTTCTCTTTTCTCAGTGGGTCATCAATCGCTTATCAGGTCCCTGTGCAGTGCTGTCCCTCTGAGGGACCCATTCTTGGGCACAACAGCACTGTCTTTCCTCCTTCCTCACCTCTTCCTCGAGCAGCCGACAGCCTGGTGTCGAGCCCCTAGGATGTGGTGGGCTCTGGCCAGAGCCTGAGGGTTCTTCAGGGAGCAAATCTCAGAGCTCCTTTCAGACCCCGTGCCTCTCGCTTGGACCCGGTCCACAGGGGGCATCCGCTGCGTGTTTGTTGAATGAATGAACAAAATCCCCCTTTGCGGTCTCCTGGTATTTGCCAGGAAAAGCCTCCCTCTGTCATTTCCTTCTCGTAAATATCGGAAAAAAAAAAAAAAAATATATATATATATATATAGGGGCCAGTCCTGTGGGTGAGCAGTTAAGTCCGTGCTCCGCTGCGGTGGCCCAGGATTTCGCCGGTTCAGATCCTGGGTGCAGACATGGCACTGCTCGTCAGGCCATGTTGAGGCGGCGTCCCACATGCCACAACTAGAAGGACCCACCACTAAAAATACACAACTATGTACTGGGGGGATTTGGGGAGATAAAGCAGGAAAGAAAAAAAGAAAAGAATGGCAACAGTTGTTAGCTCAGGTGCCGATCTTAAAAAAAAAAAGAAAAAAAATAGTTTTACTTTTTATTTTGAAAAATTTCCAGACTTACAGACACTTACAAGATAATGAAGTCCCACATAGCCTTCATCCAAATCCACTAGTTATTAACACTTTGCCACATTTATCACCACACGCACACACACACACGCAGTATTTTGAGAGTAAGTTGCAGACGACAGTGACTGCAAAGCCTTTATGTCCTGCACGCTGGGAGAATGGGGGCGTTTTCTTATGCATCCACGCTCCCGTTACCAGATGCAGGATGTTTAACAGCGGTACGGCACTGTTATCAAACACACAGGCCATGTTCAAGTTTCGCCGATGGTCCCTCCCGCGTTCTCTGTGGCAATGACTTCTCCAGTCCAGCATCCGATCCAGGACCAGGCATTGTCTCCATTTCTCAAGTCTCTTTGGTTTCCTCTAACCTGGAAGTTTCTCAGTCTTTCTTTGTCTTTTATGACATTAACATTCTTGAAATGTGCAGGCAAGTTGTTTTGGAGAATGTTCTCCAGTTTGGATTTATCTGAAATTTCCTAGCGATCAGATCCAGGATTACAAAGCACTTTAACAGAAACCTCGGTGTGGGCCCTCCCCAGCCCACGATCACGGAGAACGAAGGGCCTTTTGCCCTGTGGGGGGATGGGTGGTGATAGCTGCTGAAACGGGGAGCCAGGAGGAGGGATCAGGGGCCCCCCGAGTGGGAGGAAGAGCGTGAGGGGACTCAGGGGACCAGGGAAGCAGTGTCAACAGTTCCCTTGTGGGGCCTCAGCCAGGCCTGGTTCTGCTCTGGGCCGGGGGCCGGGCAGGCGGGCAGGAGGCCAGCAAGAGGGCTGGGCGTCCTTGCTGTTTGTCCTGAAGGTACCCAGGCGTCGAGATCACTGGCCGTTTCTGGCCTGGGCACTAAGAGCCTCTGGAAATAGCTCTAGGACAATTATTTCAGGAGGAATGTGCTGTTCCTCCATCTCCTCAGAAAGTCAGGCTGTGTCCCATCATATGAGGAACGTCCCTCTCCGGCCTCCCCACCTTCAGGGAATCTCTAGGCCCTCTGCGGGCCACAGATGCCTTCCGAACCAGAAGGGCTGGGAGCCCAGAGTGGGGCCGAGGAGACTGAAAGCCCCCTTCTCCGCTGGGGGAGGGGTGGTTCTGTCCTTACATCCTGGGCTCTCAGGGCCCAGCCTGGAAATGGGCCTGGCGGCTGGGGTCCAGCTGACTCCAAGCCCAGGCACACACGAAGGGGAGGGTGGGGGAAGCTGCCTGCCCCACCTCTTGCCCAGACCCATCCCTGAGAAACTGATATGGGAGTGGCACCTACTATGTGCCAGAGAATCTGACATTGTTGGTGCCAGGCCCTTTGCATCCTCCTTCTTATTTAGTCCTCACAGTGCCCCTAAGAGGTAAGTATTTTGTTTTCCAGCTGAGGTAACTGAGGCTCAGAGAGGGCAAGAGACTTATCCAAGCTCGCCCAGCCTCCAGAATTAGAACCCAGTAGTCTGGCTCCAGAGCCTACAAGCTTAAGCACTAAGTGAGGAAGAGGGTGGGCCACCCCTCTCGGTGGGGACTCAGTAAGTGACCCTGTGAACTGAGCAGCGTTGGGAGGGGTCCAGGCTGGAGACAAGCTGGAAGGCGGCTGTAGCCCCACCCCCCAATGAGCCCCCATCTTCCACCACCCAGCCAAGCCCAGCTGCCTCTCGCTCCCTAGCACCACGAGGGTGGATGCCGGGGTCTCAGAAGATCCTGGGTAGGTGGGGTGCCCCCGCCCCCCGCACAGTCTCCAGCCACAGTGCCCCCACCCTTGCCCCACCCGGACCACCTCCAACCTTGACCCCTTAGCCTCATTGCCAAACCAGCTGCAAATCCCGGGCTTTCCACCAGCCCTTGCCCCTCAGCCTCTCTCCCCTCTCCCTTTACTCCCCCTCCCCGCAGTCCTATCCACATCCTGGTCCCCTCCTGAGCCCCACCAAGACCACCACGAGCGCTTTCCCTACATCAGACTTGAGGAGTTCAAGGGCATCTCAGTCCCGTGGGCTCCCCAGAATGGAGGGAACAGCCCCTGTCTCCAGAGAGAGACCTTAGGACTCTGCCCCATTAGCACATATGCTGCTCATTAACCCCTCACAGGCCACTGGGCAGTTTCTCCCCTCCCCCAGGGCCTAGATGGTAGGAGTGACCCCTTGTCCTTTCAGCCACGTGGCTCTTGGAAGCATCACAGATAAGAAGCAAGCCCAGCTCAGCAGCCGCAAGTGTGAGACATACATGTCAGTCTGGGGGGCAGCTAGCACCAAGAGCCATGAAACTTTCGGCTGTCTCACTCTGCCTGGAGGACATATGTGCTCAGCCTCAGGGACTATCAGCGGGGTGACTCACCTGAGCCCGTACAGGGCCTGGGGCCAGCCTGCCTGCAGGGCTGAAAATCTCTCCTGGGCTGGGTTCTGGCCCTCCCCGGTTGTAGCCTTCCCTCCCGAGCACAATGAGTCACCCAGCTCCGACACCCTGAAGGATTAGGCCCTTGGCTCGCCAGCTGCCAAAACAGTGCTTCCCCAAGCCCACGTGTGGCAGGTACAAGCCAGGACAGATCTGAGCTTCGGAGCACTGGGGCAGGTGTGGCTTGGCAGGGGATCCAGCCAGCAAGAACTTCCCTCCTGCCAAGCTACCTCAGGGCTTTTGGGGTAAAGCGGGCAATCTGGGAGGGGACGTGGCCTGGGAAATTCCCGCCATGGCAGGGTGGGGACGATGGTCACATGTGACCTTTGCTGAGAGAAGACAGGGGAAGCAGGACAGCAAGGAGCTGGCTTGTGCTGTGACCTTGGGTAAGTGGTTGAACTTCTCCAAAGCTCAATCTCCTTTTCTGTCTAATGGGGGTAAGGAGGGTGCCCCTCGGACACTGTTGACTTGGCTGGCGTGCAGTAACAGCTGGCGTTGGTGCATGCCCCGGGCTGTGGGCACAGTGGAGCTGGAGGTCTGTGCTAGAGCCAGCTTGCACTGGCTCACAAGAGCCAACGGTTCAATGTTCTGGAATTCAGTGTACTGGCTATTAAACCATGGGTAGCTTGCAATCAGCCACGGTGGGAATATTTACACCAGGGGAATTGACCAATGTGACAAACCAGGCTTTTTTTTTTTTTCTTTTTTGAGACCTGGTTCACCAGCATGCCCTGAAAGCCATGTGGCCGGCCAAGGGACTTCACCTCTTTGGACCTCTGTTTCCTCACCCATAAAACCTCAGTAATAACGGCCTGTGCACACTGAATGGCCTATATGTATGGGACTGCGTCCCAGCTGCTGTGTGTGTGGCTGGATGTAATTTCCTGCGTCAACTTGACAGGGCCTCAGGATGCCCGGGTATCTGATTAAACACCATTTCTGGGTGTGTCTGTGTGTTGCTGAAGAGATTGGCATTTGTTGCTTGCCTTTTTTTAAAGCTTGGCGCCTGAGCTAACATCTGCTGCTAATCTTTTTTTTCTTCATCTTTTTCTCCCCAAAATTCCCCAGTACGCAGTTGTATATTTTAGTTGTGAGTGCCTCTGGTTGTGCCGTGTGGGACACCACCTCAGCATGGCCTGATGAATGGTGCTGGGTCCTCACCCAGGATCCGAACCGGGGAAACCCTGGGCCGCCAAAGCTAAGCGCGTGAACTTAACCACTCGGCCACGGGCTCGGCCCCTCTTGTTGGTTCTATTTCTCTGGAGAACCCTGACTACCACCGTGTGCCACGTGCTTTCTATGCATTAACTTGTTTATTCCTCATCACAACCTTATGAGGTAGATGTTAATAGCATCCCCATTTTTCAGAGAAGAAACTAAAGGGCAGAGGTGAAGTCACTCACCTGAAGGAAGACGGCCAAGATACAAACCCAAGCAACCTGGCTCAGGTCTGCCCTCCAACCGCTGCACCTGCCACCTCGAGGATGATCATTGCAGTTGCCATTTATTAAGCATTTTCTGAGTGGAGGTGCTGTGCCAAGGATTTTCCATGTACAATTGGTGCACCCCAAAGCCTCAGCCTTCTGAAGTAGCTTTTCTTTTTCTTTTTTTTTTTTTTTTGAGGAAGATTAGCCCTGAGCTAACTACTGCCAGTCCTCCTCTTTTTGCTGAGGAAGCCTGGCCCTGAGCTAACATCCGTGCCCATCTTCCTCTACTTTTTTTATATGTGGTATGCCTACCACAGCATGGTGTGCCAAGTGGCGCCATGTCCACACCCAGGATCTGAACCAGCGAACCCCGGGCCACCGCGAAGTGGAACGTGCGAACTCAACCGCTGCGCCACCGGGCCAGCCCCTGAGGTAGCTTTTCTTTAATAATCAAATAGCTCAAACCTCCAGTCCACGTGCCGTGGGAAGTTCAGAGCCTTCCTCACTGTTTCTGAGGAAGCCCAAGGGGCTGTCCTGGACTCTCGTCACCCCTCACTGAGTCCCTGCTTCTGGACCAATGCTCGGCCCCACCTCCTGTGACTGTCATCTTCTCTCAGCAGAGTTGCGCCCCCACCCCCACCCCTGTGGCCACCACTCCCTCCTCATTCGTGCCCAAAACCACCACAGACATGCAGCTGTCGTGTGTTACAGACCTCTCTGAAGGCACCGGGTGACAGAGGGGTGACAACACAGGACAGAAAACAGCCCGACACAGAATAAATGGCGGCCACTCAGTTGTTCGTGTCTCTTGGCCTCCTCTCTCCTCAGGCCCAGGCCTCACCATGAAGCTAATAGAAGACCCTTCTCCATCTCACCTCTTCCCCACCCCCATTCTGGGGCTCCCTCCCCCACAGGCCTCCCACCCTCAGGCAGATGATGCCAAAGCGCCCAATTCCGGTTCTTCCTTGTACCCCTTGACTCTCCTTATGAAGGTGTTTTCCTCCTGCCGTCCCCACTAAGCTGTGGGAACAGCTGCTGGCCATTCTTTCCTTCCTGTAAATATGCTTTAGATGACTGGATCTGGGGCCGGCCTGGTGGCACAGTGGTGAAGTTTGCATGTTCTGCTTCAGCGGCCCAGGGTTTGCTGGTTCGGATCCCGGGTGTGGACATGGCACCAGTTGTCAAGCCATGCTGTGGTAGGCGTCCCACATATAAAGTAGAGGAAGATGGGCACAGATGTTAACTCAGGGCCGGTTTTCCTCAGAAGAAAGAGGAGGATTGGTGGCAGATGTTAGCTCAGGGCTAAGCTTCCTCAGGAAAAAAAAAAAAAGAAAAAAGATGGCTGGATCCTTTCAACAGCATCGTGAGGTGAAGCCTTTGTCTTCCCAGAGAGGAATTCAGCAGTGTGGTTCTGCTTCACGCCAGCTCTGCATTGGCTCCTTCAGCTGTGGGACCTTGGGCAAGTTACTCCCCTTATCTGATGCTCAAATTCCTCATCTGTAAAGGGGGGATTATATGAACCCCTGTCCCACAAGGTTGACCCCTCGGCATGTTGTAAATTCTCAATAAATCTGCCTGTTTGTATCCAACGGATGAAGAAATTGGGTTCTAGGCCTAGTGGTGTTGTTAATTTTCTGAATGACCTGGGCCTCAGTTTACCTGCCTAGAAAAGAGGAGGGTGGACCAAATCGCCTCTGAAGCCCGCTCCAGGCCTGTCGTTCTCACTAACGGCGTCCGCAAGTCTTTACATGATGCGCGCAGGACACTTCTGGGCCTCGCCCTGTGTCTTTCTTCATCTCCTTGTTCATTTGATTGCTTTATAATAAACTGGTAAACATGTATAAAGTGTTTGCCTGAGTTCTAGAAAATTATCAAACCTGAGGAGGGGGTTGTGGGGACCCCCAATTTATAGGTGGTAGGTCAGAAGTACGGAGGGGCCCCCAGGACTTGTGACTGGTGTCTGAAGGGGGGACAGTCTTGTAGGACTGAGCCCTTCAGCTTGTGGGATCTGGTGCTGGAACCAGGTGGATGGTGCCAGAAACGAATGGAACTGTTGAGTACCCATGCGTGTCGGAGAACTGAACTGGTTGGTGTCAGAAAACACCTCACAGCCTCTTTTGAAAGATGCTCTTACATGGAGCCCATGAAAGAAACACATCCCAGTTAGCAAGGAGAGCAGCTGGTTCAGGCCGGCAGGGGAGGCGCCGACGACCACGGGGAAGACGTGACAAAGCTTGGTGGTGGGCCCCCAAGGGGCGCGGTACTACTCTTTAAACTTTTCTATATGCTTGAAATACTTCACAACCATCAACTTTAAAAAAGCAGAGGTGGGCCGCAGTCGAAAGAGCCCCGGACTGAGTGTGGAGTTCCGGTCCTGGTTTCTGTCGTGCCATCGGACCGCTCTGGAACCGAGCAAGTCACAGCCTCCCCTGGGCCACACAGGCTGGTCTCCAGCAGCCCTGTCAGTGCTGACATTTTATTGGGTAGTTTTCATCTACTTCAGTCCAAACATGTATTGAATTTCCAGTAGGTACTTATCTGTGGACACGTGTGACCCCCCGAGCAGACCCCGAGCCCCGGGAGGGCAGGAGGGTCTTCTCAGCCCTGTCTCCCCAGGGCCCCGCTCAGGCCCTGGGACTCAGTGGGTTCTCTGAATGAAGGAAGGAGGACAGAACGAATGACAGGAACACTTCTGTCCCTGAAGGGTTTGGAGTCTACAGCTGAGGTCCCCGGTCAGGAAGCCTGGGGTCTCCTCAGGACTGGAGCTCACTCTGTGTCCGTCCTCCTGCCTGTATCCCCGGGATGCCCATGCTGGGCTGGGAGGTGAGAGAGGCTGCAGGAACAGGAGAGCCAGCTTGGAGGCCTCCAGTCACTGCCACAGAGACCCTGTCCAAGCCAGGAGAGCGCCAGGAAACAGACGGGAAGGCAGGAAACATCCCATGGGTATGGCTTGGGCCCAAGCCCCCTCCAGGCCTGGGCTGAGCCCTGAACCCCAGGGGTCCAGACCTTGCCTTCCTCGCCCAGCCTGGCAGAGCTCAGCTGCTCTGCCCCGGCTCCTTGACACCTTCTTGGTCCCTGAGACCACTGCCAGCAGTTCAGTAAACATGAGCAGCCTGCTTGCACAGGAGGGTGGCTGGGGTCGGGAAACCTGGGTTCGATTCCTACCTCTGTCGCTCAGAGGCTGCCTAAGCATGGGCACTTTATCTTGCCTCCCTGAACCTCAGTTTCTTCATCATATTCACACTCAGTGTTGTTGTGGAGATCCAAACAGAGAAGGTCTCACACCATATGCAAGGAACTCAAAGATAAATTAAGCTTATAGATAGAGTCGAAGCCATGTGAGCCCTTGTCAGCCCCACTCCCCTACTCCTTGAAGGGTGTCACCATCCTGATCTCTGATGATCTTTGCTACCAAGTTTATCCTATTCCTACACATTACCGTATGGCATAACATTGATTTTCATGCTTTGAAATGTTATATATTATGGGATTATTCTGAATGTATTATTCTGTAATTTGCTTCTTCACTCAATGAAACGCTTTTGAGATCTCTCCACGTCGATACACGTAGCTCAAGTTCAATCATTTTCACTATCTAGTATTGCATTCTACAAATATACCACAATTCATCCACTCTCCCGCCGATACACATTTAGGTTGTTTCCAGTTACATTTTGTTATTTCAAGCAACACTGAGATAAATATTCTTGTACACGTCAAAAAATGAATTAAGCAAAGATGAGTGTTTTCAGGGAGCTTATGTGTGTTGACCAGTGGTGTTCACTATCCATTTTGATGACAGTATTTCCTGAACCCAAATCAAGGCAAACAGCTCGCTGAGGGGACAGACCACTTTAGGTTGGGACTCTCTGGAATGCAGGAGTAACAACTGCCACCTCCCGTTCAGAGCTTTCTGTGGGCCAAGCCCTGCGCCCTGCTCACATTCTCACAGAAGCCCTGTGAGGGGCCACTGGGGTTACCCCAGTTGAAGAAACTGAGGTGCAGACAGGTTAGGTCTCTTGGCCAAGGTCACACAATAGTTGAGCTTGAATTCAAACCAAACCTGGGGGGCCAGCCACGTGGCCAAGTGGTTAAGTTCCTGTGCTCTGCTTCGGTGGCCCAGGGTTTCGCTGGTTCGAATCCTGGGTGCAGACATGGCACCACTCACCAGGCCATGCTGAGACGGCATCCCACATGCCACAACTAGAAGGACCCACAACTAAAAAAAAAAAAAAAAAAAAAAACACACACAACTATGTAGCGGGTGGCTTTGGGAGAAAAATGAAAAATTTTTAAAAATCTTAAAAAAAAAACCCAAAAAAAAGAACCTGGGTCTGTCTGCCTCCACTGCCCATATTTTAGCCAGAACAGAGGGGCCCCAGCAGCATCCGCCAGAGGTGTGGGAGCAGAAAGGCAAGAGGGACTGACCCCAACTCTGGGCTCAGGGAGGCCTTCCTGAAGAAGGCGCCAATCCCAACTTGCCTGGAAAGATGGGGAGCATTGCTGCGGCAGTGGTGGGCAGCATCCGGGAGAAGAGACACTTCCGTCAGGGCACGAGGCTGGGGAACAGCACCGCGCCCCTTCACCCACCACCCTGGACTCCTGTTTGCCATGTGCCTTCCTTGCAGTTCTCTTTTCCCCTGATTCCACCCTGATCAGGCTGCTCTCCATCCTTCTCCCCATTCTTCTCTTTTCACCTTTTTTTCTCTTGAGTCAGTTTCTCTCTCTTTATTCTCCTAATCACCCATCCGTCCACCCACCCATCCATTTATCCACCACACATCTAACATGAACTGAGCACCAGTGCTGTGTCAGGGCATTGGAGCCTGGGTGAGGCAGTGCCTAGAATTGGTGGTGAGCACGCCCGTCACACTCAGCTAAACTTCCATGAGGAATCCTTGAGACCTGTCCTCTCCTTCAGACATGCCTAGAGACACACCCTTACACAAACCAGGCAACCTGCTAGGAGAAAAAAAAAAACACCAAAAACCTGAACGAGACAGTTGTGGCTCTCTGGCACCCCCTGCTGGTAATTTGAGAGCTTGCATCCTGGGTTGGAACGTCCTGGTGAACTCCAGAAGGGGCTGCTCCAGTTGCCTCGTGTCACCGTGCCTGCGAGGCAACCTCTGCCAGTAATTCCCCATAGGCGGGGTTCCTAAGGTGAGGTTCTTGTCAGAAATATTTAAACCTCCAGCCTCTGCCAGGCCCAAGCCAAAGCTCAGCGTAAGAAGCAGTGAGAGGTTGTTATGGATTAAATATTTGTGGTTCCCCAAATCGATATGTTGAAATCCTAGCCCCCAAGGTGATGATATTGGAAGGCGGGACCTTTGAGAGGTCATGAGGCCACGCGGGTGGAGCCCTCATGAATGGGACTGGTGCCCATCTAAGAACAGACAGGGGAGCTTGTGTCCCTGCCCTCTGCTCTTGGCCACACGAGGATACAACGAGAAGACGGCCTTTTGCAAACCAGGACAGCGACTCTGCCGGCACCTTGATCCTGGACTTCCCAGCCTCCAGAGCTGTGAGAAATAATGTTTGCTGTTTGAGCCACTGAGTCCACGGCATTTTGTTATAGAGACCCTAACAGACTAAGACTGAGATGTTTGTTTGTTTTATGGGGAGGAGGTGTGTGTTCTGCAGTGTGCATGTGAGCCCTGCGTGTGTGTGCTCTGCAGTGCGCATGTGAGCCCTGCGTGAGTGTGCTCTGCAGGGCGCATGTGAGCCCAGCGTGTGTGTGCTCTGCAGTGTGCATGTGAGTTCTGCGTGTGTGTGCTCTGCAGTGTGCGAGCCCTGCATGTGTGTGCTCTGCAGTGTGCAAGTCCTGCATGTGTGTGCTCGGCAGTGTGCATGTGAGCCCTGCGTGTGTGTGCTCTGCAGTGTGCGAGTCCTGTGTGTGTGTGCTCTGCAGTGTGCATGTGAGCCCTGCGTGTGTGTGCTCTGCAGGGCGCATGTGAGCCCCGTGTGTGTGTACTCTGCAGTGTGCATGTGAGTCCCACGTGTGTGTGCTTTGGTGTGTGTGTGGGTGTACTGGGGGAGCCAGGATGCAAATTCTGAGCATGTGCTCACATACCACGCCCCGGGCATGATGGAGACGTGCATGTGAGTAATCCTAACCTGTGCACATTAGGTGTTCTCAGGGAATGTGTCCGGGAAGACACACATGCAGCCTGCTCACACGTAGACTGGGCAACTCAGAGGCATATGCTCCCAGAGTTCCCTAGTGGATGGAGCCCCAGTCGTCCATTAGCGCACCCCGTCTTGGCTTCCTTCCCTTCCCTGTCTCACCTCCCTACTACCCTGCATGTGCTCCTTGGGATCACCTCCCAAATAAGCTACCTGCACTCAAATCATCTCCAGGTCTGCTCCCAGGACGGTGAAGGAGGCAGCCCAGGAGGAGAGGCCAATGCACTGAGGCTGGCAGAGCACAAAGATGGCAAGAGCCTGGGTCCAAGCTGGCATCACTGTGCCGATGAGTTAACCAGCCGGGACCTATCCTCCCCTCTGCCTCTGGTTAGGTGAGAAAACCGCCACCACTTAAGTCTCTTTTAATGGAGTTGTCTGTTCTTGTGGCTGAGAGCCTTCTAAGAACATGCACTCCCATGGCTGCCACGTGGGGACTCACACACAGCGGGCAGCCGCTCAGTGCACATGGGGTGGGGTACATACACAGCCACTGTGTGCATGCACGCACAAACACACACGCACAGACTCAGCAGCGCCCCACGTAGTGGCCGTGTATCCAGGACACAGAATTGGGTTGGCCTGCCACGTCTGTGCATGTCCAGCGTGGTTCCCTGGCGGTTCCAGGCTCCATCTTTCTCGAGCACCTCCCTCGTCCTCAGCCCATCTGCTTCTCCACTGCCTTCACCGTGGTTACCTGGACGACTTCTATAGAATCCCAGCTGGTCTCCCCATTGGTATGCTTCTTCCTCTTTAAATTATTTTCCACTCGGCAGTCAGAGAGAGAGTTTGAAAAGTACATTGGCTCTCATCATTCTCTTGTTGAAAACCCTTCAAAGGCCCCCTGTTGCTCTGAGGCACCTGCCCTGCAGAGGTCTCCAGTCCCATTTCTCCCCTTGCCTCCCACTGAACCTCCATCCTCAGGTTTACTCCTCACTGTATCCCGGTTGGGCAGGGGGGTGGGGAGACTGACTCCTGCAGGCTGGATTTCCCAGAAGCCGGTGACAGCTGGTTTCCAGCTGGGTTCAGCCAATGGGAGGCACTGGCGGGAGATTGGAGGGTGGGAGGAAGAGAAAAACCAGAGTATTTCTCTCCCTTCACCTCCTCTGTGGCTCCCAGTGGACGGGCCTGGGCGCCCTGAACTCATCCTCCCTCTGTCCCTCCAGCCTGGGAGGCAGCTGGGGCTGACCTTTGTGTTCCTCCACCTTCCCTGCTGTCGCTCAGCACTTTCCACACCTGGGGAACCAATTCCCTGGATTATATTCCCTCCATTTCGAAGAGAGATTTCTGTTTTCTGGCTTGACTGGCTGACACAGGCAGTCAGGAGCCCTGAGGAGGAAGCCAGCCGCAGCCTGTGCAGGGCGGGGCCATGGGAACAGCAGGGAAGAGATGCTGAAGCCTGGTGCCCTCCCCTGTGGCCCCCCCATCTTTGGACTTGAAGTCAAGTTCTGTGAGGTGATAAGCTTCCTAACTGTTTATCTTAGGGCTTCCTGCTGTGTGCATCTGGGGACATTTGTGGCATTTGGTCCCAGAGACCTGTAGCTGCGCCCAGTATCCATCTTCCCTTTCTACCCTGGTGAGAGCTGTGTTCCTTGGGCGCAGGGCATTTCCCCAGGTCCCAGGCAGCAGGGGAGGGAGGCCACGTGCTGATTTCCCAGCATGGTCAGGAGAGATGTACGCAGATCCCAGGTTGGGCGGTTAAAGATGGAGTACGCGCTTGCCTCTCCCTTTCTCTGTCTGGAACATGGGTGTGGCGTAGGAAGTGTTCGATGCTGCCTTAGATTCCTGGGGCCACAATCTGGGTAGCTGAGACAGCAGAAATGTGTCCTCTCCCAGTTCTAGAGGCTGGGAGTCTGAAATGGAGGTGTCAACAGGGCTGGTTCCTTCTCTATGAGGAAGGATCTGTTCCAGGCCCCTCTCCTTGGCCTGCAGGAGGCTCTCTTCCCTTTACGTGTGTGTCTCTCTGTGTCAGAATTTCCCCTTTTTGTAAGGACACCAGTCATATTGCAGTAGGGCCCACCCTAATGACCTCATCTTAACTAATTACATCTGCAACAACCCCATGTCCAAATAAGGTCACATTCTGAGGTACTGGGGTTAGGACTGCAACATAGGAATTAGGAGAGGGACACAATTGCACCCATAACACGTGCCTTGTGGGTGAGGGCGCACCCCGGGGAGGAGGAGCCACGAGACGAAGAGAGCAGATGACCTCACAGGGCAAGGCTGCAATGCCAGCCTGGACTTTGAAGTTAGAGGGAAGTAAATTTCTATCTTAGTTTATGCGTGGTTGTTGAGGAACATTTAAGAAAAGTGCAGACAGGATTGGAGAAACCAGCACGGGATGATGAAACGTCTCAAGGCTATCAGCAGTGGGGCGCTGACACCACCCCTGGCCTGAAGGGGCAAGGGGAGGACACAGCTAACAGCCCAGAGATAAGAGCTGTGGGAAAAGGACAAGGCCACCCGATAGGAGCCAGGCGGAATGCAGCCATTGCAAACCCAAGGCCTGGCAGGGAGGCCACTGGCGAATAGGTCCCCCACCCGCTCTCTCTTCCTCTCCTCCAGTCTCCTGCTGGCACCTTCCATTGAGTGAGCCAAACCCAGAGGACAGAGGAGCCCACTGATGCTGTCCATCAGGTCGGCCAACAGGGCAGGTGGGACTGGTGGAGTGCAGATGGAGAGAATCCAGCAGACTGACACCCAGTTCTTGTTGTGACACTCCCCCTGCTGGCTGTGAGCTCGGGAGGGTTTGTCTGTCACCTCTGCAGAAGGACCCCTAGTGACCAGGACAGCGCCTGGAATCTACTAGGTGTTTGATAAATATCTGCTGAATATGTATGTGCCAGGAGGGCAGTGGAATAAGAGCAGGGGGACGGGCAGGAGAGTCACACCTCCAGCGCCTCCTTCACCACCATCCCCCCAGCAGCCGGGGGCTCCCCGCCAACCCCTGCTCAGCCCCAGAAAGGCATGGCCCTGGCTGTGGCAAGAAGGCTGTCCCTGCCCCCACCCCTCCCTGGCACCATTGCCCAACATTTCTTCCTTGAGGCAAGAGGCACCTGCATGCTGTCCCTGTTCTGGGTCCCCTCAGTGGCTTCTTGGTGCCACTGCAGGGCAGATGGGGCCCTTGCCTGACCCAGGGCCTCCTTTCCTATCCCTGAGGCCGGGCTGCCCCTCATTACAGGGCAATGAGGCACTGGAGAGTCCTGGACTTAAGATCACGGTGTGTGATTCCCAGTGAACGTTGGTCCCTAAAAGGCTCTGAGAAGTCCTGCAGAAAAGAACCATTTGAACTTGGTTTGATCATATATTTCCCAGTCCATTGGACCTTTGATTCTTTACCAAGTGCCCACTGGGCTCTGTTCTGAGAGCTGAGCCCACAGCTGTGAACAAGGCATTGTGGGGCTTCATTCTCATGGGTCCTTTTGTCCTGGAACATCTATGAACATCCTCCAGAATGCTACTGTTCAGAACCACTATCCAGCCACGCCCTGCTGCCAGGCTTCTCCGGGACACCCGAGGGGACGGCCTGAAGATGTGCCCTGCGTGCCTGTCAGGCTCAGCTGTTCTTTTAGGGCAGGGAGAGTCAGGCATCGGGAGAGTCCTTTAGCTTCCCTCCTTCATTTGTTGCCTCTTTAACATCATGTGTGTATTGTTGTGTACCTACTATGTGCCAGGCCCCTTCCAGGCATTGGAAATTCACACACGAATAAAAGAAAGCTTTGTCCTGGCCGAGGGTTCCATCAGGTGGGAACGAGAAATAACGGGAACGGCCTCCCAAGAAAAAGGCTTCCCAGTGCCCCACCCCCAGACCCGCCTCTCAATTCCCCATACTTTCCTGCCGCCTGGACCTCCACCTCCCGGTTCGTTCAGGACGTGACCTGCTTTGCTTTAGGCTGAGACCTACTGAAGATCTGGCCCCTGCACTTCCCAGGCCAGCTCCCTCTTCCTGGGGGTCGACGGGAGGTTCATCTGTAGGGATTTTGCTCCAGGTGCTCTGAGGCCAGAAATCCCCCAGAGGGTGACACGGCAGTGCAGCTGACAGGGTGTCCACGAGGCCTGGAGGGTAAGATGACCCGATAGGGATTGCGATGGGAGAGTCGTCCCTGAGGGTCCATCTCCCTTGGGACCCGGCAGAGGCCAGGGTCACCGCGTGTCTGTCTGCAGAGCCCTCAGAGAGGCTGAGACCTGCTCAAGGCCACTGGATAAAGGCTGAGGAGGCTTGTTGTGTGAAGCTGAGGGAGGGAGGGTGGGCCTTCCCCACACGCGGGGCACCTGGCTGTCAGGACAGGCAGCGCCACGCAGGGGGCCTTCAGCCAATCCTTGCTGGTCTCCGGGTCTTAATTTCCCCATCTGTCAGATAGAAGAGACAGTTCGGATCATCTCTTAGGCCCTGTCTTTCAGACATTCCGCACTGGAATCTGGGACTGTGTGACCTGCCCCTTCCACTCTCCAGCCACCTCCTCAATCCCTCCCTCTTTCTCGCTCAGCTCAGGGTCTGGGAAATGGCTCTGAGCTTCAAAGCTGAGCAAACAAACATGTCCAGGCCCATGGGGAACAGGATGTAGGGAGGGCACGGCTATTTTTAACACAGTTTGAAGGATTTTCGCAGCTGCTTCCGTTGTGTCCACACTTTCCACAGGTCCAGGCTATTGCGGGTGCACACATTGCTGTGCGTGTGGTGGGAGCAGGTACCCTCCTGATACAAAACCTGCCCCTGATGTCTGCCCTTCCATCAGGGAGCCATTGCAAGTGGCTGACCATTGCCCTCCTCTGTGCTTCCAAAATGTAGGCGCCCAAAGGAGGGCTGGACACTGAGTTGGTAACACGAGCTTTGCTGCACCCTCAAAACAGCTCCAGCTGGCCCCCCTCACTCTCACCCCAAAATCCTTCACACAGCCCCCAGGAAGAGAGTTTTTGAAAGTATAAGTGAGATCCCAGGTCCTTCTACTTCCTCACCTCCCACCACCACGGCTTTCTCTCTGTGCTTAAAGACCCAGCTCCTCATTACCTGACCTGCAGAGAGCCCTACAGGGTCTGCCCCCCAACCCCTGCTTTTTCTTAGTCTCTCTCTTTCTCAATTTGGATTTCAGGGAACAGAATTGGATTAATTGTAATCCTCAGTCTGTGACATACTCTTACTGTTTCAGGTCATTAGTCCACTCATGGGCCACTTTTCTTTAGTTAGACACATAGTTATTTTAAATAATGTAGTTATTCAAAGCCACGTCTACCGTAACAGTGTGGATGAATCTCAAAAGTATTACGCTGAATGAAAATTGCTCAGAAACAAAAGAGGCATACCGTACACGTCCGCTTGTATATGAAGATTCTAGAAAAGGCAAGACCATACGACAGAAAGCAGATCACTGGTTGCCGAGGGCCAGGTGTGGAGGGGGGATGAAAGTGACTAGGCAGGAGGGAAGTTTTCGGGGTTATTACAATGTTCTATATCATGATTGTGATAGTGGTTACACGACTGTACGTGTTTGTCAAAACATTAATTTTACAAGTAAAACTGGTGAATTTTGCTGTCTGTCAATTAACCTTCAGTAAAGCCCAAACAAAACTAGAACCCGGAGCAACGTTTAACCTGTCCTCTTCGTCCCCACCCCAGACTCGAGCCAACCATCATCCAGAATCCTATGTCCATCTTGCATTTACCTGCCTTTTTATACAGTTTTATTCACCTATTTCTATTCATTACAAAGTATATTTAGGGGCTGGCCCGGTGGCACAGGGGTTAAATGCACACGTTCTGCTTCGGCCGCCCAGGGTTCGCCGGTTCGGATCCCAGGTGCGGACACGGCACCACTTGACAAGCCATGCTGTGGTAGGCATCCCACATAGAAAGTGGAGGAAGATGGGCACAGATGTTAGCTCAGGGCCAGTCTTCCTCAGCAAAAAGAGGAGGATTGGTGGCAGCAGTTAGCTCAGGGCTAATCTTCCTAAAAAAAAAAAAGTATATTTAAAAATTTCAGTTGTTTTTAATTCTATAAAAAGAGTATGAAACTGCATTTATTTCATTTTTTTAAACTTTTTTTTTTAAAGATTTTATTTTTTTCCCTTTTCTCCCCAAAGCCTCCCCGTACATAGTTGTGTATTTTAGTTGTGGCTCCTTCTAGTTGTGGCATGTGGGACGCTGCCTCAGCATGGCTTGATGAGCGGTGCCATGTCTGTGTCCAGGATTTGAACCGATGAAACACTGGGCCGCCGCAGCAGAGCTCGCGAATTTAACCACTCGGCCACGGGGCCGGCCCCTAAATTGCATTTAATCTTCTGGGACTTTTTTTCTTAATTTACATTCCTAGGAATGATCTACATTGTGGCACATCACTGTGATTCATTCTTTTTGACTACTGAATAATATTCCATCCTATGAATATACTGCATATGTTCATCCACTTACCTTGATGGACCTTTGAGTTGTTTCTAGGGTTTTGCTATTGAGGATGGAGGACGTGGCTGCCGGAACATTCTTGGGCCTCTTGTGGCACATGTGCAAGATTTTCTCGAGGCTCTAGACCTAGGAGCGGAACTGCTGGGTCACGTGAGGATTCAGCTTTAGGAGACACCTCTGCTTTGACCTCAGTCCCCACTGCTCTCCACTTTACCCATTATGCTCCAGCCATCCTGACCCCCTTCTCCTTGAACAAGCCAAGCCCATTCCAGCCTCCAGACCTGTGCCCCTGCCATCCTCTCCAGCTGAGCACTCTCCCTTCAGGGCTTCGCACGGCTGGCTTTCACATATCCTGTAGGACTCAATCAAACACTACCTCCTCTGCCCAAATGTCACCCTCCCTGGCCCCCATCTGAACGAGTTCTTCCCATTCCTACCCAAGGCACCCACATTTCCTTCTCTCCATAGCACCTGCCACCACAATCAGAAATGGCCTTTATTATTTTTATTGATCGTCATTGTCTTCCCTACTAGACTCAAGCTCCAGGAGAGCTGGGATCCTGTCTTATTTATGGACAGCCTGATATAGAGAAAGTGCTCAACAAACTTTTTTTTATTGAGGTGGATACTAATATTAATCCCACATTAGAGATGAGAGATCTATGGCTCAGAGAAGTTGAGCCATGTGACCAAGGTCACAGAGCCTGGAGGTGGTAGAGGCAGGATTTGAACCCAGCTCTGACCAGTTCCAGAGCCCGTGTTCTTTCCTGGAAGAGGCTGACTTGTTCTGATGTAACCTCTCCTTCCCCCTCCCCTTTTATCAGCCGGCCATTGATGCCACCTGTGCAGCCACATGTTGGAAGAAACTCCAGGTCACTCCCCAGTCTGCAGTGGATGGGGGCCTTGGCCTTGGACTATGGGAGACCGGGTGTGCTACCACCTGTTCCAGCCCCCACCACCTGCCTCCTGCCTTATATTAGAATCTGTGTCCCTTCCCTATCTCAAAACTCATGATGCTCCGGCTGCTGAGTTCCCTCCTATTTGTGGCCCTTGGTAAGACCCCAACCTGTGCTGCACTGGGCCAGGGGCCCTTAAAATCTGCCACCACCCTGGGTCTTGTGAACCCAACACCTGGTTAGCAGGGGTTTCAGCTTTCCCTGGGGCATAATCGTGGGGGCTTTCTCCTTGGTGCTGGAGCAGAAGAACGGAGGGGAAGCTGTGGATGGACCGGTGCAGGAGAAAGCCTGAGGGCCCCAAGGGCTGCGGTGGGAGTCCTAGCTGCAAAGGTCTGGTGGTGAAGAGCTTGGGCACTGGTTAGACTGCTTGGGATGGAATTTCTGCTCCTCTGCTTAACCCTCCAACTCTCCTCTCACGCTGCTCCTACCCCGCTCCTAATCCTGTGGTCTGGCTTTTTCCTGATCTCTCTGCCATTTTACATTCCAGCTCAGGGCTGCCTCCTCCAAGCAGCCTCCCTTGACTGACAGTCACGGTAACAGATAATGTTTTTCAAGTGTTTACTCTACGCCAAGCAGAATGCTCAGGATTTTTTTCTTACATTAGCTCACATAATCCTCACAACAGCCCCAGGAGGCCAGTACTCTTATTGTCCCCATTTTACAATGGGGAAACTGAGCCTCAGAGAGGTAAAATAGCCCTCCCTAGAACAAGAGGCAGAGTTGCGTTTTGAAGCCAGGCAGTCTTATTCCAAAGCCTCCAGTCTTCATGACGATAGCTGTCACTCCTCCAGGGCTCAATGGGCGCCAGGCACTCTGCCAATTGTATTAACCCCTTCAGTCCTGCCACGGACAGAAGCCACATCTTCATCTCCATCTTTGGATTCCTGGGACTCTGGAAACCCCTGCTCTGCTCCAGATGCTCACTGTTCATATGTGGCTACCGAGGTCCAGAGGGGAAAAGGGGCTTGCACAGGGTCACGTGCCAGTTTGTGGCACAGCCAGGACTGTGCCTCAGAATTTTTTCCTTTTGAGGACCCTCTGGCTGATTGGCACCTCTACTCTCTCCTCCAGCCTCAGGCTCTGGCCAAGCTTCCCAGCGACCCTCCTCGCGTGTTGTCAACGGCGAGGACGCGGTGCCCTACAGCTGGCCCTGGCAGGTAAGAGCAGAACCAGCTGTGCTGTTTCCCACCGTGGACTCTGCCCTCCGTGCCCTGACTGTCGGGCATCCAGTCCTGACGCCGTGGCTTTGCTTCCAGTATCCACTTCAGCTTCCAAAGGCCAGGAGACCCTTGGACGATCTGTTTCCTGTGGCAGTTTTGCCCGTTCAAACTCTCATCCTCACTGGGCGGTTTGCAAGTTAGGAGTGGAATCTGGGGCGAGGGCAGTGCTGAACTCAGGGGGTTGGTGCACTGATAATGCAATTTCAGGCACTGTGTTTAGGTGGGGAGATCTGGGGGGATGCATTTCTAGACTCCTCGAATTATCCAACAGGGCTATATGCTCTGAGAGCAAAAGAGGGATGAAAGGCTCGACAGAGATCAGTGGAGGGAGGCACAGAGGGCCAGACTCGCTGTGCTAACACACCAGCCATAACGCTAGCCATATGTGGCTGTTGAAATTTAAATTAATTAAAATTAATGTTAAAAATTCAGTTGCTCAATGCTGGTCATATTCCAAACGCTCAATAGCCACATGTGGCTAGTGGCTACCATATTGGACAGCCAAGGCAGAGAACATTTCCATCATCACAGAAGTTCTATCAATGGCACTGGTCTGCAGCAGGGGCCAGCTAACTTGTTCCATAAAGGACCGGAGAGTAAATGGCCATATGGTCTCGATTGCAATGACTTCACTCTGCCATTGCAGCATGAAAGTGGCCACAGATGACATACAAATGAATAAGCGTGACTATTGTCCAATAATCTTACATACAACAATTTATATTTAGCCCACGGGCTGTAGTTTGCCAATTCTTGGTTTGGAGGGAGCTTTTGAAAATCAGAATGTAGGAAATGAGAGAGAGGAAAAGGACTCAGGGAGGGTTGACCTGAGAGGGCCCAAGAGGCCTTGAAAGAACTGACGTTCAGAGGAACTGGGGGCCTGATGGAACAGAGGGCCTTGGGGCTCTCAAGAGACAGAAGGTTTGGAGATATCCTGAGGGCAGACAAGTTGAAGTCCCAGGGAGTTCACGGGGCTGGGGGTTGGACAGCTTTGGAGAGTCAGAATGTTATCCTAGTGGAAAAGGGACAGGGTCGCCATGAGCAGTTGTGTAGGTTGGGCACTGCAGATTTCTAGAGGGTATCATTCTTTTCTGCATGAATGATGCCCTCTAGAGTTGTATAATGTGCAACCTATACAGCCACGGGTAGCAGCCCTTGTTGTGGGGCCTAGACCACTCAGGCTCCTCCCTCCCTGGCCACCAGGTCTCCCTGCAGTATGAGAAGGAGGGAGCCTACTACCACACCTGTGGCGGCAGCCTCATTGCCCCTGACTGGGTGGTAACCGCGGGCCATTGCATCTCGTGAGTTCTCTCACCTGCCCCTGTCCTTGTGTAAGACCCAGGCAGGCCGGGGGGGAGGGAGGGGGGTGACTCTGAGAGGGGAGGGAGGGAGGCCAATCAAGCCTGAACTGACCTCGCTTCTACTGGCAGGAGCTCCCGGAGCTACCAGGTGGTGTTGGGCGAGTATGACCGGGCGGAGGAGGAGGGTCCCGAACAGGTGATCCCCATCAACGCCGGGGACCTCTTTGTGCACCCACTCTGGAACCCCAACTGCGTGGCCTGTGGGTGAGTGACCCAGGGGCTCCTACACTCATCCCTCCCTCACCCAAAGCCGACTCTGAGGAGACTCCCAGGGACAGTGGGGCTGGGTCCAGGTCACACACATTGAGGGTCGGAGCCAGCACAGCCTTTAAGAACCATCTGCAGGGGCAGGCCCGGTGGCGCAGTGGTTTAAGTGTGCACGTTCCGCTTCTTGGCGGCCTGGGGTTCGCGGGTTCGGATCCAGGGTGCAGACATGGCACTGCCTGGCAAAGGCCATGCTGTGGTAGGCGTCCCATGTATAAAGTAGAGGAAGATGGGCATGGATGCTAGCTCAGGGCCAGTCTTCCTCAGCAAAAAGAGGAGGATTGGCAATAGTTAGGTCAGGGATAATCTTCCCTAAAAAAAAAAAAAAAAAAGAACCATCTGCAGCAAACCTCTCTCTCCCAACAGAGGGGCAGCAGGACCCAGGGAGGGGCAGGAACTCCCCCAAGCCCACTGGGCTGGTTGGCTTCAGAACCTAGAACTCCTCTAGCACCCTGTCTCCTAAATCCAAAGGTTCCTCCATTTGACAGACATTCATCCAGAGCTTCCTGGTTCCGGCACAGTGACAAAAGGAGGAGCAGTGGCCTGAGGGTCAGGCTCCAGCACTAAGTTGCTGTGTGGCCTGGAAAAGTCACTGCCTTTCTCTGGGCCTTGTTTTGACCCCTTGTCCAGGAGGCAATCACTGGGTGAGAACACTAAAGCAGGGCTTCTTAAGCCCCTCAAACAGATGCAAAATTGTGGGTCTGGGTGGCTCAGCATTTTTCTGGTGAGAGGGTCAAAGAAGTGGGCAGAAGCCCTGAAAGTGAGTGCAGGAGTGAGGGGCCTGATGACCAAGACGCTGACCGTCCTCACGCGGGCCTCGGGTGAGTGGAGAGAAAAAACGGACCCCAGTGAAAAGACTAGAGTGATGAGCAGGCAGATGAGGGCCAAGAGCAGCGGTTCTCAGAGCCTGGTCCCCAGGTCAGCCGCAGCCAGCAGCATCGCCGGGGAACTTGTTAGAAATGTCACTCCTCAGACGCCACCCGGACCCACTGCATCAGAAACGCTAGGGGAGGGGCCAGCAACCTGCGTTTTAACAAGCCCTCCAGGGACTCTGATGCAGCTGAAGTGTGAGCACCACTGGGGTAGAAGCTGAGGACCCTTTGGAAGGCCGAGAGTCAGTGTAGACTGAAGGGGCCGGGAGGGCTCCCTGAAGTTGCTCAGCCTAAGAATGCATGGGATTTGGAGGGAAAAAGAGCGGCTGGAGCATCCCCTCAGGGAATATCTGAAGCAAAAGCTGGGGGATGGGGTGTAGTCTGGCTGGAGGATCAGGCTCCCCATGACTCCTCCCTTCTCCCCAGCAATGACATCGCCCTCGTCAAGCTCTCGCGCAGTGCCCAGCTGGGAGATGCGGTCCAGGTGGCCTCCCTCCCTCCCGCCGGCGACATCCTGCCCAATGAGGCGCCCTGCTACATCAGTGGCTGGGGCCGTCTCTACAGTACGTGCTGATCCCTCCAGCGGTCACAGGGATAGTGGCAAGAAGATAGGGCCTGGGGGCTGGAGGTAGAGGGCCACACCAGCACTGGTCCTTGCATTTTCTCCCATTCCTCCTCCAGGGGCAGCCTTCTCCCTGCATCCTCCCAAACATGAATGTGTTCAATTGAACAATTTTTGGTGCCTCCTGTGTGCCAGGTGCTGGGGACGTTTTGGTGGACAAAGCAGACAGGACCATATAACCTGGTGGGAGGAGAGTCCCCATCAGATTAGAAGAGTTGCCTGCCCCAAACCCCCCACCCCACTCCGGGGCTCCCAGCTCTGACTTCCAGACCCCGGCCCAAGTCCTGCACCCCCATGACCCCAGACTCAGCACGCTCTATCCCCACAGCTGGGGGGCCACTCCCGGACAAGCTGCAGGAGGCCCTGCTGCCTGTGGTGGACTATGTGCACTGCTCCAGGTGGGACTGGTGGGGCAGCAGCGTGAAGAAGACCATGGTGTGCGCCGGCGGGGACTCCAGCTCTGGGTGCAATGTGAGTCAGCTCTCCTGGGCTGCAGCCCCTCAGCTGGGCAGGGGCCCCGGGATATCTCTGCCATCTGCCTGGAAGGTGGAGGAGGAATCTTGCCTGCTTGTCCCATTCAGCCTCCAGGCCAGGCAGGACTTGGAGGAAGTCAGCACAGTCCAGACACGCAGCCCTGGCCTGGGAGTCAGGACACCTGGACTCTAGTCCCAGCTCACAAACTGACTTGACCTGGTGCAAGTTGCTGTCCCTACTGGGTCCTCAGGCTTCCCCACCAGCACGGCAGGGGATATTGACAGTATGACCTCTAAGTCACCTTCAACTCTGTAGTCCTGAAGTTATAGTTAAACAATACTACCATTGTATTATAAGTGAGTATGAACAATAATATTAATAATTAACTGTGGTACTAATAATGGGAGCCACCACTTATTGATTGCTTCCCTACTAGGCATTGTGCTAAGAGCACATATCTATCATTTCACTTAATTCTCACAGGATCCTGTAAGACGGATACTATTCCCCATCATAAATGAGCAAACTGAGGCTCAGAGAGGTTAAGTAATATGGGGGTTTCTGGAAATCCCCAAAGTCAGAACCAATTCCTTAAAGCCCAGACATGGATCAGGCCCCCACTGTTCTCTGACCATTCCAGGGTGACTCTGGAGGACCCCTCAACTGCCCCGCAGAGGATGGCTCCTGGCAGGTCCATGGTGTGACCAGCTTTGTATCTTCTTGGGGCTGCAATACTCGCAAGAAGCCCACAGTGTTCACGCGAATCTCAGCCTTCAATGACTGGATCGAGGAGGTGAGCAGGGAGGCATGCAGGAAGGGAGGGCTCCAGGTGCTGGCTCTTCTGAGAGGTGCTGGGGGATGGTGAGAACAGCAGATCCCGAGGGGCTGAGAGGGTCCTGGAAGGTCAGTGGGGGAGGGGCCCTTCGGGACATTCGGGGGGGCATGTTGGAGATGTTTTCTGCTACAGTGTGGCCCCAAGAACCTCCAAGGCTTCTGGGTGGAGCTTTGAACTGTTGAACTTCCTTATTTCAACAAGTGTTTATGAAGTGCCTCCTCTGGTCCAGGGTTTTCCTTGTCAGAGAGGATAAAGCGATGAGTCACAGGGCTGCTTCGTGGGGGACAGATGATTAAATGAGCAATAAAAGAAGAAGTGTGGTGAGAGCCATGATAGGGATGCTCAGGCCCCAGGGAGAGCGCCAAGCTCATCTGGGAATGAATGATCAGGGAGGATTAATAACGTCCATGAAAACAGTCATGGCCACCATTTATAGACTGATTCAACATGTGCCAGGCACTTGGGGGAGCACCTTAACTAATAGTTTCATCAAAAACCCCATGAGGTAAGTATTATGATTATTCCTGTTACACAGATGAGGAAACTGAGGCTCAGAGAGATCAAGTCACTCTCCCAGGGTCACACAGCTCACGAGTGGCATGACTGGGAGTTGAACCCAGTTCCATATGGCTTCAGAGCCTGTGCTCCTAACTAGACAATTCTGGGTTTTTTCCCCTCTCTTTTTCCAGATTATTTCAAGTAACTAGGACCAAGGCCTGGGTGGCAGTGCCGATCCACATCCTCTGTAAAAAATAAAGATTTCTCAGCAAATCCCAACTCCAGTCTATCTTCCTTCTTTGACTCACCTCTTCCCCTCTGGCCCATTCCTGAAATCTTAGATCTGATATACAGTGACCACATCCAACTCTCGCAGATGAAAATGAGAAACAAATGAGGCCCAGAGAGAAGAAAGTTGCTATAGGGTGACCAACCATGCCAGTCTGCCTGGGATGGAGGGGTCCCCAGGACACAGGACTTTCAGGGGTAAAACCAGGAGTGTCCCGGGTGGTTGGTCACTCTAGTCTATAGCCACACGCACTCATTGACTTTTCAATGTAGGCATAAAAACATGGCAGAATCTGCAGAAAAAGTGACTCTGCCAGCCCCTTGGGAGGCTCATGGTGGAGTGGGACGGGCCATGTGTTTTCAGCGTCCATTGAAGGGCTGGGGAAGGAGGGCTGCAGTCATTCATTCACTCAACAAGCATTCATTGCTTGTTTCAGAGGAGGGCTCAGAGCGGGGAGACAACTTGGTTCCTTCCCTGAAATGGCTCTTTATTTAGATAGAAATGAGCACTTCAGAGTCATCCATTAAACACTGACTAGGCACCTTCTTTGTGGCAAATTCAGGGCTGGGAGTACAGACGGAAGTAGGACAAT
This sequence comes from Equus przewalskii, assembly GCF_037783145.1. Lineage (NCBI taxonomy): Eukaryota > Metazoa > Chordata > Mammalia > Perissodactyla > Equidae > Equus > Equus przewalskii. The sequence continues at coordinate 32,504,511 of NC_091832.1, read as the reverse complement.
GGCAGGAAGACCCCTTGCAGCAGGGTGGGGTGGCAGACACACACACAGATACTCACACAGTGCTGAAAACGAGGTCAGAGCCCAGCGAGCTGTCGCTGAGGTCCAAAAGACCGCCACCATGCAGCCAAAAGCAACATAAAGCGACTGAATTCCTTTACTCATGTTTCTCCTGAATACTGTGAAAAGAAACACAGTCCTAGCAAGGACACACACATATATATAATTTTTTAACACTGATGTTCTTCTATTGCACCCTCTCCTTAAAAATTATACTTCTAGGGGCTGGCCCCGTGGCCCAGTGGTTAGGTTCACACGCTCCACTTTGGCAGCCCAGGGTTTCGCCGGTTCGGATGGCACTGCTCATTAGGCCACGCTGAGGTGGCGTCCCACATACCACAACTAGAGGGACTCACAACTAAAATATACAACTACGTACTTGGGGGATTTGTGGAGAAAAAGCAGGAAAAAAAATAAATAAAAATAAAAAATAGAGTCAGAAAGAAAAAAATTATACTTCTGGTTTTGAAAAGTTTAGAAGATACAACATGGAGAATAATAGAGGAAACACCTTGTAGCTTCCTTCTAGAATGAACAAATTTCACATTTTTGCTTTATATTTTCTAAAATAATAACAATAGCTAAGGTGGAGTCTCCGTGTACTCTTCCCAGAGGTCATCGTCTTCACGGGTGTGGGGTAGTCCACCCAGTATTACTGCTTTTCCTTTGGGGTACATAAAAGGATAGCTCCTGGGGCTGGCCCGGTGGCACAGCGGCTAAGTGCGCACATTCTGCTTCGGCAACCCAGAGTTTGCTGGTTCGGATCCCGGGTGCGGACACGGCACTGTTTGGCACACCATGCTGTGGCAGGCATCCCACATGTAAAGTAGAGGAAGATGGGCACAGATGTTAGCTCAGGGCCAGTCTTCCTCAGCAAAAAAAGGAGGATTGGCAGCAGTTAGCTCAGGGCTAATCTTCCTCAAAAAAAAAAAAAAAAGGATAGCTCCCGCCTGCCCCGTTGGAGTTGGCTTTGGCCATGTGGCTTGATCTGGCCAAGGTGAAGATTTGAGAGACAGGACCATTTGCCGACCTCTCTTTCCCTTTGCCATGGCAACTGATGGCTACAGGTCAGCCTGGTCCCAGAGTGGGGAGACGTGGAGCAGGCCTCTGCTGACCCCTGATGGACATGTAGCACAAGCAAGAAATAAACTCTGTTACAAGCCACTATGATTTAGGGTGTTTGTTATGGTGGCCCTAACCTAGCCCGACTGATAAAATGACTTTGGTGTTTATCCTTCTACCCCATGCTGTTATATTTTTATCACATATATAAACATCCATAAACACTGTACTGCATTGTTTTGGTTTTTAAAATGGCTTTATCTGTATGGATTATTTTGCAATCTGTTTCCTTCACCTAACACGATGTTTCTGAGGTCTCTCCATGCTCGTTTATCTATCCGCAGTTCATTGCTGCTGGTTTTGTAGAGTATCCCATTGCACAACATCACTAGTTATTTACCCTTTTTCCCCTTCTGATGGACAGTTACAGCAAGGCCGATTTTTTGTGATTACAAATAGTGCTTCAATGAATGTCCTTGAACACACCTCCAGGTGCACATGTGTGAATTTCTCTAGGGTATACCCTGAGAAACGGAATTGCTGGGTGGGCGGGTGTGCTCATTTTCAACTTTACCAACTGCCAAATTGCTCTCCAAAATGATTGTATCAACAATACTTCTTTTTTGTTTTTTTCTTTTTTTTTGCTGAGGAAAATTTACCCTGACCTAACATCTACTGCCAATCTTCCACTTTCTGTATGCGAGCCACTGCCACAGCATGGCCAGGGACAGACAAGTGGTGTAGGTCTGTGCCCGGAATGGAACCCTGGCTGCCAAAGCAGAGCACGGCAAACTTAACCATTAGGCCACTGGGGCTGCGCCTCAACAATACTTCTTAAAATTCCCTTTTTTCCCTTTCCCAGCCGCTGTCTCTGTACACTAAACTGCCCCCCACTTTTCTCCTAAAACCACTCCTGGTATCTCAACCCTCCCCCACCAAAACTCTCCTCTGGCCCTCACCCCCGCTCTGGCTCCCACAAAAGCCCAAGAACTGGTCTGGCAAGGCCAGAGGGCAAGGAAAGAACTGAGTCAAGCAGAGCCGAGACCTCTGTATCACAGGGTTGTGGGGGAGGATGCGAGAAATTCTGGAACCCGCATATGTTAATCATTTGTATTGAGTCAGACAGACCCTGCTGGGTGACACATGTATCTGTCAGGTGTTCCCAAGGCACAGCAGGGTTGCAAAAGGTGAGCATCTAATTCTTCCCAATGGGTCAGGGAAAGGCCCTTGGACAATTTTCCAAAACAGTTTTAGGATAAAGGGCAGTCAGAAGTGTAAAATTCCACCCAGCCTTGCCAGGAGGCTGAGAACTGCTATGACACCTTCTCCTGCACAGAGAGTGCAACAGAGAGTGAGGAAATCTTGCCTGAAAGTGCCAACAATTCGATCAATAATTCAATTTCTTTTCTTTAATCTCCAAGTCTCAACAATTCAAATCCTTTAAAAACCATATAGTCAAAAATTATACTTTTGAGGGGGCTGGCCCCGTGGCCGAGTGGTTAAGTTCACTCACTCCGCTGCAGGTGGCCCAGTGTTTTGTTGGTTCGAATCCTGGGTGAGGACATTGCACTGCTCATCAAACCACGCTGAGGCAGCGTCCCACGTGCCATAACTAGAAGGACCCACAACGAAGAATATACAACTATGTACCAGGGGGCTTTGGGGAGAAAAAGGAAAAAAATAAAATCTTTAAAAAAAAATTATACTTTTGAGTAATGATTTGAGAGTGTCAATGCCAACAATTCTTTGTTTTTGTTTTCTAAATTATGAACAATCCATTTTCTGAAAAAGCACAATGTCAACACTTCTATTCTTTTTTAAAAATGATAAGGGACCAGCATTGCAATGCTCTCTTTTTAATCACATGATGTCAACAATTTAGCTCTTTTTTTTTTTTTCGGGAGAGATTCGCCGTGAGCTAACATCTGTTGCCAATCTTCCTCTCCTTCTTTTTTTTTTCTCCTCAAAGCCCCAGTACATAGTTGTATATTGTAGTTGTAAGTCCTTCTAGTTCTTCTGTGTGAGCCACCGCTGCATGGCTAGTGACAGACCAGTGGTGAGGTTCTGTGCCCTGGAACTGAACCTGGGCCACCGAAGCAGAGAGCGCCGAACTGTAACCATTAGACCATCATGGCTGGCTCTAGTTCTCATTTTAAAATCATTAAAGTGAAGATAATTCATTTTTTTAGTCTGAAAAGAGTCACAATTCCATTCTCTTTTCCTTTTTCAGAACATTAATATTGGCTACGTTTTGGAAACTTGTACTTTGGGAAATACTGTTCAAAATCACCCCCATTCCCGCCTCTCCTATGCAGCTGCTGCTGTCATCCTGATTTGCTTCCCTCCACTTCTTTTTCTTTGCATTTAGAAAACCTATCAACAGTGAGATTCAGTGAACATGGACTGAGCACCTGCTGTTATTCTGTGCCAGGCGCGGGCAGAGGAAAATGACCCAAACTTGGGCCAGGTCCTTGATGAGCCCACAGCCTGGCTGGGAAGCTGACAGGTACACCCAAGCAGGGGGAAACCTGACTCTGTGTTCTAATGAAGGCCAGAGTGATGGGGGGCCCAGGGAGCTGCACTCACAGTGGGATGGGAAGATGGGAGCTCTTGATGGTCCTTACACTCAGATGACTGAGGCATCAAGGGATTCCTGTCCAATGTGACTCTGTCAAACCTTCTTTGTCAATTAACACCAACACATAGTGCTGAGAAACTTTGCTGTTGAAATCGTGTCAGTGAGAATGGAATATTCCCTTATCTAGTGGGTCGGAGCGAGATTTGACACAGAGAAGCAGCTTGGATTACCAACTCAGGCACAGAGCTTCAGATATGGGGTTTTTTGACACAACAGTCTATATTTATCTTAACTTTGTGGTATCCAAGGAAACAGGACTATGAGTCTACCTCTCAGCCTAAGCCAGAGGTTACCTCCTGTCCACACAGCCAGATTTGCTTTGAGCCTATCAAAGTTTCACTTCAACTTCACCTAAATTCCACTCTTTCCCCAATCCTATGATAACCCTACTTCTTCTTTTATTTAGTAAGATACCCCATGGTACCTCTGGGTGTTTGTGGCATCAAGTTAATAAACCTAATTTTGTTAAACCACACTTGTGTCCCTGGTGGTCTTTATCAGATTGGTTTTATTATAAAATTCAAGCTTCTGTTCATTCATTCACTCATTGATTCATTCAACAAATGTTTACCCAGCCTATGTTCAGCTTTCGGCGCTGGAGGCATGGTGACAGGACAATGAAGGTCCTTGGCCTTGTGGGCCCTGCTTCTAGTGGACGAGATAGAAAATAAACAGGCAATAACAAAAACAGATAACAGGCTATAAAGGGACTGGATGGGTGCCTTCAGAAGGGCGGGCAGAGAAGTCTCTCTGGAGAGGCTACATTTGAGTGAGAATCTGGACAAACAGATCTCAGGAAAGAGCATTACAGAGATCACCAGGGGCCAGCCTGGTGGCATAGCGGTGAAGTTAGCACGCTCTGCTTCGGCAGCCCTGGTTTCACTGGTTCAGATCCTGGGCAGGGACCTATGCACTGCTTATCAAGCCATGCTGTGGCAGGCGTCCCACATATAAAACAGAGGAAGAGGGGTACAGACCTTAGCTCAGGGCTAACCTTCCTTAAAAAAAAAAAAAAAAAAATGCAGAGATCACCTAAGAGGTGGAGGTGAGCCTGTGGGGTTTGCAAATTAACAAGGTCAGTGTGCCTGGAGCAGAGTGAGTGAACAGGAGGGTGGGGAAAGATGAGGGAGGTGTGGCTAAGTACAAAGTTTACATTTTATCCTGAGTGATACAATAATCTTACGTGCAGAGCCACAACATATAGACTTTTTAAATAAATTTATAAATCTATAAAATTGGAGCTGCTGTGGAACCCAAAGTGCTGTCCTCCAACCCCGCACAGTTTTTGAAGCATCCCCAAGGAATCTAAGAGTTGGGAGTTGGGGGGAACAATTTAAAGTCCTTAATCTAGTCCAACTCTCTCATTTTACAGATGGGCAAACTAAGGCTGAGAGGAGGTGAACGGTGGAAACGAGGCTATAGGAGTGATTGGGGGAAGGGCCCACGGTCCCTAGGGGAAGTATGGGTGGGGCCATAGCAAGGAGCCCCAGTTCTCCAACCACCAGGCGGAGTACCTGGTCATCTAGGAGTTTACTGAGCAGCAGTGGCAGTGTAGACAAAGGACGTATCTTCCCTTCCCCTGGGACACTGGCTCTGGGGTGATAACTCAGCAAAAAGGCCTTTTAATTCTCCTGCCCCTCCTATTTGGATAACCCCGTTGGAAGGAGAGTGGGATGAGCCACCCGACAGCCGCCCTAAAGGCCCAGTCCCCTCCCTGTCTGGGTTGAGAGCGAGGTAGGAGGTGCCTTGGCTAGCATCTCTGCACTTCCTCTTACAGGCTGTGCTATTTAACCTGAGCGCCGGGACTCAAACCGGCTCACTCTGACTTCAAAACTTCAGTTCCTAACCACCAGCAATTGGAAAGTCTTGGGGCAAGAGGCACACAGAGTTAAGGCTGAGCCTCCTATATACACGCGGTCTCCCCCGGGACAGACTGTCAACCCCCACGGGCACATGCCCACTTCTGTCTGGGTACACTGAGGTAGGACGACCTGCCCTGGGAGACTGTGCCACTGCCTGATGCGGAGTGACAACGCGGGGCGCCCTTCAGGACCACCGCCTCCAGACAGGAGCCACCCGCACTCTGCTTCGGTTTCTCTCCTCTGGGCGGTGCAAAGGCCCCGGGGCGTAAGCTCAGGGCGGGGCGCTGAGTCAGCGGCCGCCGGGCTCCTAGCGTCTCAGTGCCCGCTTCATCTTTCTATTCTGCAGCTGCGCAAACTGCGGCTCAAACGACAGAGAACTTCCCCGAGGCGGAAAAGCTGCCTCGTCTGCACCCGAAGCCCCGCACGGTGCGCAGGCCCGAGGACGGCCGAAGGCCAGGAGACCAGCCCTGGTGAGTGCCAGGGAGCCGCGGACCCCCGCCGAGGCCTAGAGAGGCCCGGCCCCACCCTAGCTCCCGCCCACGCCCGCTTCCGGGCGGGCGCACTTCCGCTTCCGGCGGCGGGCTGCGGGGCTCCGCGGCGGAGGTGGTTTCCTTTTCCTGGAGCCGCTGGTGGGTTTCCGAGCGTCCTCGTGAGCTGTCCCCGCCCCGCCCCCTCGGAGGTGGCACCTGCGCAGGTGAGCGCTCCGCTCCTGCCCTCCGGGCACGGGCTGTTGGGAGCGGGCGGCCCAGGCCTCGGGGTCTGCGAGCTGCTTCGGCTCCGGAGGAGGAGGAGGGCCCAGCGCTCGAGCCCCAGAAGCACCTTTTCCGCCCGACCCGGGCCCTCTGAGCCGCGCCCCTCTCGGGGGAGGAGTCGGCTCCGCTCCCCGCCTAGACGTCGGGGATTTTTTTTTTCACTCGGGTGAGTGGTCCCACCACCTCCTAGCCTTGTGACCTTGGCAGGTCCCCTTTCCTCGAGCCCCAGTTTGCTTATCTGTGAATGGAAATGACAGTAACTGTCCTACGGGGTGATCGGGAAGGTTAAAGGAGGGACAGCTTCTGCGGACTGTCTGGCCGGGAAGATTCAACAAATGGTAGCGGCGGCTCCTGTTGTTGATGGCGACAACTGGGGCAGTAGAGAGTCGCATCAGGAATCGAACCTGAGTCGCTGAGGCGGTCACGTAGAGGAGAATGTTTGTAAAACGCTCAGCGCAGTGTCAGATAGGAAATAAGTGCTCAGTGAACTGGCGTTACTACCTGGTGTGGGTAAGCGTTCTGTCCGGCAGGTGGTCTTCTAAAGCTGATAGGTTTATGGGCCGGGTAGATCATGGAGCTGGTCCATCTTTCACAGCCAACCTTGAGAACTGACCTACTGACAATTGAAACTGTTCCTAGAAGCCGGGTTGTAAAGACCTCTGGTGCTGGAAACTAAAAGAATTAATAAAAGGGTGTTTTCCTAAATGGTTTAGGGGTTTTTGCTCAGAAAGGTTTTGGGCAGGAGGGGAGAGCCTGAAAGGTTTTCTCCCTCTTGAGTTGTTATGAAAGTAATGCATAGTTGTAGTTAAAAAGAAAACAACGGAGAAAGATGTAAGCTGAAAAGTGTTTCCCTCTTTTACTGTTCCTGCCCCTCAGAAATAAATGCGGTTAAATTCTTTGATAACCTTCCAAATATTGTTTGTGGATGGATCAGGTCATATGTGTTTATGTGTATGTATTTTAAGTTTTCTCAGATGTGATCATACTACACATATTGATTGGCACCCTGGTCACATGGTGATGTGTTATGGCCATCTTTACATTATCAGCACTCAGAGGCCTACTTCATTCTTTACAAGGCAGCACAGTATTGCAGTGAATGGCTGACGATACTTTATTTAATCATTTCCCTGTTGATAGTCACTTAGGTTGTCCCTAAGATTCTGCTTTCCCACAGTGTTTCATCCAGCCTTTCCTTGACTAAATAATTCTGTTTTCTCTAAGGCATCCCTGATTTATGGGGATATTCTGCTTTTGTCCTTCTCATCACCCCTGGGTTAGTAACAACTTACTAATTTTGGGAATGCGCACACCTTGTTGCTTGAGCAAAAACCCAGATAATATGAGAATTGGTGTACTCCAAAAATATCCCAGCTAGGGGGTCTAGATCAATTCAAGGCTGCTAGAAAATGGGTCAGGTGATGTTTAGAGAAGAGGTGATTGGGACCTGAGAACTAGTTAATGCTGGGCAGCTGGTCAGTGTTGGTGTTTGTTGGCTGCTGTCATTTGTTGCCCAGGAAACAGATTTGAGAGAATCTCTGAGAGAGGAGGGATTTTAAATCTCAACGCTTCTGCCATCGCAGACTAGGGAAGGATTAGTTCCTGGGGGAGAGGGTGTTAATGAAAACAGAGATGATCCTTGAAAAATGACTACATCGTAGGGGTTATACTCTTTGTTTGGACATACTCTGATGTGGAAATTGATTTAGTCATTTCTATACTGTCATTTGAAGTCTTTTTTTTTTTTTTAAACAAACATAGGATGTGGTTTTCCTGTAAATAACCCTCTTTTGGATGGGGCCCTAATCCAAATGAAGCTAAGGCTTTTTTCCTGGCATTTTGCAGATATTTAATTTGCCCCCCTTCCTCCCACCACATCTGGTTTGCTAATCCTGGAACTGTGAAGCATCCAGAGTTGGAAGTCTCTGCTACTAGGATTCTGACAAGTTCAGCTTCCTGTACACTGATCCACTGATGGAAGGAGCTTAGGGTCTTCATCTTAATACAGAGGCTTTTTCTTTTTCTTTTCTTTTTTCTTTTTAGCCTTAGGCTCCACCCTGATGGTAGCTCCTAAAGTGCTTTTGAACACTTACTCTTCTTTCATTGTCTCAAAGGGATGGGAGGAGGGAGAAAAGACAGCAGAGCAGATGTAAATGAACAGAACTTTTTCTCCTCTATTTTAGCACTTCTTTATAATTTGCTTTTGGATGTAGCAAATGCTCCATAAAAATGGTTGGAGGAAGCAAACACCCATGATTTTAAAGATTTTCTCCCCTACAGATCATGTGCATATGTGGTTTTTCTGTTTTAACGTAATTTAAAATACTTTGTAATGGAGGAAAGAAACAGATGAAAGATTCTCCAGCTAGCAAGGCCAGTGTTCTTCATTCTTTCTGCTTTGAGAATCTACATTTTTCCATTTTGGTAAACCAGTGACATGTTTTTTCAATTGTGTCAATTGATCCAGCAAGAGGAAACAAAAACAGAATTTCTAGTGGCTTTTTTAAGAAACCCTGTTATGATTGGAAAGCCGATGGAACCCAGGTCTGGACCAGATCCATGAGATCAAGGTGGTTTTAATAGCGTTTGTGGTCTGTTTTTGCTGACTCTGACTTTCCTCTTTATGCCTAGGAGTCTGAGACATCCTTTTCCAGAGTTCCAGAATGGAGACTGAAGGGTACCCAGAAACACAAGGAAATAGAGACGTCCATAATGATCAAATAAGGTCGTCGCCAAATGAGATAATGGCTGAGGAGCCGGAAGTTGTCCTAATAGGGCCTCCCCAGATCCAGGTTCCACGAGAGCCTTCTGGGCTTCCACCAGAGAGCCGTGATGAGGACTCTGTCGAGGACCTGGAGCCCACGCCGCGAAGGAACCCTCCCAATGCTGCAGTCTCCAGGCAGAGGTTCAGGAAGTTCCGCTATGAGGATGCGGCTGGGCCCAGGGAGGTCCTCAGACATCTCCAGGAGCTTGCTGGACAGTGGCTGAGACCCGATATTCACACAAAGGAGCAGATTGTGGAAATGCTGGTGCAGGAGCAATTCCAGGCTGTCCTGCCGGAGGAGCTCCGAGCTCGGGCGCAGAGATGTCAGCCTGGGGTTAGGATCACTGGCTAAATCTCGCTGCTCGCTTCTTTCTCAGTCTACGTGTGAGAAGTAACCAAAGGTTCTCTGATGGAAGATCCAGCTGCCGTCCTGGGAATCTGAACCTCGTCCTTCTTTGAGCTTGCCTTTGGTTGTAATAAGAATCAATCAGAACCCCTGTCTGGACCTCTTTTTGGCTGAGGCAGCTCTATTTCCTGGGACTGAACTCCAGAAGGAGTTTCTCTTCTCTCTTCTTAGGACAATCAGCGTGCTGCTTGTTTTTGCTCTGCTGAATGCCTCCTTTTTTTGCACTTTGTGACATGCTTGAATATATTATTTTTATGTATCCAAAGAAGTAATTGCTATAACTATCAGAAATCTTGATTCTTGTTGTGGTGGCATGAAGGGGAGCTTCTGTAATCCCACCGGTAATTCCTTTGGGTTGTCCTTGAAATATTAAAGTTTGGTCCTTAATAAAAATGTCCTCTGGTGCTTTACCAGTTCAGCTCTTAGCAGTCAGCATTTGAGAAAGGTGAGATGATTATCAGGGGTAGATGTGAGGCAGAGATAAGAACTACGGCTGTGGCGTTTGCTGAGCTGGGGAATAGGAACAGGCCTGGCCTTTGTTTTCAAAGTCAGAATTTAAATTGGACAAAAGAGAAGGGAGTACAATAGGGTCAGCAGAGGTAAGTAACTCTGCTGCAGAGCTGTTCCATGTGTTTTCTCCATTTCTGTCGCCTTTGTTCTACGGCTTGTCTTCCTGCAAGAGAAGTCACTCTAAACCCTCTGACAGTTCTCTTCTGCTTTTCCTGAAACAGGTCATCTTGACTTTCTGTGTGCAGAGACCTGTACTTTGGTTAACAGCTGAGACAGAGCCGGAGCTGTGGCTGTGACAGACAGAGAGTAAACAGCAGCTGCTTCCCCAGTATGACGCCGTGTCCAGGAGCCTTTCTGCCTCTGTGGCCTGGCTCCTGGATTTGTACATCTGCTCCTGCAACAAACGCAGTGCCAACTCGGAAACTAATCTTTTGGGCAAAGGGTTGGTTAGCTCCTTGCTGGAAGTCATGTTTAATCTGCTGATGTCTGTTTAGTACTTCCTGTGCCTTCAGGACTGTTCTAGATGCCAGGATATAAATATAAAGCCAAGTTTTAAGGAAATATATAGTTTTTGAGGAGAGAGGAAGAAGCCATCAAATATATTGTTAGAAATGCTAGAGAAAAACTAGTCATCTTTCGGTATCTGCTTTTAAGATAACACTAAGAAAGCACATTTCTTATTTTTAAAAATGTATTAAAAGCAAAGAAGAGAGGAAATAGCCAAGTTAGGGAAGTACATTTTAATTGACGTTAGGCATAGGAGATTAATGGACACAAGGCACACCTTGGCCCAAAGCAGGAGGATGCAGAAACGTGTAGTGTCTTGGGGATAGTGAACATACGGAGGAGTGAACCATTCCTTTTATTGACGAGGTTAAGCTTTTCTAAATTCTAGGAGTAAAATTGAACGTTGACAAAGGAATTAGTAACCCCGAGAGGCTCACAGTGTCTCCAGCAATTTAGTTTGTTCGGGACATTCTGAAGGCATTTCCTTTAGGCTGCAGGGATCAAGAACTCTTGGTGTTAAGGAATTTCCTGGCCTGCGCCAGTTTCTCGGCTGCTTCCATGATCTAGAATTAGCTTGCAAGTAGAGGACCCAAGTTTCCAGGTGGACCCAAAATTGTCACCTTAGGGATTTTATGGCGAGACAGCTCAGTTTCCCTGAGTTGAGCGAACTTAGCACAGATTTTCTCAACCTTGATTTTGGGCCAGATAATTCTTTTTTGTAGCGGCTTGTCCTCTGCATTATAGGATGTTTAGAAGCATCCCCAGCCTCCACTCTCTAGATGCTAGTAACACCCTGGTAGATGTGACAACCAAGAATGTCTCCAGACATTACCAAATGTCCCCTGTTTAGTTTAGAACAGACTAAGGTACTGGAGATACTCTGACCTTCTTGGGGTTACTAACTCCTTTATCAGTGTTAAATGTTACTCTTAGAATGCCCAGTTGCCCGTGGTTGAGAACCACCGATTTAGTAGGAAAGTTCATCACAGACATGCCACAGATTACCCTGAGGTCCCCGGTCTCTTAAGCTTGATGTTGGCTTGAGAAAGCTGTAGAAAGAGTGGTATAAGTTGGGCTTTATATTCCCTCTGTGTGTTCGTGTAATGCCTTCTACTCGGGCAAATGTTAAGAAGCTCTTTGGTATGAAGATTACTACTACACCTCCAACCTTTAGAATGTTTTATTAGGATGCTTGACTGTGTGCCCGGATCTGGACCATATGCATGCATGATTCATTTAATCCTAACTGTCATGTGAGTTTACCTTTTCATGTAAATATATGTGCTTTATAGATGAGAAAACTGGGACCCAGCAGTTAAGCAACATGGCCAATAAGTGGTGGAGCTAGAATCTGAGCCTTGGATTTCTGTCCCTGTAATCTTGGTTTTTTTCCATCATGTCTGGAAATGTTAATTCAACAAGCATCTCTTGAGAATCTCCTGTGTGCAAGATGTTCTCCTTTTGCTTTTTTTCATCTTTATCTTACAATTTAAAATAACATTTCTTAGATTCATTTGGTACAGAAAAAGTATGAAAAAAAGCCAAAAATGGTCCATAATCTCACTTCCTAGGTAACTCCTGTTACATTTTTTAGGGTAAAAGATATACTTGCATGTGGATAGAAAAGTCCAACAGTATAAAATGGTATAAAAGGAAAATTTAAAGACTTTTCCCATTAACAGTTTCTTAGGTATCCTTCCAGAAAATAGGAACTACACATATGTAAGCTGATAATGCATACCTGTGCACATGCACACACATCCCTCTTTTTATTTACACAAAATATATATTATGCATGTTTAGTATATTTTTTTTCTTGTCCAATAAGTCTTAGAGGTCTTTTGCTGTCAACATATGGAGATTTACTTTATTAAAAAAAGATTTTTGGGGCTGGCCCCGTGGCCGAGTGGTTAAGTTCAAGCGCTCCGCTGCAGGTGGCCCAGTGTTTCCTCGGTTCCAATCCTGGGCGCGGACGTGGCACTGCTCGTCCAGCCATGCTCAGGCAGCGTCCCACATGCCCCGGCTAGAAGGACCCACAACGAAGAATATACAACTATGTACTGGGGGGCTTGGGGAGAAAAAGGAAAAAAATAAAATCTTAAAAAAAAAAGATTTTTTTTTTTAGCAGCTGCATAGTACTTTGTATGGCAAATACCCAGCCTTTCCCTTTCCAGTAAAAAATGCAAAGTAGAGGATTTAGGTATGGAGTCAAACCTCCAGAGCAGGAGTGAGGTTTAGAGAGTAAGTGGCAGAGCCAGGACTCAACTGCCACGTTCTGAAACCAGAACTGGTACAATTCGCCATTGCCCTGCACTGTCTCCCCGCAGCCCTGTGGCACCAGCTCTTTCCCGTGGGCGTGAGTCTGCAGATGAGATTCCTCGCCCCGGACAAATCCAGTAAGAGGAGAAGCTGGAGTTCATCTCCATTTCATCTGGCTCTAGCTCATGCCCTTGCCACGAGGTCACCCTGCCTGGATATCAAAGAGGAGACCAACTCCAGTGTTTGCAGGGGTCTGTGGGGATTTGGGGGTACAGTACTTCCCCATTTCCCTTGCCACTCCCAGGAGATGATTCCTGTGCTTTCTCTACTCAGCATCACGCAGTTACCCCCCATGCCTGTCATTGTCATTCTTGAGTCGATCCAGACCTTCATTCTAAAGAACCCCAAACAGTTTTAATTCTGTGAGTGATGGGGAAGGAGGAGGGCAATGTAGAGGAGCCAGAGGGAAGTGTTTCTAAAATGGCTTCGAGTCTAATTTTCTTTTTTTAATTTCTTTTTTAATTTGTTTAAAAGATTGGTACCTGATGGGGCTGGCCCTGTGGCCGAGTGGTTAAGTTCGCGCGCTCTGCTGCAGGCGGCCCAGTGTTTTGTCGGTTCGAATCCTGGGCGCGGACATGGCACTGCTCATCAAACCACGCTGAGGCAGCGTCCCACATGCCACAACTAGAAGGACCCACAACGAAGAATATACAACTATGTACTGGGGGGCTTTGGGAGAAAAAGGAAAAAAATAAAATCTTAAAAAAAAAGAAAAAAGATTGGTACCTGAGCTGACATCTGTTGCTGATCTTTTTTCTTCTTCTTCTTCTTCCCAAAGCCCCCCAGTACATAGTTGTATATTCTAGTTGTAGATCCTTCTGGCTCTGCTGTGTGGGATGCCACCTCAGCATGGCCTGATGAGCGGTGCTGGGTCCACGCCCAGGATCCAAACCGGCAAAAGCCCTGGGTCGCTAAAGCGGAGCGCAGGAACTTAACCACTTGGCCACGGGACTGGCCTCTCTAATTTTCCCTTTGTGATTATTTTGACTCCAAGTTCCACAAAAGAATAATTTCATCTAGTTAGTGAAAAATGCTCCTGCCAGATGGCTGCTGGTGAAGACCAGTGCTGGGACCACAAGGTAATATGAGATTCCTAGCAACTGGCTGGTGCCATGGAAAAATATGTCATCTGTTGGGCGGCCACTCCCTGCGCCGTGAGTGGGTGCCAGGCGCTGGCTGCTGGAGAGGAGGCCAACTCCAGGAGGTGTGGGGGCTGTGAGGAGTCCACCACGATGGTGGTTGTGGCCGGAGAATTCAAATGTAACTGGCCTTCCTAGGAGCCTCATGTGTGGTCAGTTTCCACAGGCAGCTCAGTACAATGCCCTTGACACTGACTTGACTATTTTGCTAATCATTTCCCACCCACTGCCATGCATTTATGGGACATTTTCCCTTGGCCCAGAATGCCCCTCGCCCACAACTCCCCCAATCTTTGCCAGCCTACTCCTATTCATTCTTTATGATGCAGAGGCAAGGTCACCTTCATGAAGCCGCCTTTGATTTCTGCCGTGATTGGCATCTGAAGCCCTCTTCTGGGCTCCTGTAATGCCTTAGCTTTAGTTCTCTTTCAGTCCCTGTTCATTCAGCAAATATACATTGTACCCAGTGTGCCAAGGCCTTTTCTAAGTATCACACTGCAATGCAGTGTCTAGTGTGTGTTCCCAGGTCAGTTGCGAGCTCAAGAGAGAATCTCTGTGTTCTTGACCTCCAACGCAGGACCTGCACGTGGCTGATCCTCGAGGAGACACATGGTTGCACCCTGATTTAAGGTGTTTCCTTCTAGTGAACACAAATAACTAGAGTTCATGGGAGACCAGTAAGTGTTACATTGCAGAGGGGGCAGAGAGAGAGATTATTAATTCCTGTGTAAGTGCTGGGGATGGCGGTGAAAAGAAAACCAAAAAAAAGGGCAGGCTTCCGTCGGGTGCCTGGTTTCCCTCTCTGTTCTGCACCTGACTTTGCAATGAAATGAGGTTCACTGCCCTTGGCTGGCTCTGCTTGAAAGCTCAAGGGCCCCTGGGTGCCTAGCAACAACCTGACTGCCCAGGATGGTGATTTTGAAGCAGGGTGTGTCTCCTGGGCAGGAAGCTACCCACACCGCCAAAGCAGCCAGGGCCTCCCCTTCGCTTCCTCTGAGCCAAGACTCCGCCTTAAATTGGGGCCAATGCTTGGTGTTTTGGAGCCCTGTCTTCGGAGCACAAATGGGATGTTTCTAGCAAAGATTACTCCAGCACCTACGAGCTGTGTGATCTCAGACAAGTCACATCACCTCTCTGAGCTTCAGTTGCCACAACTGTCTTGTTCCCGTCTTATTCCCAGCTAGGGTCGCCCTAGCACGGCACTGAAAGCAGAGAAACATTCAGTGAATGCTATTGTATCTGCATCTGCTCGGTTAGGGGAAGATGCAGTTAGCAATTCTTTCTCAGCTGTCCGTTTGATCGTGTTCTTTTCTTCTGAGCCCCTCTCTCAACCAGCTCCACCTTCTCATTTCTAATTTCTACACATAACATCCTGTTCTTCTCACTTCTCCCTATTTCTCTCCTCATTGCTTATCTTATCTACAGGCATTAAATCTCATCATCAAAAAAATTCTACACTTTTAAAAAATCACAAGTGTTTTGGTGTTTAGGCCAATACTACTGCTTTAGTGACCTTTAATTTTTTAATATAATGTGCATCCTGTAAAATGCACAAATCTTAATTGTACAGCTCGATGAATTTGTACAAAGTGGGCATACCCCATGACCACTTTCCTGATGAGGATACAGAATATGACCAGTAACTCAGAAGTCTCCCTCATGCCCTTTCCTAGTCATTAACCCCCTGAAAGGTAACTGCTGTTATTATTATTATTATTTCTTTTTTGAGGAAGGCTGGCCGTGAGCCCACATCCATGCCCATCTTCCTCTACTTTATATGTGGGACGCCTGCCACTGCATAGCTTGACATGTGGTGCCACGTCCACACCCGGGATCTGAACCGGCAAACCCCTGGTTGCCAGAGTGGAACATGTGAACTTAACCGCTGCGCCACCGGGCCAGCCCCTCTTATGATTTCTATTGCCCTAGAGTAATGTCTGTTTCTGAATCAAATGGAATCATATGTTATATATCCTTTTGTGTCTAGCATCTTGTGTTCAACATTGTATGTGAGATTCATCTCTCCCCTGAGCATCCCGCTTTTCCGTGCCCACGTACCTGGACATGCCTGGTCTTTGTGCCAGGAATCTTTCTGTCCTTTCAGCGTGCCCCACCCTGGCCTGGCCAATCTGGGCAAGTCCTCTGGATTCAGATCAAATCTTGCTCCTTGGGGAAATCTTCCCTGACCAGCTCTGGGTTTGAATCCCAGCTCTTCTACCTACCAGCTGTATGACTTTGGGTAAGTGTTACTAACCTCTTCATGCCTCATTTTTGTTGAAGATAATAGTTTCAATATTCCAGAGTTCTTGCGAATTTCAAGTGAGATAATACCTATTAAACCCTTAGAACAACACCTGGGGCAAAGGACGTACTTAATAAATGCCAGGTGTAACTATTGTGAATACCTTGCTTTTTCCCCTAGTTCCTTGTACACACCCTTGTCCTAACACTTATTTTGATTATTGCTTGTCCCACAATAAGACCTTAATTCCTTCAGTAGGGATGGTGTCTTCATTTACTGTATTTCTTCAACAGATATTTATTGAGCATAAACTCCATTCTAACACTGAGAGTACAGTGGTGAAGGAAACCCTTGAATTTTACTTTTCAATGGGAGGAGACGTTAAGAAAAA